>NC_053405.1:12034759-12344759 GCF_016859285.1 Xiphias gladius
GTAATATAGCTCTAATTGCAAACAAATTTGTCTGAGCTTCCTCAAAATCCAGGTGAACCTGTTGTCTCCTGTCAGGCTGAATTTGTAGAAAACATTTGGCATAAAATGGCCATAAAGCAGGATTCTTGGCCAGTGATGAGGATTTCTTGGCAAAGACACACCATGGAAAATGGCTACTGAGTGTACTCATAAATGACAAAACAATAGAAGAAATCATTTTGTCTTCTCTTGGGAACTTGGCATCTACCCCAGTTTTGTGTTTACCCCTTGATAGCTTACTAAGGGAGAATCAAAAGATGAGAATGCCGACTGGGAAGATGTGAGCCAAAAAAAGACCTAAGAACACAATGGGTGATACCAGTGGCCAAAACCAAGAGAAGAGGTCCAAGTCAAAACCCTGTCAGACAAGTCCAAAACAATATAGCAAGAAAAAAATCTGTCTCAAGACTTGATTTGAGACTGAGACCAGGTTTGAATTTGGTTATGGATTACATTGTAAAGAAAAAACAAATAAAAAAGATGGAAATCCATAACTTGATTAGAATATTAAAACATCTCTGGTGTAGTTTAGGGGCTTTTTCCATTCAATGCAAAGATGTGGCCCAAGATTATTTTGGTTTTCTCTGGCTGGTATAATGTAAATCACTGAAACTGAAAGGTTTCTGGTTTAATCCGGAGACAGGAGGGTCTGTTTAAACAGTGAACTGCTGATTCAAGGGCAGCAGGAATTGCAGTACCCACTATCACTTCCAAAGTGCTCTTGAGCTAAGTGCTCCATGCCCAAAATGCTGCATGAAGCACTGACTTTGCAGTCTGAGCTCTCTGAAGACTTCCCTTTCTCACGGCCTTTCTCCCTCTCTTTCTCTGAGTATAAATTGTTCCTCAGGTCACTGACACTGCCCTACACAGCCTTGGCTGGTGCCAACATGGTACATTCATCTGTCTCCATTAAGTCTCCCTGTTTTTTTTCTCTTCTCCAGCCACTGCCATACTACTGTATGTATGTGTACATACTGTATCAGAGACCGAGAGAGTAGAGCTATCTCTACCTCACTCTCTGTCTCTTTCGTTAACCCCTCCCTCTCACTCCATGCAGTGTGGCACACAGCACAACAATGCACAGCATGTTTGAAAATAAAAGACAGAGACAGAGAGAAAGGGGTCTTGTTTATGCATTAGTTGTAGGACTTAAAAGCCCCCCCCCACCAATTAAAATCAGCGTGAGTACTGCAGGCAGGAAAACAAACAAACCCGATACCCCCACCCACCCCATTGCTACTGGGGCGTTGCTGTTTTGAATACTAGGGAATAAATCTGCTTTTGTATTCTGGAGTCTCCTAAAAATATGACATTTTGTATGCCTGCCATAGCATGAGTCTGACTCATGCACAAACACATAAGGTATGCAAACGCTTGCACATATACTTCACACACAAACATGGTGTTAAATCAGGCAGGGATGGGTGACTAGCTAGCGGTGCCCTGCTGTGATGGAATGTGTGGTGTAAAAAGAAAAAAGACGATTTAAAGAGGTTTACCAGCTGTCTGACCTCCCACCTTTGACCTCAGCACACGACCTCACCAGCCCTCCTCAAGTCCCATTCCTCCCATGGCCCTCTGAAATTCATTCTCAAGTCAACTGCACAAAAAGTGGTGTATGGTGGGGGTTTAAAAGGATGGTGACGGCTGGTCGTTGGCTGGAGTGAATGGGTCAGAGGGTAGAGGGGTGCTCAAAGAAACGACTGCTGACTTTGTAGACACAGAGGAGAAGCTTTGAACACACAACTGCGAGGGCCATGCACATGTAGCCACTGTATGCGCCTCTTCTCAAATAAGTGCGTGTGTGAGCAGGTTTCATGTAATCTCCACTGTGTTATCATCACTGCCTTTCCCTGGCTTTCACCCATGTGCATGCCCATCGTCCACAATAACCTTCTGTCTGCCAAACAAACAAACTCTTTGTTTCCGTGGGTGGGAGGAAAGTAAGGCCAATGGATAACACTGGCTCTGTGTTTCAATAATTTATTGTGGAGGAATACATTAATATGGATCATGCCAGATTATTACCTCCTACTGAATCCCCCCCCGCATGTACATAATCTGCCAACCGCTGGCTAAATGCTCAACGGGTCACATGAGGAGGCTTGAGCTTCAGTGTTCAGCCAAAGGACACGGGACCTTTCACACTCGGCTGTCTGATGGTTATGTAGCACCAGTGAGGGGATTTTTGGGGGAATTTTTTCAGTCCTGAGCTTCCAAAAACACATTAGCTCAAATTGTCTGAATATGTTGCTCTTCTCTTGGTGTATTATTTCACAGCACTTCAGTTCACAATAATTTGAAATTAAGACGCCTGAATTTTAAATACTCTCATTTATATGTAGCAGGCAGCGACAATATCAACATTGATCGCCACATAATGGATTCTCTATTTATGTTATATTTCAAATGGGTAAATCTTATTTTATTGTATAGCTGTGTGCAGCGCATTGATTCGCTCACCTGTTGTACCTCTTTCGGGTGCCGACGTGTGAGGGTAAAAATGTTTGATTGTTTAGTCGACTAATCATACATATAGCCCCTCCTCTCCGTGCACACTCTGAATCAAAACATGATCATACGCAGGAGGAGGAATTGTTGTTGGCTTTTCCCCACAGACATGACGACTTGCATAGCTGCTAGTCAGTGTAGACTGTTTGTGCAAGGGGATAACGTTAATGTTAATTGTTTGACTGTTTGTTGAATGTTTGTTTGTTGAATGTTTGTTCCTCCATCCAGAGGAATACTGAAAAATATTTTCAGAAAACTCAAAATGGCTCATCCTGAGGAGGCGCAAAGACAGCCTGTACTAGAGGTATTAGCAAAAGAGAGTACCTAGGAACTTAAGAAGACACACGTGGGAAAGCTGAACACTCTGACGAGTGTGATAAACTATCCAATTAATTTGTTTCGAATTTCAGGCTTCAACCAGTGCTGCTCTGACAACTGAAGCAGCAAGAGAGGGTCAGGAAGGAATAGCTGTAGCTAATGGAGAGAGAGATGTAGGAGAGGAGGAGGAGGACAGTGGCCAACATGCTGCTGTGGGAGAGCCAGCTAGGGCATTAGCAACAGGTGAGATCGACAGCAAACACAGGGATATAGCTGATTATGTTGTTCAGTTATTTATTTGTCACAAAGTACTTGGCAATTAAAATATTTTTAGTGGAGCACCTTAAATACGGTATTATTACCAGCCGCGACAGTGTGACTGGTATTGTTTTCACCTTATGAGTCCGTGTGTGTCTGTGTCTGTGTCTGTATCTGGAAAGCAGGGCTTGGGTTTCTAGTTAAAGTCCCGAGTCAAAGTGTCACATATGCTGCTGTCTGTTCCTCGTGCCTTTTTTTAAAGTGGCTGTAAAAAACAGTTGCCTTTCCCAGGCTTTCAGTGCTGGTGGTTGGACTGTGATGGGTGGACTGACAGGCAGTCAGTCTGCTCTTTACAAAGCTGTGTGATTGACAGTGGTACAGACACTCCCCTAAACTCCAACCCAAACAGGATCTAACCACAGTTTACGGCACATGGAGTTGCACAGCACTAATTGAGACAGTAATATGTTTATCTTCTTTCTTGTACATTGAACCATATAATAATATTCAGTTTAATCGCTTTATAATAATGTAAAATGAAAGCAATTTAATGTTATTTTGAACATTAGTGCAGAGACGTACTAACTAAAATATTATGTTTAACCAACTAAATCCCAAGTGGCAGCAGTGGGAATATGTGTAGTATGTTAAGGGGTGTGCAGTGTGGTTTCTTGTGGATCTTCATCTTCTGCAGTACTTGCTGGCTTGATGGTGGTGGGAATTTAAAATTTCTGGTGGTGATCAATAATGTTCATGTTTACTCCTCTTTTTGTCCTTAATAAGATAATAGCACAAAAGAGTTCAAATTAAAATGCACCTTCCCTAAACACAAATGGAAAAAGTTTAATCTTATAAACTCTGGCTACTGAATTGAGGTTCCTGAATCTGCCTGTTGATGGCCTGTGATCCAGTTTCAGAAGCAAATTTCCAAGATTAACTCTATTTTCAGTTAATTCCCTGAAAAAAAAGACCCTGAAAAAGATGACCACCATTGATGAAAAGAGGATTTCATCAATGGTGTGTGTGTGTGTGTGTGTGTGTGTGTGTGTGTGTGTGTCTCTCTTGTGCAAATACTACAATTTGATTATCATATGTAATGATGTTGTGATGCTACATTCTTCTTAAGCACACACAGTCTTCAAGGTCCATATATATAATGACAAGCACTTTACATTACACTGACCTCTCTTGTTATACTGTACATTAATTTCGGAAAAAAATCACAGTTGATTTTCAATTTCTACATAAAATAAAAATTGTATCATCTAAATTTTAACTTTTAAGGAAAAGGGCCAAAGATAGTTCCAGTTTCACTCACTTGTGAATTTGGTTAACATGCCAGCAGTTATTTTATGGTGTAGGTGTCACAGCTTTTCAAATGGTATGTATCTCATTTTGAAAATGAAACTTCTCAAACCACACAGCAAATGTTACACAGTGAGCCTTGCCAATTACACAGAAGAGTTTTGGAGACATTTTCTAAGCACCCTGGTCTGCCAGTGTTTCCTTCCTCCACCTCCTCTTCGATCACTTAGAATAATCTCATTTCCCACCATCCGCATCCCATTTCCAGAATGAATATGAAGCGTGCTTCCCCAGCTGTCCCAGCCGCCCTTCAAAAACTTATTTCCCACTCCTGTTGCAATTTTTAAAGTGCATTCAAGCCTCTGGCCAGTCAGTGATGCTTGTCTGACTCTATTGGCCAAAAAATGGATGTCAACCATTCCACCCTTCCTTTCCAGTGTCCCTAACGCACATACATACATACAGATAGCATCCACAACCAACTGCCCCATTATTGTCAAGGACTGTCTCACACCCCCCCTTCTCACCTCCCCTCTCCGGCTTCCAACTGTGACCTGTACTGTGTCCTATAGTTAAATGCCTCCCCCATATATAATATGTAGCAGCACCCTCCCTTCCCAGACTCTTTCTAGCCAAGGTGATGGCCATCACAGACAGTGCCACCTGTAACCTTTGGCCTTTATGATTGTTGGCAGCCAGCACGACAGACCAGGAGAGGCAGAAAATAAAAACAAGTGTTCTTCTGTGTGTGTGTGGTTTGTGTGGATTTCGTCTGCCAACAGTATGGCGAGGTTACACAGGAGACAGATAGTGTGTCACCCCTCAGTGGTAAACAAAAAGGCTGTGCAATAAAGTCCGCACTTAGGAGGTCAGCTTGCCGCTCCAGCCTCCCAGCTGCCAATCCGTTGGCCCCTGCTGCAAGACCCTGACGCTTGCTGCTGTGCACTCAACCTCAGCTGAGGTGGATTTCAGCTAAAAGCCTCACAGCCCTGGGTGGTTTATTGGGAGGACAGTGCAGCCTCATAATGTTCAGAGTAAACCCATTTCCCAACGATTGAACTCAGGGCATCACCTGGAGAAAAACAAAAGGCTAAAGATTCAGTGGGCTCTGCGTAACCTCAAATCTTTTTGTAAAGGACCATTTCCTTTTGGAAGAAGTCAAACACAACAGTCTATCATTTTTTTTCTCCAAAAAGCCATGAAGGCTACCTGAGCATTCATCAGAAAAAAAAATCACAGAACACTGATGATTCTGAGCTTTATGAAGGACAATTTTGAAAGCAAAGTCTCAGGCTTATTCATAACTTCAAGATTGACCCATAAACTGCTCTACTTTGAAGTCAGCACTCATTTAACAATATAAGTTAGCAAGTTCTAAATTTGAAAAAGAAAATAAAACAGGAATCTCCTTTAGAAGGCAAACTGGAGCTCAAAGGGATCTTAAGATTCCAAAGAACGATTATGGTGCTCCCAGGGGAAAGCAGATGGCCGACACAAGGTGCCTCAGAGGCGTCAAGCACCATTTCTGGGCCTGGGAGGTTGGGAAGAGTTGAGGCCAAAGGCTCATGAGAAAGATATTCCAAGGAGAGGTTGCCAGGGCAGGGCGTTTTGCAATCTCTTAATGTGGTTACGAAAGTGCAGTTCTCCCTACCTATGCAAACAGCCTTCACTTTAGGCAGAAATGGAATAGAAAATACATTTCATATATGATATGCTCTGGAGTTTGTTCTGGATGTACAAATGTCCAAATATCAGTCAAGACTTTGTTCAGGGTGCCACAATGTCCCTGAATGCTCTGAATGCACGAGTCACATAGACTGGAGACTCTGATTTTCCCATAATTGAAAACATAAGTTTCTCTGAAGCACTATGAATCCTACTTTTACAAACATTGTTTTGAACATTCTGTATTCTAATATATTTATCGGTACCTAATGCACAAACATGCATGGTCACAGAAATACATTTCGTTATGTTTGTTGTCAGATCTCGGCACACCTTACTACCTGTTGCACAATGATGTTGTTTATTCTACTGTTGCATCGAATGTAAGTCAAAGTTAATGCTTAAAATGTTAATGTCACTGACAGTATCTTGCAACACATTTGAACATTTCTCCCTTGCGTGAGCTCTTCTCTTACACTGGGGATTCCCTACACATGGTGTATAATGACAGGTGCACCTTGTTTCAAATTCCTTTGACACCGATCTGTCAGGATGGAGCGGATAGCAATGAAAGAGTGAAGCGGGGAGGTAGATACAGGCTGGGGCATTTACATAATAGTCCTGCAGTTCCATGCAAATTCATGTGATTCCCTACGAAACATCTGCAATGCAAGCATAGTTTAGTATGCATGAGTTGGAGAGGGGAAGACAGGGAGAGAGAGGAAATGAGGGAGAGGAGGGGAAGGGGCTAGATGGAGAAAAACGAAAAAAGAGATGGAGGATTTGAAGGACAACTAGTCAGGTGGATATATTTACAAGCCAAACATACCTTCCTTCGCACAGAGACACACACATTTGCTCTTTCTCTTATACCACCTGTATGTCTCACGATTTACATAGCTTTTAGGTATCACAGGACAGTGTAGCTTGGGGGTTGGGTTTTCCCTCTTTTTTTCTCAAGGTAGATCTTGCCTTAGAATTTAGCCAGTGTTCTGATGAAGGAAGCTTAAAAGGTGTTGTGAGGAAGGGAGAAAGAGACAGAGAGAGAGAGAGAGAGAGAGAGAGAGAGAGAGAGAGGCAAACCTTCCCAATGACACATGGAATAGATACTGTTATGATTTCAGCATGTTAAAAAAACAGATGGTTGCTATAGACTTGTTTTATAGCTGAGGTTGGTGTGTGTGTATGTGGGTCTGGGTATACCTCTGCTTCTCAAAGACACACACACACACACACACACACAATTACACACAGATATAGAAACAGAGAAATTATCTGGATACACTTAAATAGGTGCATACTAAATTATTACACCAAATGCACACATAAAAGTGCAAAGAAACAGCAATATAAAATCATCTGCACAAATACGTAAACGTGCAAATACAAACTACCAATATTAGGTACTATATACTATATACACCGTTTCTGCACACATAAATACACATACATGTCTCATACATGTATAAATATATAATAATAAATAAATGCACACAAGCACACATGGACAATATTGTTCGCAGAGGCAAGCACAAACACTGACACATACAGTACAACAAATACAATTAGCCTAGTCACAACACACAAATACACATGTGACACACACAAACACACACACACACACACACACACACACACACACACACACAAACTGATGAATGGACCTGGATCCTTCATCTTTGTTGTTGGTCTTCTGTAGGGTATAAATCAATGAAAGGCAGTAAACCGGTTGAGGTAAAAGTCTGTAACTCGGAGCTGACGCATAAAAACTTCATCTAAGGTGAAAGACTGCAGAGGGAGAGAGAGCAGCTGAAGGCTAAACATAAACAGTCGCCAGCAGATAGCAGAGTCTACAGGGGGCCATGAAAAAGACAGTATTTGCTGGAAAATTAGTGTTTTTCACTGAAAAGCAACAGCACAACTGGTTTATTTTCGTAACAATCAGGTATTGCAAGAGCCTCATTCTTTTTTTCCTCCAAGTCTTAAATCCACAATAAAGAGATGCTAAAACATTTTCAAATATGCACAATATTGTCCAAGAATATTAAATGTGCGTCCTTTAAAGTGAATTTCAGTCCTTTAAAGTTTTGGCCACATATACCCTTTTTTTGGAGGGAGGGGCACGTTGTGAGATCCATCTCTCTCTCCCGATGCTGTCTAGTTATCAGAACAACTGCAGCGCTGTATTGTGGTTCAGTTTGCTACTGTTTGTATCATAGTTGTAGGAACTGGAGCAAGTCTTGCTTGCCTGGAACATGTACACAGAAAATAATACGTCATTACACAGCAACCAGACAATGACTACTGTTGTGCAGTTTGGAAAGGTCAGTCAGAACACTGGGCATTTACAGTATATTAGCTGTACTATCTGGCTACCAGTAGTGGGTAACAGTAGGTTACCAACCATTTAACCAAAACAACATTACATTACTTGTCATAGACATATTAAGAGTCATGTACTTAGTGTTTACTGATCACATACTCCTGTTGATACAAACTGTTTCAAGCCCCAATTTTAAAGTTTATGGTTCCCCCTTTTCACACAGCTGCAGTCCACAGCGGTTAGCTAGCAACTATCAGTTAACATTTAGCCATCAGCGAGCTGTTAAAGAAGTAATGCTAACAGGAATAAGCAAGCAGTCTACATCTGTGTAAGTTCTGCTTTCATCTAACAATGTGTTTATCTGTGGTTAGCAACATATTAATATGGATTTTTCTGCGGTTATTTAACGTTAGTTCATCATTAGCTGCTAACAGTAACATTAGCCACTTAGCAGAGCTGGATGTGCATTTTTCTTTCTGCCTGGAACATTATGCTCTGGCATATCTATATCAACCATTGTTATGAACTAAACTATGTTAGCTTTGACTTGACAGGTTACAAGTTGGTGGAACGGTGTTCTCGGTTTTCTGATTTTGGAGACATCTTTGCCATTCTCTTAGACAAAAAGACATAAATTCCTCAAGTTGTTAATAACTTATTTGATTTTTAAGAGTTAAAATTACCAAAGGGGCCTTTAAATAAGTAGCATTAGTGGTATTTTAGATTAGTTAAAATTCCTCTATCAGGCTTTTGTTGTAGGTATTGAACAAGAACACTGGTGTTGTGTCATCAGTGTATTGCAAACAATGTCCCAATTTTAAGAAAATAAACCTGTATAGGCATTGGCTCATTTCTTATCCCTTATTACCGTTTATAAACAAATAATAGTTGCCCCTTGGCTGGATATCGCAAATACATTAACTGCTAAAGTCCTCAAAGGTTCTCTGAGAATCTCTGAGAAAGTGAATCACACTCAACCAGATGTAGGCAGCCTTTTGTGGTAGACTGACCTTTGTCTTTGCTGAGGCCATAATAAGCCACCGGCATAATCAATTCTGAATAAGCTGTAACAACAGCTAGCTAATTTTAACAATCAAATGTTTTAGTATTATTATTATTATTATTATTAATTTTATTATGAATAATAAAATGTGCAGTAGGTTTAGAGATTTTTTTTAGGTTTGTAACCTGTGAATTAATGTGTCGGAAGATTTGTTGTGAAGTGGATTTTCAAAAAAAAGAAAAGCTATACTCTTCCATTGACATTTAGATGACAGTTTGCCACAACCTCCTCAAAGAGGGGCCAGTACCCATCCCTGGAGAATCAACAACATCCCTACCAGGCTGTAGCAGGGAGTCACTTTAAACACGGTCTGTCAGAATCCTGGAGCAAAAAAATAGATGTTGTTGAGACACCCACTATAACTAGAAGAAGAAACCAAATAATGCATGAAAAACGTACTCCTGTGGAAAGTCCAACTTTTTTTGGGACTAGACAAACACAGAAATTATTATTCTTTTTGAAGTTCTAGACATCAAACAATCAGTTTTGATCATCAAGCCTAACCAAACTGAGGTCTTTTCTACTGTATGTGAAGTGAGCTTGCTGTTCACATCATAAAGGGATTATTAATGTGGTCCCTCAGGTGATAAGTAGTGTTTTTTTCTCCTCACGAATACAACTTCACATCTTTACTGTGTGTGTGTGTGTGTGTGTGTGTGTGTGTGTGTGTGTGTGTGTGTGTGTTCAAACAAGTGTAACAGTACAGTGGGTATGACTGGATGGAAATACCTCTGTCCTTTGAAGTCACTGATCTCTTATCAAGAAATCCATGTATATACTTGCCTGTATCTTCAATCACTTTGTAGGATTCACCTCTTCCTTTTTAATTTCTGTTGGACCATTGTGGCATGTGTGTAGGTGTGCATGTGCACACACTTTATATCTATTGGTCTTGCTCTCATTTCATGCTCATGATGGAAATTCCCATCTCCACTTCCCTTCGCTGCCTTTCTCAGTCTCAGCAATCAAATGCATTAGTATCAATATTGCATGGGGAAACGAGCTGAATTTAAAGCTGGACCATGTCAAAGTGTGAGTCCCTGATAGCCAGTGACTGCCACCACTCAGTGGAAATTGTGCCGCCATTTTGGCTGTAATTACTGGCGACTGGTTAATCTGGAGAGATGTACTGTTTTCATAAAGAGAAAAAAAATCTGATTAACCATTGCCCATCAGTGGGAATAACCTAGAGTTTCATGAATGGACTGTGACTGAAAGTGAATGAAAGTTTTCAGTCTGAATATAAAAAAAAATGAGCAGCAATATTTCAGTGCATTTCTTTAGTATATTGTGCATTAGTGCATTATTATAGTACAATAGTTAATATTTCTCAAAGCTGTTTTAAGTGTTAAATGTTAAGTATTTAGAAAGATGCCAAAAAAAAAAAAACATGGCCATGCAATATTATTGGTTTATGAGTGCTTATGACTAACATAGCAAATACTAAACAATATGAGCATCTCACTGGAGTTGCACCTGATGAATGTACATCCGTTATTCACTCAACCTTTTAATCTAGTTGGGTTGAACAACTTTTGGTAAAAATATGCTTAATTTGCTATTTTCTAATGCGAACATTACCTTTGTGCATTTGCACTGGACACCTGGGAGTTTAATACTTGGTAAGAGTTAGAAAAGAGGGTTAGAAAACTTTGGGGAAACTGAACTCCCATCCATATTGCGTCTGTGAGAATTTGAAGATGCAGCCCCATTGTCACAGAATTGCTGCTGATAATGAATTTTCCCCCATTACATACTCAAACGGGTGACTGAAAGATGGTTAAGTGGGTTAGAAAAACATCCTCAGTTATTGATGCTAGCAGTGGCATGTGAGTAAGTAATGCTTTTACTTTTCCATTGCCCATGTTGTGCAAGCTTTACAAATACAAGCTATTGCCAATCAGCTTGATTTCCCTCAGAAACTAGTAGGTCGTTGCGATCATCCTAATCACACTGAAATCTGCAAAACATGACCATTAGCAGTTTCCTCTCAATCACAGCCTATAATGTGGAAGCGGCTGAGGTAATGCTGAGGGTTTATCAATCGATTGGCCTCACTGCTAGCATTGCTAGAATGCTAAAGACTCTATCATTCCTCTCCCCATTTCTAGAGGGAAAATGATAAATGCTTTTAGCAAGCGTTGACAGGTTTTCCCATGGAGGTGCTAACTACAGGAGAACCATGCTGTGCTTCCCATACCATGTCTTGCTTTTGAGCAAAAGAATGCTTTAGCGACACATTGGCTTCCCCAATCCCTTCAGGGATTAATAAAGAATATGTGTAGGCATGTATGTATCTTTCTATCTAAACTTCTGTATCCATTCTCTGTCTTCTATTTGTAGTTCAGAAAAGAAGGCAGTATTGAGCTGCGTAGACAGTGTCTATGGTTAAACTGGAGCCCACACATGGCCTGAGGTAGGGGGGGCATAAATCAAAACCTTGGCATCTTGTGAGCATAGACAGAGTAATTCCCTACAGGTATGGCAAGATTCCCTCTACTCACACAAGTGTTTACAGTTAGAACAACCGGGCCATCATTCAGAAGTCCTCTAGCCAATTTGGCTACCCCCTTATTCTCTTTATTCATTTTTCTGTATTTCCCTCAGTTCTCACCAATGACATCACCTGCCCTCCAGGACAAAAAAAACAAATAACAAAAAAAACCAAACAAGCAAGGACATGTAATGGTTGTGTGCATATAGTACTGTGTTGAAAGATGAACTGAGCGACACCCACTCTTTTCTGGCATGGCGTCGCCACAGAAGACCTATTGTTGATCTCTCCCTTTGTGTTTTTGTTAGTGCACGTGTCACGTGTTCTTGAATTTCCCTGTTTGAATTACGTATCTGAAAAATCAGTGTTTATAGGCCTTACATGATTATGTGTGCGTTTGTGTCACGTAACGGTTTTGCTGTACGCGTTTTATTTATTCATATTTTTTTTTTTCCTACCGCTGCATGTGTCTGTTACATCTAGCTACTTGAAGAGCCAGTAGCTCTGAGGGGTGGGGTGCTTGTATATGCCTGCTGTCTGAGGTGCTTGGTTAAACTGTAATTAGCTGTGGTTTTCTGCCTCTCACAAGGCCACGGTCACAAACATATCCTTTAAAACAGCTGCATATATTAACCTTTCAACTCTTCTGGCAATTTAGCAGCTTTACATGGCCTACATAATCTCTCTTTTTCGGAGTAAAACTGATTTTATTTTATGTTATTTAATTGAATTAAGGTGATGTAAGCTGTTATAGATCACGAGAGTGGATTAGTCAATGTTACCCACATTTCTACTCCTAATAAAAGATAACAGAACATAATATATTTTAAAAGAATTTTATAAATAATTGTGTAATTGAGGTAGTTTTATGTTTAAGTGATGGCCATATCCATTTGTTCCACTGGTATAGTTGATCTCTAAAGTTGTTACTCGCTTTGTTTTAGCCTATTTGCTACCGATCCTGATTGCATCGGAATGATTCCGATTATAAATGTCTGTCAGTTATGCTACATTTCAGCCACTGACAGTCTTGTCAAAAGCAACTTGCAGTGAGTTAGCAGGTAAGGATTTAGAGAAGTGTTCAGAGACAGTTTGAAAGTGGCTGTGTCATGGATTAAAATGTAAAGCTGTGCTGACAGAATATTATCTTTCACCTCTAGGTTACCTGGAAAAAAATTGCTTTAAGGCATCCACAATAAACTGCACACTGTCTGCACAGTTTGTACTATTGTACCCTGTTAACCACCCAGTGTGCAAGTAATTAATCTCACTTCTAGAGAGTCGCCCTTAACCCTCATGTAGGCTCAGCTGAGCAGTAGCCTCACTGGAGCTGGGAGGGAGTTTGGTGTCTTGCACAAGGACACTAAAGCAGGGCAGATTCTTGCTGACACAGGGGTTTGAATCCGGGTCCTGTGTCCTTTACAAGACCCCGCACCTTATCGAAGCTTACCTAAAGCTTACCTGCTCATTCATCTCGCTGTAAGATGCTCCCGATATGGGTGTCAACTAAATGTCATACATATTTTTTTTCTTTTAAAAAGGAAATTGACTAATTCATTACATTCATATCATGGATCTCTTTCAGTTCTCTCTTCCTTTGTCTATTTATTCACTTCTTTTTAATTAAAGAGTATAACCACTTTGTGGTGGCTCTGTGCCGCACCAGACATATCAATGAGAGAAATTGTGTGTGTGTGTGTGTGTGTGTGTGTGTGTGTGTGTGTGTGTGTGTGTGTGTGTGTGTGTGTGTGTCAGTCCTCACTTTCTGACAAACCTTCAAAGGGTTGTATGATGGTCAAGACTTGGTTTTAGGGTTAGGGTTACAATCAGGTATAGGTTGGGGTTGGGGTTAGGGTCAGGCAATGCATTATGTCAATGAGAGTCCTCACAAAGATAGAAGTGCAAACGTGTGTCTGTGGCGGGAGGCGTCCTGGTCCTCCTGTGTAGTTTGGGGGATTAATGGCAATTTGACTAAAACAAAGAGACGGTGCATGGAATATCATTGGGTGCCTGTGTAATTGCAAGGCAATGAGATAAGCCAATAACGACAAGATCAGGCTATTAGGAAAAAAAGAAGAAAGAAAACAGTAAATCCCCTGCTAATTAAGGGATGTGAGAAGATGCAGGTTGCAAGATGGGGAGGTTACAGGGTTTGGGTGTGTGACACTCTGCTTCCTGTAGTGTTACTGACACCCTATTACCTTCCTTCCATTTATGTGTCAGCAGCAAAGCGTGGTTGTGAAAAGCGTAGCAAAGTGGCCTAGTCTCTGTGTTTATCAAAAGTCAAATGTCCTGTTGATGTTGGCAGAACTACTGCCTTTTCACTCCAAGTGGCTCTGGCTAAGAGCATCCTGTCACATGCTCAAAAGTAATTCACATAGTTGGGCCCCATCTTATTTAGGCATTTTTCTCCCATTTAGACCTGTTGTAACAATCAAACGAACATGTTTACTGTCACAGAATGTAAATGCTAAGTAGTTCTTTTTCTTCTGTGTATGAGATCTTTTGATGTTCTGTAAATTCTAGAAAACGCAGTGCGACAAAGGTCTGATCCCCACGTACGAATGTGTGTAACTATGAAAGTGAATCTGGGTGTTGCTGAAACACAGTATCATGGGCCTTGCATAAATAAAGTTGATAGCAAAAAATTCTGATTTATCTCTCTTTCTTTCTTTTTGCAGAGTGCCAAGCCATCCTGCGTGAAGACCCCAACCTTCCCTGCGCAGTCAGGGCCTCGGCTCTCCGGCCGGGCCAATCTTCAGTCCCACCCCACCCCTCCCTGCCCCCCTTTCCCTACTCGAGGCAAGATGGCCACCGGTGGTGCCCCTCGCCTCTCCTTGCCACTTCTGCTGCCTGTCACCACTCTGCTGCTATCACTGCTGCTCACCAGCTCCCAAGCCTTATGTAAGTATTAAGACACTGAGTAACTGTACTACTGCTGATAACTTCTCAGCCTTCCTATGCACTGCCCTTTGAAGGGTCATCATGCATATCTGATACACTAGTTAGAAACGGGGAATATTGCAGAGTTGTGGAGGATGAAAGTTTATAGACAGTCTGTGCTTCTGCCTCAGCCAAAGGAAGTAAGAATGGCTCCACAATGTCGAGAGCTAGGTTTTATTTTTAGGCTTTTAGCTGATGTCCTTACAATGAGAGAACTTGCAGGGCCTCACTGATACTGCTCAAGGAGACCAGGACATGTAGCTGCTGATAGACAAGTTAGCTGTTGAACAGATGGAACATTTGACTGTTCAGATATTAGATTTTTCTGGGCAACCAATCAGCCCCAACCAGACAATTTTAAATCATGGTTATCTCCATAATGGTTATTTACCATTCGTTTGTGATGTCTGTCTGCATAAAACGCACTCCATAACTTCCCATGTTAGTAACAGAGGAACGTCAGTAGTCTCTTATCCCACCCTGTCAACTCCTGCTTAGGATTTGTTCTGCACCATTTCCCAGTTAAGATGGGCTTAGAGCAGCATTAAGTAGACAAAACAAAGAGGAAGCTCTGCAGAGAAATAGAAGAGTGATGGCGAGGTGGGGAGGCTTCCCCTTGGGTTTCATTGTTTGTAAATCCTGTGAGTGTGTGTGTGCGTGTGTGTGTGTGTTTGTGGGATAAGTTTGTGGGGAGGGTGTGTTTGTGGGTAGGTTTATGGGTAAGTGCGTGGGTAAGTGTGTTGGTGAGTATTTTGAAGGGTTAGATATGTATGAAGTGATTGTGTGTAAATGTAGATCATTGTGAACATGTGTGTGGAAGCGTGTCAGTCACAAGTTCATGCTTGTTTGTTTGCAGTTTTGTTAGCTCTCTGTACATACCTACGCTTACACACACACACACACGCACACATATATGTATATATATGTATATGTATGTATGTATATCTATGTGTATGTATATCTATGTATATGTATATATATGTATATATATATATATATATATATATGTATATATGTATATATGTATATATATGTATATATGTGTATATATATATATGTATGTATATATGTATATATGTATGTATATGTATATATATGTATGTATATATGTATATATATGTATGTATATATGTATATATATATGTATATATGTATGTATATGTATATATATGTATATATGGATGTATATGTATATATATATATATGTATATATATATATGGATGTATATATATATGTGTGTATATATATATATATGTGTGTGTGTGTGTATGTGTGTGTATGTAATTTGCATTAATGCAAGCAAATTATGCATTGAGGAACCTCAAGAAAGTCAAATTTCCCTTTTATAACATTTAGAAACATCTTAGAAACGTCTTAAAATGCCACTTAATATGTCAACAGAATCAGCCAATGTGATATTTCACACATACTGATAAGCGGTATAGCTAATGGATGGATGGATGGATGTTCCACAGTGTAGGTGCCACAAATTAATGTTTTAGGAAAGTTATGTTCCTTCAAATGTTAATTTGCAAGATAAATTGCATTTTTCTCCTGTTATCTTTTCTTTCTTCTCAGTTTCTGAAACCCAGTTACTCTATTCTCAGTGGTTCACGATAACATGAAGAGGACTTCATTTTTCTCATGTTGCAACAGAGCAGTCTACTTTTGATTGCATGGTGGTTTGAGTGTCTGGAACCATAAGTCAAGTGTCTTTCAGCTCAGCTGGCTGAAAACATCTGAAATTACACTCAGACATGTCAAACAGATGTCTCTTTTCTCTTTATTTTTGCCTCTATCACTTATATTAGGAGTGTAAGTAAAGCAAAGGTGCAAAAGCTCCTCCTCTTAACATCATACATATTAGGACAGTTTATTGCATGTTCTTGTCCTTAGATCATTTATCCACCATATTAGGACTCAGTTTTTCTCCTCCACATGAACCTGTTCACAGCCCCTTTTTCTCACCCTGGTTTAAATAACATTCAGTGCAGTCTGCTACACAAACAGCAGGGCTCTCTCCCCATCTGTCAGTATCTGCCAGTCTCTGCCTGTGGATATGATAGGTGTTTTGTGAAGCTCTCTCATTCTGTCTTATTGTCTCCTGCTCATTCTCACACTTTGTTTTTTTTGTGCCCCCCACCCCACCCCCGACCACACATATTCAAACACGTACTCTCTCTTCTCATCATCTCTTTTTAGGGCCACAGAGTGTTGCCCCACCATTATGTCTGGAAGTATATGCACACAATCACTGACTACCTTCTTTCGCTCTCTCTGATTGTCTTTCACACCCACATGCACAACTACACGCACACACACAAACACACAGCCTAGTGGTGCAGTTGTCCAATTATATTCACTCCCACCTGGTGGACTGAGGAGTGAAGGCGGGGGCAAAGACACCAACCCCCACCTTGTATCAACACTGTAGATTGCCACTTTTTTGCAGACATGCCCAGCTGAAAGCATGATGTCATCCCTCACTCCCTCTCTCCCTCTCTCTCTCTCTCTCTCTCTCTCTCTCTCTCTCTCTCCCTCTCTCCCTGCCCTTCATCCCTTTCGATTTACACTCATAAATCACTGTGGAAAGGAGACGTTTTTAATCAAAAGAGAAAGAAAGATGGCTCAATATATTGCACCACCACAACCTTAATAATGCTTGGCTCCCTGTTTGTGTGTGTATGGCTGTATTTGTCTGCATGTTTGCATAAAATTTGTGTGCAGGCGCACACATATATGCATGTGTACAAAGGCTGAATTATGTGTGTAAACTGAGCTTTGTCATAGGTGGCTACAGCATACTGAGCGAATTATACAGTAGATCTGTAATTGTTTTTGTAGCACAGAAAAAAAACTAGTTGGCAGTGTTGTGCATTAACTTTTTGAGAAAAACCCAAAGTAATTGTGTTTACGTGTAAAAACATCTCTCAGTGAATATTTTAAAGTGGGGGAAATTACTGAAGTTATTAGATGAGGGAAGACCACCATGTAATATTAGGTTTTTTTGTTTTTTGTTTTTTGTGGATTTTTGAGCTGTGAGCGAGAGACTTTCCATGGTGTTCACCTCTTTCCACACACAAAAAGTGGCCACAAAATAGACATCATCAAACACTAAGACCTTTGGGAGTTGATAAAGATGTAACAAGAAGCAGTATTTCTCATATGGTGGAAAAATTACTAAAAGGACTAAAAATTATTCATTATTTGCCTTATTGCCTAGAGTTTTAAGAGGCATAAATTCATATTTTCCTCACTGAAGGGCAATAAAGATAGAACTTTTTTATTAATTTTCAGTATGTTGCAATTTTTTGACTTTTCTTGAATTAACTGACACAGTTTTGCAATGTTGTATTTGGCTTTATGTTTCTGGACAGGGAGACAACGTTATTTGTCAGCATTTTTTCTGCCCTTTCACCTCCTCACTTTTTCCTCCTCCTTTCTTTCAGCCTTTTAGAGTCCTCAACAGTAGCAATCTTGGCAAAGCATTCCTAATAGTAATTGGCCAGAACTCACAGAGATGGGGTGAGGGTGTTCAATTATTTATATTCCTTTGAAGCTGCCAATTGGAAAAAAACGAAGCCCCTTAGTGGAGCTGTTATTTTCTTGTTCTTGTTCGCTACACCTCCGTCTGTTTCTCTCTCCTTGTTTCTCTCTATTGCTCTCTGTCTTCCCTTCTCCCTCACTCACTCCTTATCTTTTCCAGTCAAATTATGTTTGAGCCAACAGTGTCAAGTGAATTCTGTCAAATTTCTTTTTTTTTGTGCACCCTGCTTTTGCACACGTAGCCCCATGCTTTACTCCTTACACTTTTTCTCTCTCAAATGAGAAGAAAACAAGTTAATTTTTAATTGTGTTACATTGTATTACTGCCTCAAGTTTCCTGGTGGCACTGTCTGCATTTTGAAGGTTGTTATAGGTTGATTTCTTAGAGCTGTACACTTACAAATAGCACAGGAAAACATTTTTATTTAGTCTTGAAGAAACCATCTTTCCCTCTTCTTTCCCTTTTCTTAAGTCTCCTTTAGACAGACTTCAAAACGTGCTAACTTGTTGCATTTTTTGCGTATGGGCTTTAGGAGCTAGTGTGTTCAAAGTGCTGGCTTGCTGGACATGTATTAATATTTATGACACAAGATGGCTGAACCCTGTTGACAAGAAACCACCTTTTAGTCCCATTGAAATGATTTCTACTGGTGAAAGAACAAACAGCTAATCAACAGTGCAGCTCTAGCCCATATGGCTGATTACCAAGAGGTCACCTACGTACAGCGGATGCCATCAACCATTGAATTAGTTCAGAAAGATAAAATGTTGTGGCATTTATTTTATTGAAATGTACCCCTGAAAGCACAGTTATGGTCAGCACAACTGATGATAAAAATTGTCCTCTGTGCTTGCAGCCATGGCATGAGAGATGCTTATATGTCTTCTTCTTTTGCCATCATCTCTCTTTCTCAGTCTCTTTTCAGTAACATGCTCCAGTAGTTTGAGCGATTTTATATTAACTCAGTTTGACAGAACAATGCAAGTGATTGAAGTGTGTGAAAGGTGCTGTCCCTTTGTTTTGTTTTTTTTGTTTTTTTGTTGCTGCGGAGAGGAATGCAACACACCACCAAGGTGGCTTTTAAATTTACCATGCATCCAGTGCTTTGATGAGCAAGTTAAGATCTTCAAAGGTTTTTGATATCGCCCAAGAAACGTGTTGGTCCACTAATTTTTCAAACTTTCTTTCAGAGACTGTACAGACGGAGAATTTCCTTGTATATAGCTTGACATGGGTTTAAATGTAGAGAGAAGTACGGAGGGTTTTTTTCATTTTTTATGTTTAATTTCAGTGGAGAGATAAAAGATTGTTTTGTCTCCATTTTCTTTATTCTTTTGTCCTTTCCTTTGATCAGACCTAAAACACCTTTGGCAGTTGGAGGTGTCCTCTTCATTTAATGAGCCAACAAGTGTCAGTTGCCTCAAGTATGTCTCTAAATGACACAAAATTGTTCCCATTTTATCTCCTCTGTGTGTGTTCTGAAGCCATTTTGATATCAGACACACACACTTGAAGTTGATTTCCCTCCTCTCTCTCTCAGGAATCGAGCCTATTTATTTCCAATGGGCTGAAAGATACTTAGTGGCTTTTGATTTTTTCTTTAGCCTTCAACAATGGTTTCAGTGGGACCAATTCGTGCATATTACAAGTGTGACACTTTTGTAGAAATGCAGCGTCGCTGGGAGAGCAGTCTGGTTGGGAAAAGTTTTTCACCTCTGGGTACTAACATTCCAGAACCTATTTTATACTGGCTTCCCACATCCTGACACAAGTCTCTCATGAACTGCAAAGCCTGAGCCCAACGAGTTTGCTTGGAGTGCAGCTGACATAGATGGCACACTTTATGATTCCAGGGGGAAGGGTTTGCACAAAAACATCTAATTTTTACTCATTCCGTGTACATCCGAGCCTTCAATATCTTTTTTCTTCAAACAAGAGAAAAATATACCTAATGAAGAGTCATAATTTTACACTAATCAGCCACGACATCAAAACCAGTTTTCAACGTTGTGGTTGATCAGTGTTTTTCTTGGTGTTGGAAATCAATTGCTTTAATAATTGTCTTAAAATATGTAATAATGCTTTTAAATTTTTAAGGCCTTTCTCTCCACTTGTATCAAGATAAAATCTTTTGTTACATGAAATTTAACAATTGTATTCAAACAGGTAAAATAATCTCATAATTTCTTTTTATTAATTTTTTGAAAGGAGAATAATATTTTAGGAATCCAATTTGAGATTACAAGATAGACAATTTTCCACTGTGGAAACTAGATATACAATCCAGGCAGCACAAAGTCTCTTTGTGAATCATTACATCCATAACTGCACGGCACCCTACCTACCCCAAGAGCAAATTCCAATTAGCCTTTCTTCCTTATATTTTAATTGGAAAGCAACTGTTTCATTAACCCTTAAACTTGCACAGCCAAAGTAACATAGGAATGGAGCCTGACCCAAAACATGCCCTGTGGAATACGGCTGCAGCTGAGATTAGTTAGGCAGAATTTTTTTTAATCCTGACTGGCAGAGCTTGTATGCTTTATTTAAGCACTCATTCAGACAATTTCAGACATGCACACCCCACCAATACAATCACAGTATTACACGGTTTTCCCCTTAAGCATCACTATTATGAGTTAAGTGTACGGCTCAAGAGTACTTTAGCAACAGATGATTAGAGAGGGGGGGAGTGCTAATCTTTCAATTCTCTAATAAAGATTTTTCTTTAGTAAAAGGTGCTGAAGATTTCTACAGGTGCTGCTAGATTTATCTGATAACATTCCATGGAAATGAAGTGCCCTCTGTTGTAAATTTAGTTAAATATGAGACAGGATCTCATCAGACACCACATTGTGGACTGAATGAATGAAGAAATGTTAGCCCTGTTAAAGACCAAAATCCTCACGTCTTTGTCTTCTAAGTTGGCTTATGTTGTTGATGCCACCAAATTGTCCATCAGAAATTGGCAACAGACTAACCAACCTCTTTCTGTCCTTTCTCCTTTTTGCTGAAATCCAAAAGATTGTTTTCCTGTCTTTTTCTTCCTTTCTCTCTTTCTTGCCTGATTCAAGCTTTTTTTCAGCAGTCTGCTGGTCTTTGTTGGCAGTGATTACGTGTCAAAACCCCCAGACAAGACAAAGCAAGACGGGTTTAGAGTAAAGGCTTGGTTTCCATAGCGATGGCGCTTGCCCAGGCAGCTTGTGAGAATTGGTCTTGATTGATGGGGTTTGGTTGTTTAGGCCCGGAGGGTGTGTGGTGTGTGTGTGAGTGAGATGGATAGAGAGTTTGTGTGTCTGTTTGTATGTTTGTTTGTGTGTGGGCCTGTTCATGTATCCACTTGAATGCGCATTTGGCTGAATCTGTCTTTGCGTCTATATATCTGTCTGTCTCTCCCTCCCTCTGTTTTGTATTTATGTGCTGATTCAGGCTGGTAGGGTTTTAAGTCAGGTCCAGAACTGACAGAAAGGCAGTTCAAGCAGCTTGGTGGCCTCTTATGGATAGCTGTTAGGCAGATACTGCAAGCTAGTACATCTCTGCACTTCAGGGGTCCACATAGCTGTAGTTCAACGTCAGCAACATCTGTCTGCACTGCTAGTCCACTTGACTTGGTTTACTACCACCATACAGTGGCAACACTTTAGAAAGTTTAGAAATCTCTGAAGGTAAATCATATTTAAATCTAGAAAAAAGTCCAAAGTTCCAATGAGACATGGTGCAACATGAAATTAAGAGGTGACCCAAATATATACAAAGTCAAAGAAAAGTCCTGGACAAATTAAGATGCCAAATGTGTGTCATGTGTCTGCTGTTTGGCTAATATGAAAATTAAGTTTGATCTCTGTCAGGATTAACTTCACTTAATCAACTTCTTTAAATTAGTAACACACAGTGGTTCATATTGCTCTCTTCCACTTGGTAATGATACCAAAAAAAAAAAAGATTTCTGTCAGTACATATAGACAGTGAGTGTCTTTTGAGATAAAGTAGCAGTGATTCGGATTAAGGTATGTGGAATAAGTTCTATGCTTTTAACTTGTGGCTTCTATCCAGAGTCACTATGAGTAGAACAGTAAAAAAGAGTAATATAAAATAATGTTATTCTTATCTGCAGACTTCCACATGAGAAGCAGGAGAAAGTGGAATTAGTTTGATTAGAGTAGTACCTCTAATAGTACCAAATGTTCTTTTCAGATGTTGTCGGTAAGAAAAAAAAAAGGTCTCTATGTGCTGTGAAAGATACCTATTTGTAGCAAGATGGATAACAAGTGCTCGTTTCCCAATTCAACGCCTTTCTCTGCAAATCACTGAATGGCTGTGCATCATTTTGTCTCCCACTTTGCTAATTCAGTGGATAATGGGTCCTATTTATGACCCGAGAAGCTTTTCTCCATCAATTACCGTATTAGTCATAAAGCCAGTCCCTTCCCTCCTCTAAAACTCCCCCTACCAAATGACAATAGTAAAGTACTGTAAATGGAGCCGTATAATATTCACATACCCACCTCCCACTCTCAACCACTTTATAATCACAGTGCTGGTGTATTCTGTCTTATCAGGTCCAACAGAGGTAGTGGCCAGTAGCAGGTGGTTGCTGTATTAGCTAAACAAGTGTCTGTATGCACAGTGTGAGTTTTTTAAATCCTGCAAGCTGGTCGTGTTTGCATGGATCTGTTCTATCCTCGGGGCCTTGTGAAGATAGTCGGGCCCCCATTGCTGGTTATTTTAGCTCAGACCATGTCCCCCTGCCAGGCAGATAAAGACAGGTTTTGTGAGCTTATCTGGGTAGTGCTGTACCTCACTCTGTCTGAGTGAAGCTAGGGGAATAGAGAGAGACTTTGGTGGAAGGGACAAATGGCCGCTGCGGTTGCAGTGTCCTTTCAATGTCATCTCTGGTAACATGACGTATGCTGTTTTTTGGAGACTTTTATATAAGGTACCTTACACGAAAAGAAGTGCATACATCTTTAGAAAAGGTGGAACTGATGGGAATCAAACCCAAAAAGGTCCGTGCTCTGTGTACCACACACACAGAAGGCAAAGGACATTCTGAAGAATATTTTATAGTCATGAAAAATAGAAAGATATTTAAGGGTTTTCCACATTAGCTTGTATATGTATGTTTGACTTATTATAAAAAAAAGTTGTCCGACTGTAGATATGCTACTTATACCCAGTAGACCTACTGGATGCCTGATGGTCAAAGGTGCTAACCTTTGACTGTAATGCCAAGAAAAGCTTTGTTACAAAGAATGAATAGTAAAATCACTGTAAATAAACAACAAAGTTGCCAGCTTCATGTCATTAAGGTGTTCTACCACATCAAATGTGTAGGGGGAGTTGTTGTGAGACAAAGTTCTCAAATAGGAGAAACATGTTTCATGGGAAATATAGTTTTAGTTTCAATTTTTAGGGCATTCGCACTATACACCACTAGACTGAGATAAAAGGGGTACCTTCACCTTTTTATGGTCAAGTTAGTTTTATGTGATTTTACCATAAACTGAAATATAATATGAATATGATACATTAATGTTTAAAGATACTGCACATTACACCGCTACAGAAAGTCACACGTTTGATTACCCACAGCAGCCAGTGTGTGTCCATTTCCTGTGATTTAGATACTGAACCACATCAATGCATGAAACATGTGACTAAGCGTATCTGTTGATAATATGGTGTGGTCTATGCCATCAATCATTATTGGTATTTTTTAAAGCTATTTAAGCCCCTACACTACTCAGTCTTTTCTATCCTGCAATTACTGGCTACGTGGCAAGGTTCAAATTCCACAAAAAGAAGGGTTCAAGTGTTACTGGCAGCAGAGGCCCAGAGGCACACAGTCAAGGAAAATTGAAAAAAGTTTAATTACGCTCATCAGAGTTCAGACAATCACACACTGCATACCTGTAGTAATTGCGTTATAATAGACATTCATGGGCCCACAGCCAGTGGTGGAGGGGTGTTGGATGGCATCTGCGTGAAAACACAGACAAATACAGTCGAACATGTGCGCACACACACACATCGTACTATATTTACCGTACACACAGAGACAGAAGCACAAAAATGCATTCTAGTACACATTTTCTCACCATTCACTGTATATTATTTTAAACACACTTAACACAGTGAAGTCGATTAAATTCATGTTGGCAATGAATGTCAGTATGTTGTCAATCTGAATGAATATAATCTGCCCCCTCTACCCTTTACCCAACCTGGGTTGATTGGTAGTCAAATAATGCTGATGGTGTTCAAACCATATTAAACCCACTCCCTGAATAGTCTAAAAACGATCAAAAATAGACACAACAGTAAACAGTTGTGTGTGTTTGTGTGTGTGTGGAAAAAGAGAGAGAGATAATGTCCATTGCCCACAAGATGGCAAGCATGAGAGTGGAAGACAGCAGATCTGACACATAAACCTGTCTAAACTTTTTTTGGTCCTTACGCAATATAATCATGTATAATTTAATTTCTTGCAGTAATGTCTATGGAACTTCGCTTCTAGTCACACATCTGTGTGAACAATGAGGGCCAGAGATTAACCTATGACAACAGTTGCCTATGACTGTGTCAAAGGCTGGGGAATACACGTTCTGTAGGCCACTGTAATAGGCGCATCTCCTATCTCACATGCAAACAAACGCACACAACCTGTTACTATCTCTCAGTTATCAGACCAGCTTCCCAGTTTTTCCCACTGCCTCTGCTTTTGTACAGCTTTAAATGCTGCCTCCCAGCTGGCATGTTAGCCCTGTGAGACTTTCCAAACTGCATTTCACCTGTCTTTTCTCCAGACATGGAGGTTTTCCTCATTTCCAGAGAAATGTAGAATATCAATCTGAAAATATATAGAGGCTCTGTTACATTTTTTTTTATACTTATAGTTATTGAATGTTACTTCAGACAAGAGTTTTTTTTCTCTTTAAAATCAGACTTGTGTTTGTCATACTCTTCACTGTGACCAGTGGACAGTGTACAGTGTCATAAATGACACGTCATATACAGTTCAAGGGAATCGTGCAGGACACACGACAAACAGTGGATAGTATAATTTACAGACATTACATTATTTTCTAAATGCATTCAGGCAGATTGAATGAAGCAGGTTAGCAGGCACAGTTGAAAATCTTCTAGTATAGTGAGATGTAAGCAAAAAACACTGCACTCGATATGCTATAAAAATGCGACTTATCTATTTAATGGCTGTGCAAAGTCATGCGAGTCTCATGTTATCATCTCTTTGTTTAGAAAAAAAGCAAAAACTATAAATAACAACAATGAAGAGCAATGGAGAAAAGTTATGAAAACTGTCTTTTTTGATGAAAAAACTTTCAGTCCTGCCCTCACTCTTCACATCATCTCTTCTAGTCAATGGACCTCCTGTTACCTTCTCTCCTCCCCTCTCAGCTTTCTCTTTACCACTGACCTCACCACCTCCTACTGCACTTCTCTTCCTCTTACCCCCTATTGTCCCATTCTTTTTCATTTCATTCGTTTTCCTCCTAGCCTCTGTCTTTAAACCCTCCTGAGGTAATGTTGAAAGCTGTATTTAGTACAATTCTGAGAAAATCTGGGATCTTTCAGGAGATAAATTCAGACTGACATGCGGGCAAGCACATTTATTGTACATCTCTCTTATCCTATGAATCAACAGAGAAAGAGAGAGAGAAGGCAACTGGGTGGAAATGTCGAATGGTCCGGGGAAAACTAATCAAAGAGCGCTGGCCTTCAGCAGACCACTGCCACAGGCCTTCTCTGTGTAAATCCCTCTTCTGTCTCAACAGAGGGCACATTGTAAGGGGAGGTCAAATGCAGAGGAGCTGTGTTGTGTAGTTTCAGAATGGAAATTGAAAGTGTAAAACACCAAAAGGATCATTGTATTCACCAGATAAAGTAGGCCTATTCCTTGATGCTAGAGAAAAGCTGGAGTGCTCAGTTAGTTAAGTTAGTTTTACTTACCGAAGATATTTACTTAGTTTTGCTGCAATTTTGCCTTTTCCCAGAGAGGAAAATCTCTGAAGTTCCCATTTTAAAAGTTCCAACAGTGCATTAAGAACTTTTTTTTGTTGGAAATTACATAATCAGCTGCAGAATGGAGTAGTCTACCATGTATATGCAAAGATATATAATGTAGATGCAGGATAAACACACTGAGAGCACCCCCAGACACTAAATGATAGTAATATCCAATGTAACTGTAGTTGTTAGTTACTTGTAGACCTTAATGGGCTTTTTTTTTAAATATTTGCTTACAATATAGTATTGATAAATAAGATATTACGATATTAACAAGGGATTGTCAGGTTGCAGAAATCTTCCTAAAACATTATATATTCTGTTAGAAAACCTTTCCAGTGCATCAGAGTATGTGACTTCCTCAGGGGTTAGTCTAACAGATGCAGAGAAAGATTTAAAGAGGGCTAAGAAATATTTTGAAGGAGGCAACAATCAATACGCTTTCATTTGACCATCAGAAGGGTAGGAATCAATATTTCCAACATTAAAATGATTGCCAGCAACACAGCCCTTTAATACATCTTATAAAAGTAGAAAGGTTTCATCCCCTACCATTTCGCTGATTTATTTAGCTCAGTGTGTTTCCTGTCTACATCCAACACTCACAGCCTGTCAGAAAAATGTTTTATCATGAATGAAGGTTTAATTCACATAAAATACCACTGGCCTTGTAGTTAGTGCCATGTTTTACCCTTTGAGCTACATATGCACCAAGTTACCCAAGAACAAAGGATGATAGGGCAGACAAAAATCAAATCCAGATAAGATTAACTCTGCTGTTCTGCAGGTGAGCAACTCTGGCAGCTGGCTGCTAGTCTGAAACATAATATGACAGCAGCAACAGTTTTTAATTGAAAGCATTTTTTGTCTTCATTTGACCATGGATGGCATAGTGAGCACATGCCCTTACTTTCAGCAACAGTCTTGCATTCACAGACATCTAAGCTTGAAAATCAAGGTTAAGATTGTTTCACATTGGCACACACTCATAAGCAGGGCAGGAACACGTTTTGGTGTAGCAAGCCCATTCTCCTGGGAAAAATCCATGTTTTTGAGGAAACCTTTCAGATCAAATAACCATTACTCACTAGTTAAGTTAGTTTGTGTATGTTGTTGTAATATTTGCATCAGAAATACATTTGGTGTTAACTTTGCATACGGTGCCGCTGCTTTCCTGAGGCAGTACACTCACCCTTATTTTTCCTTGTCTTACACTATTTCTCTTGGCCTCATTCTCTCTAAAATACCCACTCACCCACCTCTATTTACCCGATTGCGAATGCAGGAACTCTCCTTCATATGTGTTTAGCTGTGCCTGGAGACTGGTGTCAGCCCGTGGTACCTTAATTATTAATTTGACGTTATGCACTGGCCATTTGATCATCCACACATATCTGTTTGATTCAGATTTAACGAGCTCCCCAGGAGTATATGTTTTCTCTCTCTCCCTCTTTCTATCAGGCTTGTTGTCTTGAAGTTACTACAACCAAGGCATTAGCGGAAAAAAAAACCCAGCACCAAAAGCACCAAACTTACTGGCATTTGATGGACAGTTTAACCACAGGGTCTCACTTCTATGAATGCATACATTTTTAGAAGGCTTTGTCAATACCCACTTCTCACTTTAGAATGCTTTGATACAATGTAAAATTAATATAAAAACTCCCTTTTTTTTATTGCCTCATCTTCTTAATGTCTTCTTCTGAGGGTTTGCTACTGTACTGTTGGTATCCTGACTCCATTTCCCTATGGGGTCATGTTTTTTAGCCACGAATCATCAGCATCATGGCGGAACATCAACATATAAATTCGTAGTTTCATGATATACGCACAGAACTAGACAGCATTGAAACTGGGATAACAGATGAGGACTGACGCAGTAATTTAATTCAACCCAAGTTTGTACTGCAGGGGGTAATTCAGAATAATGAAATGGCCCAGTAGTTAAAGAGGCTGCCCTGTCAGAAGAAAGCGACAGGTTCAATCACCACAAAGTTCATCAAATCCCAAGTGTCCTAACTGTGGGACACATGGGATTTGATTTAGATAGGTCGACACCTATCCAAAGTGGCTATCCATCCAGTAACTTTCTGTCTGTCTATCCTGTCTGTCTGTTGAGGTATTTATTTTGTCTCTCTCCAAAACTCAAACTGGCTTCTCTCTGCTGCAGAACAGTGTGCGTGGGTGTGGGGCACAGTGAGAAATACATAAGATACAGAAGGGGTTGCAAGAAGAGTCTAGTGTGGATTTGTGTGACATTACAGACTTGTGTGTCTGTGTGTGGATGCATGTGCAATGCACTCAAAGTGGAATTTAGAAGTCTGTACTTTCAGAAATGTAATTACACTTATTTAATGCTGTCTTGACTAGTGGTAAAACATTTGTCTTGGGGTCAGTGCTAATGTCTCTTTCTCTCTTTCTCCCTCGTCTTCCTCACTTTTTAGCACAACCGTGGTTCACTAAAGTTCCCGTCGACCAGATTGGCGTCTCAGGGGGCGTAGTCTCCTTTGTCTGCCAGGCAACAGGCGATCCCAAGCCAAGGGTTAGCTGGAACAAGAAAGGCAAGAAGGTCAACTCCCAGCGTATAGAGGTGAGTTTATCACTGCTGCACACCGCAGGTGTGGCGGCAAACTTTATGGTTAGCAAAAGGCCATTCATGTTACTGTACTATCATGCAACATGAAACTTAAGTGCAAGATGAGAAACTAATATCTCGCAGTAAATATTCTTGGACAGCTCTTGAAAGTTAAGGTGTCTAAAACTGAATTCTGTTGGGTCATTGCAAAGTTTATTTTCATTTAGCATTGAATTTGAAAATTTACTTATACTGAAATAAATTGGTGTTTAAAGAGTTAACAAATTGGAGGAACTGTTGTTCTCACTGCTAATAGTTTTGACTACGTAATAAAGTCTACTATTTGGACAAATAAGATTTAGCAAAGTCCGTTAAAGCATGAAGCTCAAATGATGTTAGTCCCCATATTCCACTCTGTTTAACCTTTATTTGTGCACACGTGCTCTTTTTCATCACAGCCCTGCACCACATGCGCATTACAAGCACAGTCTTCTATTGCAATTGGGTTCCCACGCAGTCTATTTGAAAAGGGTGTTTTCATTTCATTTGCTTTTTTCACCCACAGTTTTCACAAATAGTTCTGGGCAACAGCTACCAATCTTTTCATCGACTGGCAGCGCTAGCCTCTGGGTGATGTGCAGGTCCACCATTAGCGACAGTCTCCCAGTAATGCAATGCAACGCTCTCCCATTCCTCCCACTCTGTCCTCTTTGCACTTGACTGACTCTGCTGTTGTCACATTCTTGTTTCCCGTGCTCGGCGTTTTTATCTGCATGCGGCCCTGTCTGAATGTGTCTTTCGGTGTGTTATTCATGATGTTTGTCATTCAGTTCTCAGCAGGCGTCCCAGATGGCATCTCTCAAAGTCTTGATTGATGCTCAGTGTCTCTTAATTAAAAAGTTGCTTTTGTTAAGGATGACGGCAATGCACAGAGATAGACACACACACACTGCCGCATGAAGACAACCACAGGGGAGGGGGCTAAAAAGCAAAAAATGACAACAACATCAACAGGGGGAAAAGCGGCATCTCATAGGAGGACAAAATTAAAAGACAAGTAGTGTTTGTACGTTTTCTTCTCTTGCATGCTAAGTGGGAAACAAAGCCAAGGGCGTAAAGCAGCCCGCCAGAACGGACGCTTCTTTTCCTCCGTTTAGCATGAAATAAAAAATTTGTAAAGGGGTTTTGAAGTAGTTATGATTTTTTTTTCTGTTCTACCCTCTAGACAGCTGCTTTGATATTGATTGTGATGCCGTGCTCTGCAGTGTTTTTAGCCTAATTAACGGCTCAGCTCTGAGATGTGCAGCAGTAGAGCAACGGGGCTGCTGAAGACTTGTACTTGTATCTGAAAGTCATGCTTTGCACAGAGATCTTAACAGTGAACCCTGCGTTGAGATGGTGTAAGCTCCTCTGGGGAAGGATAGATATTGGAAGAGAAGGTTTGCAGTGAGACTAACAGACTGGCTGACCATCTTCTCTAACACTTCATCCATCCAAAATTAGTGCAAACATGATAAGCTTGGGAAATGACTGTCTGTGTTAAAAGAAAAGGGGTAATTGGTTCAGAAATCCCACCATTTAAATTTTAGTCATTCACCCAAGTCTTGAGGTTCAGCTTCTTGCTGTTGGATACATGTCTGTTAATATATTAGTTTCCAAAGAGATCAAACCTGAGGTCTGGCCATTGGCCAATGTCTGAAACTATTATGTCAGAACTGCCCCACTGTCAGTCAAACCCACTGGCATCACGATTTAAAGTAGTTCACAATTAAAGAAGTTCCACTGTTTGCAATGAAGACACTTTTAAAATGGTTTTTGATTAATTAAAATATTAAGTTATTGGCAAGACCTAACTATTTCAAATGCACTCCATACTTCTCAACATTCAAAACATCAGGATGCTTATGTCTAGTTAGTTTGAATTGGGAAACTGGCAGTTAAGCAATACACTGTAATTACGTCTGCTGTCAGGTTTTTTGTTATAGTTAAATGATATACAAATTTGAGAACTCAATGTACACAAAAAGAACACTTTTGTCTATATTGGAGAATAAATAGAAAAATATGTTATATATTTACTGTGAGCATCCTGATTTTCTGATTTCTTATTTTGTCAAATACTAAACATCTTGATAACTCAAACAGAAAGGGTGTTAATGTTTACATAGTTATTCTTAAATGTCAAGATTTTTGTGAGTGAGTCAGTATTCTCAGCACATGTTGCGTTCTGAGTATTGTCTGACTTTGTTTTAAAAAGTGCTTTCAGAAGGTTCAGAACAAAGGGCATACATACAGATAAAAACAAGAAATAAAAACACAGAAAAGCAAGCACATTACACATATAGATATGAGACTGGAATGATGTGTGTGTGTGTGTGTGTGTGTGTGTGTGTGTGTGTGTGTGTGTGTGTGTGTGTGTGTGTGTGTGTGTGTGTGTGTGTGTGTGTGTGTGTGTGTGTGTGTGTGTGTGTGTGTAGAGCGAGAGAGAGGGTGTGTGTTTCCTTATAATTCTGTATTTATGAGGACCAAAGGCTATAAAATAATAGAGTACCTTTCCATCCGATGATATCTTGTTATAACTCACTTCTACAGTTAGGTACATAGATATTTAGACAGTAACACAGTTTTTTTAATTTTGCCTCTGTACACCATCAAATTGATTTGAAACGAATCTATCAATATGTGATTGAAGTGTAGACTTTCAGGTTTAATTTAAGGGGTTTAACAAAAATATTGAGTTTAACCATTTAGGAATTACAGCCATTTTAACACATAATCCATCATTTTTCGAGGCTCGAAAGTAATTGGACAAACCAACATAATTAGAAATATAAGGATTACTTGTAATACTTGTGTCTGAAGTCTGGAACCCATGGATGTCACCAAATGCTGAGTTTCCTCCCTTGAGATGCTTGGCCAGGCAATTACTGCAGCCACCTTCAGCTGCTTTTTTATAGGGTCTCTGGCAAGGTCTAATCTGGCTTTCTTATTCTTGAGTAGTTTGCAACTTGTGTTAAATCCTCTGTATTTAAATTCATGAAGGCATTCATGAAGGCATTTCTTGATTGTAGACTTTGACAATGATACACCTAACTCCTTGAGAGTGTTCCTGACCTGGCTAGATGTTGTGTCCATGTGGTGGTGTACAGAGGCAAAATACAAAAATTGTGTCACTTTCCAAATACTTAAGTACCTAACTGTATGTGTCTTTGGTTTTGGGTCAAGTTTATGATTGACATAGAGAAACCGCCTTGTTATCAACCTTATATGTAAAACAATGAGAAGACTGACACTAAATTAATCATTGTATCGCCAAGAAAATTGTTAGCTCTGGTACTCCATGCTATTACTCACCTACACCAGGGTGCTTATGTAAAAACTGGTAGTATTTCTATTGGAATACCACAGCTGTGTAACCTAACCCTATTCCTAACCCCACAGACCATTGAGTTTGACGAGGGTGCCGGCGCTGTACTCAGAATCCAGCCTCTCAGAGCACCACGTGATGAGAACATCTATGAATGCGTGGCTGAGAACAGCGAGGGCGAGATCACCGTCAATGCCAAGTTGTCTATCATCCGAGGTGAGTTCTGCATTAAAAAACAGTGTGCAGAGGGGTAACTACAAAATAAATCATTAAAGTGGACATCCAGGAGCTCCTTAGGTTTTTTTATGATGGCATCTTGCCTTGGAGTTTTTGAACTGCACTTGCCAGTAAATGAGGACTGAACCTTGAAGTCTTTTTGTTGGAATCTCTGTAGGAAGTGCTCTGTAATTTGTCATAAGCCATTTTGACTTTAACTGTAAGAGTTGAATAGCTGGGTTGTTCTGGATTTGTTACAAATATTTGTTTGCATGTTTGCACATATAAAACAATCTTGTAGAGTAATGTATGTGGCAAAATGCACAATTGTAACTTTACTTTGTATTTCACCATACAATAATTATGTATTTTATCTTGCATGATTATTCAATCTTTTGTCTTTTTCTTTTTTTGGTCTTTTACGTCTTATCAAAATGTAGTTGCCAAATTATTAGTGTTACATGAATCATCATGAGAGAAGCCAAAAAAAATAAATGTGAAAATGCGGAGGATTATTTCTTAAAGTTTTTGTGCAGGTGCACATTACAGGCTAAAATAGACTCATATTCAATTACAACATATTGACAGTATGAAGCCTGTTTTATTAAGGGTCCGTCAATTTGAATGAATAAGATTGATTGGTCACCCATAGACAGTTAGGGCACAGCGACAGACAGATATGTCTGGACACATACACACAGTCTCACACAAAAAAGTGTAAAATAAGAAAACAGTAAGAGATGTGTAGATGAAATCAATGATAGCTGAACTTTGTGGACCTTTACTGAGAGGCTCCTGTAGGTGCTACTTTAGTTTCAGCAAAGATAATACACCATTTGTTTAGCTCTTGTGTAGAGGTCATGGAGGACGGTATCAGAGGCAAGCAAGCATGTGGTCACACACTCCCGCATTCTTCTCTCTCATTCTACCTGTCTCCGTCTGCCTCACAAACATAGACACACACACCCACTGTCTTCTCTCTTCTCTTCTGTTCTCTCTTACTGCCATCTGCCGTGTTTCCAGGGTTGGATGAAGCTGAGCTTTTGTTGGCTGGCTGGTAGCACACGAGCTATGCCTTCCTGGCTGTCAGATGCATGTTGGAGCAGGGATTGGAAGTCTGGCCCAGCATCCTGGGTTAGTTATTGTTAGTAACAAACCCCCCACCCTGGAAGTATGTTTTTGGATGCTAGGGGGGGGGGGGATTGCCTTAGTTGCCCTTGAAAACTTCAAATACATTTTGAAGTGTGGTACTTAAATTTTGAAGTTACATGAATGTTCACATTTGTGACAATTATACTCATGCCTTTGCCTGGAGTAATGCAGACTGAGTGAGTAGTTTGGTGCTGTACTTAAGGACTTTTGCTGCTAATGGACACACAGTGGCTGCTCAGCTGAGACACTTTAAACTGTTACACTAAGTTAGCAAATGTTTTTAAAAATCCACATTATTCATAGTCAGAACCCAATTATTATTTATAGAGTGCTGTGAAAATCAAGTCCAGAAGGTCCTTTACAAAGAAACAGTGGACTCACAGACTGATTGAAAACAAGAAATTGAACAAGCACACCAAATTTTAAACTACAAGCCCCGGCATGTGCATGTCAGTGTGTGAGTACTTGGTGTTTGAAAGAGCACAAGGCAAACCCAGGGCAGTCCACAGGAGCAGAAGGAAAACAAAAAGTTATTGGAATCAGTTCGACAAGGTTTCCTCAAGAACCCAGAGTAATACAGCAGCTTTCCTGCCCAGGCAAGACCCAACACTGAAGGAGGGATGAGAGTGTGATGATTGGGGGTAAAGGTGCAACATGAACGGCAGAGGAGGAGGGCAGTGTGTTCTCTCTGTTTCCCATCTTTACTGAGGCCGGGCCCCACTCCATTAACCCGTCAGCATGGGAAGGAGACAGGAAAAGATATAGGCGGAAAAATGAAGAATATGAGAGAAGAGAGATGTAATTTAATTTACAGAAAATGCAGGAATGCAAGGATGGAGAAAGGTGAAAAGTGAAAATGGGTAGAAAGTGAGAAAAAAGACTGAGGGTGAATGTAGAGAGAGAATGCAAGTAGAGATGGAAGTGGAGCAAACCAGAGGAACAAATTGAAAAAAAAAATAGAGAAAAGTTGGCCAGAGATGAAGGGAGACAAGAGGGGGTATTGCGGACGATTGGCAATGTGGAACAGGTGAGGAGGACAATAGGCAAACATGCGTTCTTGGAACAGGGCAAAGGATTATGGGATATGGGACAAGGCACAAGGGACACATCCGCAATAAACAGAGGGTTTTTTATGGTCTGGGATCTGGAGAGGCAGAAAATGGGTCGCCACGATGGGTGACTTGGCCGGAGAGCCGTTGCACACATTTGCGATAAAATACAGATGCATGCACACACTCGCCCGCATATTCAAGTTAACAAATACAAACAAACACACAGAATAACATACATTTAAACATACATGAATGGCTTATACATCACCGGGATGCTTGCGTGGAAGTACACTTGCTAACGAAGAGTCATGAAACTCACTGAACACATAAATGACTGTGAATACTGATCATTTGAGAAGAACAAGATTCTTCGCTCTCAGTGACAACACACTATATGCATAGTCACTCTTCAGCACACATGCATTATACACACACAGAAGCGTGCAATAGACCAGCTCTTTCTATCCTATTGCGAACTCATCTACTATGACAGCATGTGGGCTCTACTTGGAATTTGAAAGGAAATTAACAACTGCACAGTGTTAACCACACACACACTGCAATGCTTGTCTGCACTGGTAAAGATATGCATACATACGGCAAAGGCATACACACGTACCGGCAATGTTCATGTACATGATCACATCCAACACGTACTGTACACCCACGGACTTACATCTATAAAAATACGTAAACATACCAAGATAAAGGCATTCTGAAACACTCTAATATAAATCCACATACATTTCTTCAGACAAAAACAATATGCAGACTAACCGTAAACCCCCGTCTAGTCTTTTTTTATACTGTATTGTAACAATGACAGAACCCCACTCACTCTTCTGTTGTCTCTAGTGTTTTTGTGTGTGTGTGTGTATGGGTGCGTGTGTCGGTGGCAATGGCAGGGTGCGTTTAGCACACGTCTGTGACACCTCCTTGGCTGTTGTTCTACTGCCTCAGCTGAATACCTAAGATGGGGGCCATCTGGCTCCACTAAGACTCGCACACAGTCCTCTGGGAGTCCTTGGAGAAGGACTGACAAGTGTATGAAGCACACTCTTGAGATCTGACACAACTTGCAGCTTGCTTGCTCTGGGTTTTTTGTTATGGGAATATTTTATTTTCTGTTTTTAGGATATACCTGTTTGTTCAGGAAAATGTTTAGAATTTCAAAAAGGAGAAGAGATCATGGGGAGGTACACTGCTTTGTGTGCTTGACTTTTAGACTGCTGCAGTCCTTAGCCCTGTGATTATTATTGCAGATTTGCCTTCCCTGAGGCATCCCAAGGAGGAAAAACTGTGATTGATGAGATTTGGTGAGATTTTTATGTTGAAAAAGTTGTAAATATTATCTCTCTATCCCTGTGTTTGGAGAACCCATCGTACAGATGCAAGGCAGAGCTGCTCTTGAGGCAGAAATAATCATGTTGGTTGAGTTAAACCTCAGTGGTGAACCCACTGAGCTGCAGTTTTCCTCGTGAAGTAACATCCATGTAAGCTCTGGGCCGTTTGTACCAGCAGGCAGCAGAGACTAACCTCTGATAAACACACATACAGGCACATGCAATAAGCTCTCAGGTCTGGCCTTGCATGACCGCTTGCAGCATAATACCCGACCTGTGTGTGTGCGTGTGTCACACTCACATCCTGCTAATTTTTTCTGCCACTCCCAATCAGGTGGAACCAATCAAACTTACCCTTCTCTTTTTCTTAACACTCTTGTTACTCTCTCCAAAACCTGTTCAATCCCTGGCTTTCTCTCAGTATATGCCAAGTTGCAAGCCTGGTTTTCATCCACAGCACTGATTTTTTTTGTCTTGAGTTTCAACTCCAACCCCTCCCACCCTCACCCCACCACCGTATCCTTTCCTCTTCCTCTTTCTCTGGTGAAAATGTCTTGTTAAGAATGGTATGCAACATAAATTGTACATGTAAGACTCGTATTTGCCAGGGTGTATATGACTTTTCTGCTTTCAATTTACAGTTGTTGGTAGACAGAACACAGTACCATTTCCCCTTGGATTCAGCCATGTCAAACCATATTAAGAGGAAGTTCTTGCCAGTTTTCATTGCTTATGTTATTTTTAAAGGTGGCATTTTGCTGTCTTGCTGCAGGTGGATTCAGCAATGTGCCGTTTCATTTGCTGGTTTTAAGTAGACTGGAAACTCTAGTGCACCCACTATTATCCAGAGTGGCGTGGGGCGTAGTGTGCCTACTGTTTGATCAGGCTCTCTGCTAATTGGCTGTTCTCTTGGGAGCAGATAATAGTGAATTTTAATGGGATTCTGGATGCTGAAGGAAGGAGAACTGGAGTCCAGTCAACCTCTAGACCAATAGTGGCTCCAGGCCAAGCCTTAAGACATTCTATTGCACCTTGTTTTCTGTGCTCCCATCTACCTTTTTCTGTATCTCTCACACAATATCAATACCATTATGGCTCTCTCCTTTCTATCTCGCTCTTGCACATGTTTTCTCTCTGTTTTTGTGTCTTCCTGTCTTATTTCATTGAATGTCAGTGGGTTGTGTGTTGGAGAGAGAAAGTTTTATCTGTTGGAGTGGACAGCAGCAAGTGGATGGTGATTAATGATGTGTGAGAACAGTATTTGTGTGATACAACCATCCACCATCTCCACTACATTTTAAGCAACTAAATACAAATTCAGATACATTACTGTAGTCTGGAGCACCTACAATTAATTGTCTTTCTAAACGGACAGCATGTCACAGAACTAAGAGCATTCCATATACTAATTTGTTGTGTGACTCCTTTATTGACAACATATTTTCAACTTAGTATAAAAAGACTGGCTGTACAGCAAAAATGCATTGACCTGTGCCTAAAAACATTGGGATGGGAACTCATCTATAATGACAGAAAAATACAGAGGCAATATTTAATAAGGTCACATTACTGTGCATTAGGTAATACTATGAACTGTCCTGGTCTTCACAAGTTATTGTGTGAGTGTGTTTGCAATAGAAGTTAAGAAATCTGAGATTTCTCTTCATATTTGTGATGCAATTGAATTTCAAAATTGGTTTGTGTTTTAAAGGTCTGAGTCTGGCTAAGACAGAAAGTAAGAGACCGTTTGAGAAAAGGGAGATGATAGGAAGAGAGTAAAAAAAGAATTTCTCTTCCTTACGGGTTATTTCATCAGTATTCCCTGTTCGTATCCAACAAGCACCAGCACAAACACACATTTAAAATTTCGAAATATTCCCCTTGGGTTCATTCATGATCCATTGACTTTTTGTAACCTCTTAAAACTACAAGTTACATTTTCTCACACATATATGGTTGTTTTTTTGGCACTGATTTGCTCTTTTTCCTCAGTTTTTTCTATTTGTAGGGCTAATCTGGTGCTGGTTTGGTGGTTGAATGCTTGAATGCTTATTTTATTCATTTTAAAGTAAAAGGTGAGTGAGGGGGATCAGTCAGGCTGGATGAAAAATTAAAATGACATGAGCAGTTGTGTGTGTGTGTGTGTGTGTGTGTGTGTGTGTGTGTGTGTGTGTGTGTGTGTGTGTGTGTGTGTGTGTGTGTGTGTGTGTGTGTGTGTGTGTGTGTGTGTGTGATGTGTGTATAAGTAAGTGTTTAAGTATGTACAGAAGAAAAGAGGGAGACAAGGTAAGAGAGAGCCAGCCAGCCACTGCTAGCAGGCAGGCAGTGGCTGCTCTGTAATGAGACAGTGAAGAATAAGCTTGGCAGTATCAGCAACATATCTGGCTGTTTTTCCTCTTCCTGTCTGCCTGCCTCTGAGGTAAACTTTGCCCTCTTCCAGTAGTCTCCAACACCTATAGAGAGAGCAAGAAATATAGGAGAAAAAAAAATGCAGAAAAGAGTGGCAGGAATGTGAGTAGAAAAGAAAGAGGTAGAAAGAGAAAAAAAATATTTATTTGAAATACTGGAATAAAGAAATGGATGGAGAAGAAATAGTAAAATTCACATACAGAATCAATTTTTACTTTGGTTGTACGCGTGAGTTCATGACAATGAGCCCAGTGTTACTAAACTATGGCAGCAATGAAGACAAACTGCTTACTTGTAGACTTGAGGCAGAAAGCAGTCAATGTCGACTTGGTCGAGTAATTGAAGTGCGCGACTTGACTGCATGTGATCTGCTGGTATACGTTCCACAAGTTTTTTCCACTAGCCAGGACAGCTTGATTAAACATGCTATTTGGATCGACGTGGCCACAGCATGGCCACCTACTGTATATGGATGCCTGAGATAAAGAGTGAAAAGATAGAAGGCATGATGTTCTTAAGGGAGCTGACACCCTGACATACCTCATGTGACTAAGTGCACACTGAGCTAATGTACTCTCTCAGCTGTTTTTGCCAGCTGCATTATCTCTAGCTTGTCCCTGACAAACAAGTCAATTCTCATTCCCAAGCAGCGCTCACAGCCTCCACCGGTAAATAATACATTTGTTTGGTGCTGTTAAGATTTACAACCATTGGTGGAGGTTACCTTCTCACAGTCAACCCATTTGGCATGAGGCACCTGTTTTCAGCGAGTCAGTGCAAGCAATTTTTTAACTTGCAAATGATAAACCATATGCTCTCCCTTTGTGCACACGATCACAGTAACTAACATTCTTTTTGTGGTTGTTATTTGGCTCTTACATTTGAGAATTACATGTGCAGCACATTTCTTGTCTTGTTTGATGGTGCTCTCGAGGTGCTACTTCTTGCCGTGTTAGGATTCTTTCGCTGTTATTGGTGTTATTGGTGTATAGTAGAGGGCAGGCTTGGCACAAACAACAAATCAATAGGCGGATCTTGACCACGTGGATGGCCCTCATGCCCCTGATCTCTTATTGGAGGCTTAAGAGGTTTTGTGTTTTTTCCTCAGAAATATTACCTTTGCTGTCCTTCAGTGACTCTAGTACTTCCTTTCACTCTTGGAAGATATCTCCTTACCCACCTTTCACCTTTCCTCCCCCTGCCCAACTTCATACTTACATATTAGCATTTGTACGACTGCCAGACCATTTCCTGCCTTATATCTCCCTCACTCTGTCTTTCTCTATTGTTTAAAAAAAAAAAAAAAAAAGTTCTGAGGAAAATCTCTCAGATGAGAGTTTATGGCCTCTGAATCCTTTGATCCTCAGAACCTGTAATGCAGTAATCTTGTGTGATTGGGGGATGAAGAGGGGGGACACAAGCTGAGTGGTAGCAAGAAATATAAAGGAGAAAGAGGGAGAGAGAAAAGAGGTGGTGCTGATGAAGCAGGATAAGTGGTAGGAGCAAGCCTCTAGCCAGGGGTGGCTGGCTCCTGAACTTTCGCCATCAATTCCATATAATTCCTGCTCAAGTACAGTGACCCTGGCCACTCTAGACATCTGGCCACAGCCAATATAATGCACTGGGGTGGAGTAAAAAGGAGGAAAAAAGAAGAGATGAAGAGGCAAGGAAAAGGCGAGCAAGTGGGAAAGTAGAGGAGAGACTAAGGTTTTAGCTGATTGGGTTATTACTGGCTAGAAAGTTTATATAAGTGGATCCTTTGTCAGACCAACGAGTTGGCCAGGAGACTAAGTTGAAAAATCTGTGTCTCCAAGATGCTTTTACAATGATAAGCGTTGACTGGTTTGATTGTTCCGGTCATTCAATCTGTGGCAGGAAATATCATTATGTTTCCTCCCATATCAGGTCCTTTTTCATAATCTGCTGTTCCTTGTTTCTATAAAACAACCACCATCCACATGTAGAACCTCAAATACAACGTTAATTTCTTTTTACACATCCACCCTGCAACTGGTTCAAAGTAAAAGCTTTCCGGCAGCACTTCTGTCCTTCATGTCCTTATATTTCATTAAAGTTGCACCAGTATTTTGGTCCCATGTTATTTTGTTGGATAACTGAGAAAATGTAAATCAGTCCTCTGCAATTCTGCAGTCACTGTTGGTCAGAGTAAGTGTACATGCACGTATTCATATTAATGTGCCGTTGGGCGATGAGTACAGCTGGACATGGGATTTGCTCGCTTATAATGGTTTCTAATGAATTTGACAAAACAACACAACAAAAAATACAAGTACTAATAATAATAATTGCATTTTGGAACACTACACATTTTATGATGTAAAATGAATCACATCAACCATATATACTATGCCACGATAACACTTTATGTGCCACACCTAAGCAGAGAATGAGAGTTGGGAAAAGAAGTGGTTCCTGTGGAAACGGTGTGAGTGGCGACCTTTGGAGTGGCTCAACTCATGCATAAAGACGAGCAAGGAGATATGGCCGGGACCACCAGCCTCATGCATATACATGAGCCACCTGCCCAGGTGACTGACGTCGTACAACACAGAGGTCGTGCTGCGAGCCCTGCAGGATTGGCAAAGTTCATGTGGCTTAAAGTCCTGCATGCTTCACAAGTGCCATGCGTACGCCATCTGTGGTAAAAGTTGAACGGAAAGCGTAACAGTATGATTTTTAGTATTTCTCCTATGATGGGAAAATACACCTCAGCTAAGACTGAATAGAGGAAAGACAAGACTTATGTGCCCGTAATTGTGAAATAAGTCTCAAACAAGTTATACAACACAATGTTTTATAAAGAAATAATTCAAATCTTCTGAAACCCAAGACTCTGTCATATGAATAATGTTACAGCATTGCAGCTCTTTGTGAGTGGTAAGTTGTGCTTATCAAAGGGACAAATAGAGTGAGAGTGTAAGGAAAGAGCGGTCGGAGAGAGGCCAGTTGGAAGATGCTATCCAGTACTTCTTTGTGCTTATAAAGCTTGTATTCTGGAGTGCCTCCCGGATCCAACTGCATTTAAAAGCAGCTGTTCATATTTAAAGAACGTCTTGCTCCTTGGCCTTTAAAGGGCAATGTCACATCCAACATGCGTTTGTCTAGCCCCTGTTACCCCCTCTGCCCACCACACACCCTAATTTTCTGTCACATTGAAATGCTTGACGCTCAGTTTAAGCATCACATCTCTGTTTGAAGGTGTGAAGGGGTGTGTTTTTTTTCATTTGGTACACTATGTACTGTATGTGTTTTTCCTTTTATTTTTTTGCCGGTCCGTTTTAGTGACGGAGAAGAAGGTTCGATGACTCACCAAGTTCTCTGTCAAATGCTGATTTACGGCAGGAAACGATGGTGAAATTGCAGTTTAGGTCTTCTGTCCACTTTTCCTCCTAACGATCCTGCTTGGTACTCAGCGTATCAACATTGTACCCGCAACCTCTCAGTCTTGTCATCTTTTTAGGTGACTTATTTATCTATTTTTTCATGTCGACTTTTTTTCACACATGACAATGTTGTTTTTAAAAGATCACAATTTTTTTTCCCCCTCACCACAGAGTTAGCACCTCAGGGAAGGGTGAGTATTCTCAGTTATCACAGAGACTGTTTAAATTCTAAAACTTGTTTTTTGGTTGAAAGGAGTTTATGACTCCAACTTGATTGCCGAAGTTATGGGGTATGCTGCTCCTCAGTGAGCTGTCAAAGCACCCCACAGTACACTTTCTCATCAGGGTCATCATTAATTAAGTATGACATTAAATTATGCTGCATACTTACATCATCTTACAGGACCCAAGCCACTTAGTTATGTCAAAAAGTTGTCTTCTAGGCAACCAGACAATGCCTCTGTCACAGTACTTTTGTTATTAACACATTTAATTTCCTTATGAATGGGAAGTATTAACTAAATGTGAAATTACTTACACTGCTGTCTGTCACATATTTGTCTATGTATGTCTAAGAACATCACAGCCACATCACTCACAGCATGCCTCAGCCTACCTTGGTTGAAGGTTGTATTTTAGGAGAATAATGCTATTCTTGTGATTGAATGAGACGGTAGACATTATGTTCTCTACAACTCTCAACACTCTAACAATTAAGCAGCAGAAGTCCAAATTTTAAAAGGCTTGCAGAGCAGCCCTGCAGCTCACACAATGAGTGTGGTAAACTGACGTCAGGTTTCAAGGTGCCCACTGCGCCTCCACACACAGCCCCACCCTCCCATACACATGCGCTCGCACACACTTACAGAAACACACACGCACACTCAAAGCCACCCACCACTAAACCAGACCTGACTGGTTGACGTTTCTCTACGGTGAGGCACTTCCTTTAATGGCCCCGGCCTCATCTCCTGTCTCCCCTGGAGTTCAGCTGTCTTACCCCAGACGCCTCAGGAGCCCTGTCAAGACAGAGAGAGAGACAGAGAAGGGGAGGGAACTCGATAAACGTCCACCAACTGAGATGGATAAACAGAATTTTTTTTTTTTTCCTTTTATGTTTTTTTTTCTTTCCATTCCACCTCTTCTCCTCACAGGCAGGGGATCGTTGGAGCTGTCCTAGGCAATTACTCCTCTTTCTTGTCTATGCTGTGTCTATCATGGTGGCTCACCACATCAGGAAAGCAGCCTGTTTTTTTTTTTTTCTTTTTATTTCAAAGAGTGGACCCTGGGTTCCAGCATTTAAAATCATTGGTAGGGCAAAGACAGCATGTCAGCCTACATAGTCGAACCCTGTGGAGAAACTTGTCAGAAAGCCTTCTATTCAGCAGAAACACATGTCCTTCGATAAAGCAATAAAAATCAATCTAATTTACGAATGATGATGATTTATCTTCATTTTTTTCTACAATGAATTAGTGATAATGTGTGCAACACCTTTCAGTGCAACTTCCCTCTGTTCATGAGTTTTGATGAAAGTAATATATTGAAACAACACAGATCTTGAGTCTTGATTCAAGAAACAATCTGTGCTTGGATCAAATTAGCACAAAAAGGATGATTCACTACTCACTTTAGGTATACACCTTTCAGCCACAACTTTAAAACCAGTAACTGTTTTTAAAGTTGTGGCTGATGAGGGTATATAATACTGTGGTTTACTTGGATGTCTACTTTTCTGTGTGATCTAATAAAAGTTAATACATAGTATAAGTTTAGGAAGCATTTATTTTCTTTAGTCTTCAACAATCTTTGCCGAAAGGTAAATTAATCAGTAACACTAACAACACAAAGAACTTTTTAAAAATGTTTCTATAGATTATGTGCCATTTACTTTGCAGATGGACATGAGGCTTATTTGAAAGCCTCATGTCCTCAAACTATAGCATCCTCTGATGGACAAAACCTGGGTTCCTTCTCTGCTTATGATGGACAGAAAGGTATGCCCTAATGCTACATACTATTACCCTGCTCAGCCTGAGGGTAAAAATTGTTCCCTGACTAGTGCTAGTCCTCTCTGCCTTGACTCTTTTGGCTTTCACATTTGACAAAACTGTATTCAGAGCTGCTACCTGTGGTGGCTACTGCCATTTTATTCTCCAGAATATCCCCGTCTTGGCTGCTATCACTGTCGGGTTCTCCAGTTGCTGTATATCTCAGTGGCGATGATATCTTCATGAATGTGACCTAATATGGGCTGTGTTCAGAATTGAAGGTGTGTGGAAAGTGTTCGCAAGCCGCCAACGGTTACAACAGTCAGAACAGTCAATTTGTATGCCAGACTAAAGGTTTTCTCTCTCTCACATATTTACATTTTAGCCATTTACCCCTTTAGCCAGTTGTATACACAAAAACCGAGACTCAAGGGCAATTTAATGGAACACCCAACTGCTGTGGAAATCAAGCCTGTGTCCTTCTCCATACAGGACCTCTGTGCTATCTGAATATATAGCACACATAAAGAAGTACACAACACTATAAAACATACAAAAATTATTTTAAACTGATTTTTTATTATTCTTTCTCAGCCTCAGGGACCCACAGGGTACACAGCCAGCCAGCAGTTACGTTAAATTCCAAAGTAAGCTGCTTGGTCCTGTGGGGTCTTCATATGGTCAGGAAGCTGACCCAAAAAACGAATTTTGCAATGCAAAGTCAAAAGTCAAAGTTAGAGTCAAACTTTACTGTCATTCAGACCATACAACAAGGAGTGCAGAACAAAATTGCATTCCTCCTAGCCGAAGGTGCAAATAATTGACATAAGTGAAACGAACTAGGACATAACAAATAGTGCACAATGTCATAAAAAATTTTGGACAATAGACAATAGTAACAGTCGAGTTAATGTGCAACATGACAGTATGTAAACATTAACAATGGAGTATAGTAATAAAATAAAATTACAGAAACATTAACTTATTGCACAGTGTAACAGTAGATAGCAGCAAACAGTATATAAAACAATAACATAGTATCAGCATTGAGAGCTGAATCCATGTGTTCAGTCAGTCCTTGCGTGTGCAAGACAGTTCTGACATTCTGGTCTGGTTGTGTGTGTGTGTGTGTGTGTGTGTGTGTGTGTGTGTGTGTGTGTGTGTGTGTGTGTGTGTGTGTGTGTGTGTGTGTGTGTGTGTGTGTGTGTGTGTGTGTGTGTGTGTGTGGAATAAGCTCTTGCAGAGCCTTGCACCGCATGCTGCAGTGTCACTCTTTTGCTCTGCCCTTCTACTTTCCTCTAATCTGGTCTTTCAGACTTGTTTCTCTCTGGTTGTATTTTTGGAGATTTGGTTAAAACTGTTGCCCTTGGTGGCTAGATGTGCCTGGTGTGGAGAATACCAATGGGACATCAAATACCTTTCTGGAAACAGATCAGGGGGGTAGAGGTTGAGTGCTGGCCGTATAATAACCATTATTCAGCTGAGATGGCGATCCGGAGAGGGCTATCAGTGCTGGGCCCAGAGACACTGTGATTAGATTTCCCCTGTGTTGCTATTCTTCTCTGTCCCTGGAACACTGTTCCCCTGTCTTCCTTTGTATATTTCTCAAGCAATCCAACAGGGATCCTATTGGTCATAGAATTCAGGGAATGTCATGGAAAGGTGCAAGACAGGAAAAGTACAGAAATTTCTTAAGCTTCCATTTGATTTGGTTGAAAGATATGCATTCGGCTCCATACCATCATCACCTCAACCACAGACAAGAAGGTGCTAAGTGGAACAGACTGGTGCACTGTTTGGTTGGAATAAAGACCTGAAGTTTAAACCTGCTTTCACATATTCTTTTCATTAACCAGTGGCTTTCAGCTGTTTTACTTCACAGTACAACCAAGTGCAAAAAAGGAACAGATTGACCTCTTTCCCAACATAAAAAATGCAGGTTTATGGTCTTAAAAGAACTTTGAGTTAGGAGACATTTACGTGGTTCTTTGTAGTCAAGCTTATATGGTCACTGGAATGAAAACCATTTAGACTCAAATATGTGTTTCACATTTGGGATTTGGTGACTACTGGTGGAACTATATTGCCTATGCTGACCACGTAGAGGCCTCAACCAACTAGTGTTTGACACATGTGAATGTTTGGCTTTGAGGTGAAGTGAAATGTATACACGTAATTCCAAATCTGGTAAACACATCAAATACTGTATTCGCTGTATTATTTGTACTACACAGCCTCCCTCCTAAAGCGGGTATTCTCCTCTTGTCTCTGGCCTGCATGTTTGATGTGAACATTTCTGGTTATGGTGTAGGTGCAAATAAAATGAAACTGCATCAGTCTGAGTCAGGGCAGCTGGGTTGCTCATTAGTTAAACATCTATTTATTCAAACCACATTTGTGTGTTAGAAAGAGACCATGCCATTGATATTTTAAATCATCTTCCACTGTGTTTATCATGCCCTTTCTCTATAGCTTCTAATCTTAACCTCCGTTTCCCTTTCCCTCTTTTTCGCTCCTCCTTTCCCTTGCTCTCTCTCCCGGCAGTCCCTCTGTGGTATTAATGCATAGACCTGCTTAAAGCTTGTGTCTCTATGCTGTGGTGCTGGGTAATCAGTTAACCTGATTATGCTGCTGATGAAATTAAATCATTTCAATAAGTGAAAATAATAATATGAGTAATAGGTGCGGGGGACGGTGGAGCACCCTACGGCATTTGCTTCATTCCCAGCCAGTCAGGTTTAACCTCTCTCCTTCTCTGTTATTGTAGATTTTTCCACTCTGTGAGATAATTAATGGCTCAGAATAAGCAGCTTTGAAGCAAGTGTGTCAGAGATTTTGTCACCAGATGAAAATGTATGACATGTGCAGTATAAAAATATAAAGATCCACACACATTATAACATCTCGACCAATGCTCAGGACTAAAACTGCCAGGGTTAGTGGTTCATTTGCCTGTGTAGCTTATTGGGTAGAGCAGAGCACTAACACACCGGTCTCATATGTAATACTATATAGCTAACTGGGTAAAGCATTTTATCAACATTACGAAAGTCATAGGTTTGGTTCTTTATGAAGGTCAATGGGGAGAGAAAGGCATTGCAACTGCCAGTGTGAAGTGTTCATTGAGTATAGCATAGGTTACACATACTATTCATGTTGCTGTAAAGGACATTCGCTAACACAGTATTGCATTGTATGTGCAACAGTTGGTGAATACTATGTAATTATGCTGCTATATATCACTATAGTATAGCAGTAACAGTTCCAGGATTATACTCTCTTTACTCATTCATCAGTATACTATGTATTCTTTTTGCTCTGGAAACGCCGACCAAATAGCATATTTTAATTACCAAGCCTATTTGTAAAGAGCCGTAGTACTCTGGTCTAGTTTTGACTATGCCAGACTTAGACTTGCAAAAAAGAGATGGTTTGGTATAAGTGAATCACTGGAATTGGGATTAGTCAGGAGAGTTAAATGGATCTAAAGGACAGACCTTTTAAGAGGGCCACACTTAGCATGAAACCAGAATGCAACAGTAGGCATGAGTCAGCAGATTAAAAGCCCGGCAATGGCGAAGCTGACCGTAGACTGATTAAAGGCTTTGCACCTGTCGCTTGTGTAATGATATTAAATGGTGGAGCGAAATTAAAGACAATTATGGATAATGATGGCACAAACAAAAGCCAAACAGAATGACAAAATCAAAATCTAGATAAGGTCAACTAGAGCCTTTAGGAAGCTTAGCTTTGGAGTCATGCTGATCAAGCCAGCTGTTGCACGGATTGCACATTTACTGTCTGGGTTCTTCCCTTTTCATGACTTGAAAGCCTACTTGTAATTAATATATGCATTGAGGAAGTAGCAAAGTTTGAAATCTGTCCAAATCCTGTTGAATACTTTACAAAGTATGGCTATCTTGTGAGAAAATATGCATTCTTTTGTGTTTTTTTTGCAGGTAAATGGTTTTTCTTAAGATTAACCACAGAATGTTTTTTAAGGTCTTTGTCATTGTTGCCTAAGTGCTATACACTACAGCAGTGGAGAGGACCAAGCTGAGCTGTATAGTTGCCAGCCATCAGCGTATGGCAACAAGACAACAAGTCCTCCAACCTGAACAGCCATATAGGTCGTTTGACTATAATCATACACACACAGTTAAGGTTGTGGAACGGTCATGGTTAAAACAAACAACGATGACCATTAGTTTCAAACAGGAAACAAACAGTGGTGTACCCAGTCGTGAGGTTTGTTTTGATAGCAAATCAAATCAGGAAGAAGATCATCAGGTAAGACCAGATAAGATACATTTTTTAATTTGTTCATATTTTAGCTTTAGCGTTTACACTGTGATTAAAAGTGAATGAATGTATGTGAAACAAAAAAATTCAAAAGTGAAAATGCTGTTTTGAAAATTCTTGGCGCAGTACAGGGTGTAACTGCAGCATGTGTGTCATAGCTCTGTAGTATGATGATTGTGGGCCTAAGTGACAAAGGCTGCTCACAGCAAAATAAATATCCACATTGTCATTGATCAATAGTGCACATGTGCCCATTCTATCTGGCCTGTGAAGATTTTTCATCACAGAAAACCCCCAGTACACATCATAGAAATGCAGTTGCTACTCCATTATGGGGGACTAGCCCTTTGGGAATTCTAGGATACTATCAGCCCGTGTCACTGGTTGCCTTCTCCCCTTCACAATCAGGCTGGCTGACCCTGAAGTAACACTCCCTCTATGAGCGATCTATTTATTTTTGCATGGCTGCCTTTATTGACAGAGCCTGTAAGCTTCAGGGGGAAAGATAAGATCAGACTCTATTCCTAGGGCAGTAAGTAACCAGCATATATCCATTTATTCAGGAAAGGCTGCCGGTGCTATATCAGGTCAGAGCAGCTGTAATGATAGCATAATCTCTCCGTGAATCCACCATTCCTTCTTCTTGTTTACTGCTGTTTTGGTTGGTTTGTTTGTTCTCCCACGTTTTTCAGCCGTCCCTTGCTCCTCCAGGCAGATTTCCTCTGTCACTTGCTTAATTTCATTATTTTCAAATCCACTTACTCTGTATATGTTTTCAGCTTCATTACTGAGGTCTGTGTAGGGCATTGTCTACTGTTTTCATACCATGAAGGCAGAAGTAATGTGATGCGTAGCACAAATAGGCCTCAGCAACATCAAATACATCAGAACTAACACTCAGAGAGCAAGCCAGACCTACCCTTTGCAGCTATCTGTCTCCAATAGACAGAGCTGGCTAGAGGGGTACAACAGTGTAGCACCTTTTATGGCATCTTATACATAGATCATTGATGACACACAGAAGAAGGAGTTTGCCAGAACATATTGCTCTGCCTTGTCCTGACGTTTCTAAAGTGAAGTCTGGGCTTGCCATCGCCTTTCCCGAGCTTCAGAAGGAAATTGGTATAAAGAGATTATACATGGGTGATCGTTAATAATCGATGGAGAGGATACAGCACGGAGCCTAAAACAGGGTAAATGCCTGTACTTCTTTGAACCTAGCACTGAAATATTCATCGTGCTCTGCTGATGTCAGCCCTAGTTAGAGGTAACCCTCTCGTTCTTTCCTCTGGTCTCCCGCCTGGTCTCCCGTTTGTCATGTATTTTCAAGATTCAGTATTTCAAAATATGAATACAGGTGATCTTACTTCCCCTCTTCTCCACACAATCCTAGTGTATACAACACACAATTTTTTTTCTTTATTTTTCTTGATGACTAAAGAATAAAAATAACTTAGGGCTAATGCCATTACATTTATCAATAATCATCATCATCTTGACAGTCTGGCTGTGCTTTTTCCAGCTTTTTTAATTTGATATACTGGCGTTACTATAAATGAGACAGCCTTGACCAAAAATAGAAAATTCAGAAATAAGCTCTTTAATTCATCATTATTTCATTGTTTGTGTGAAGTGGAAAACGTAACATACAAGCTCTCCTTTTCTGTCCATTAAAGGTTGAGAGACCAACCCTGCTTTTAGAGTGCAACTAAAACTGCGACCCATCTTACTGTCCTACTGTCCCTCAATGTAGTGCTCCCGGGGTGTGTACGACACCACCATTATGTCTGCAGAGTGGACATGAGGTCAGTGGTACTCTAGATGAACAGTGACCTCTGCTCTGCCACTGGCCAGCATCTTAGTCAGTCAATCTTCTCCGAGTTGAGATGTGGCCTTGAGCTTCTGATGCATATTACAGCTCAGGGTACTTCCCCCTCGGCTCTCATCATCTGAGAATGAGTCACTGCTCTGGCTCCAGTCAGGGTAGAGGTCAGGCAATTTGACCCATGGGACTAATTTCCCCAAGAGAGCAGGGAGTCTGCATAAGGAGAACAATGACCATAGAGCGCACTGTCATCTCTTAACAGTGAATGAATATTTGCTCCAAGGATACCACAGTGTTTGTAAAATTAACACAAGTACCAGCTATATAATTATGGTTCGTCAATTGATGTAGCAAAAAAATCACAATCACAGAGGCTTAAATCTTACCCTGACACAAAACTCTTGCACTTTCAATGCAAAAGTAAAATCTGACCAATTACATCTCTTAGTTGGTATTCAGTCCTGGGCTGTTAGGGGTTATAGTGTGTCTCAACCAAGTGGTGTTTTTGCAGAGCTCCGTATAACCTATGATTGACTACAGTGTGATGCATTTCGCTGAACATGCAGAAGCTAGATGGAGAAAACACCAGGATTACCAGGCTTTTATTCTGGTATAATTTTTTAATCTATTGCCTCCCCTGCCGGTCTTCTATTTGCATTCGAAGCCATTTATTTACCACTTGTTATAACAAGAGTACATGCAGGAAGACAGTGTCTTCTGTAAGGGCATTTAAACAAGACACATGGTTCTTTACTGACAGGTTGATAGTGGGAATGCAGTCTAGTCTGCAAGCATCTGGTTACATGATGGCCTCTCTAACAATAAGAAAGCGTACTCATTATTTAAGAAAGAAGAGGTCGAAGAAGCCATCCTGCATGGTTTAGTTGGCCTTTGTTCTTAAACCTCTCCAATTCCTCAACAAAGGCCCATGGGAGAGCCAGATTCTTAATGAAATGCAGTTTACATGTTTATTCAAACCTTATTTTCTCAACTGGTTTATTCATTTATTTGTCTACTGTACATGGCTGATTGTAATATCACGTTCCCAGGGTGCATTTGTGTCACTGGTCAAAAGTAAATTGGGATAAGAAGATCTTCTGAGATAAAGCTAATATCAGAACAAATGTATTATTTGGCCCTCTGGACAACCTTTTTTTTAAATTTGAGATTGTATGATTTCATAGTTTATGGTAATGTGGGTGCTATCCCAATGTATTAACCCATGTAATAATTCATGGAAAATTATTTTAAGCACACATCATTACACATCTTACGACATTAGAGCAACCAGTTACCTTGTGACATTAATTTTGTCATAGTTTTATTACATATTTAACTCCTACAGGCCACTCACATTTTCCCATCATGTTAATATTCAATTAATATAATAATTTAAAAAAGACTGCTTTTGCTGATTTAAAATTTAGAATGCTGGTTTGAAGAGAACAAGTCCCCATTTAATTTCACAAAGGCAGATACAAGATACACAAAGGTATCTTAATGCTACAGTGTTATTTTATTTTTGTAGTACACCTACTCAGGGCAGAAATCCCACAGCACACAGTTAGCATCTTTCTTGAAATGCCAAACCTGGCCAAGTCCTACAGGGGCAGAAAAAAAAGTCACTTCCAAATATCTCCTTCCTAACAAGTATGTCAGAAAGACAAGAAAAAGACTGGAAATTGCACTTGTACAATTTGGTGTATCTTATTTTAGTTAAATCATTATTGTGTTATATCTCTCAATGGAAATTTATGCATAAGGATTACAAGTAACTACTTTGAATGGGATTTTTTTTTAAGCCATTAGTGCCAGCTTTTCGAGTCAAAGGATTCATTTGCACTCTTTTTCTGTTCTTTTCGTAGAGGACCTACTCCCACCAGGCTTTCCTAACATTGACATGGGCCCTCAACTGAAAGTGGTGGAGCGCACTCGAACAGCCACCATGCTCTGTGCTGCCAGTGGCAACCCTGACCCAGAAATCACCTGGTACAAAGACTTCCTGCCCATTGACCCCAGTGCAAGTAACGGGCGAATCAAACAGCTACGCTCAGGTAAGGAAAGCCTGAAAATCATATTGCTGCCTTTTTCCTTCTTACTAACTTGAGCACTTGTTTGATTCCCCAGGATATTTCTAATAATATTTAATATGATTGTTTTTGTGCTTTGCAGTTAATGTGGCTGCAGTGCCCTGTCTTCACTTTTTTTTCCAAACTGTTTGATTATGTGATAAGCGTGATTGAGAACACTTCATGAAATCTTTAACAGATTTTTTTCTAGGAACTGAAAACTATGGTTTGCTTATAGGTTAATGACAGTGCAACATATATTTATTCAAATGATCTGTGTAGGGTTGCATTTGACCACCAGACCTGAGAATTCATTCGGTCCATAAAGGAGCATGCAATCCTTCCGTTACATTAAAAACATGAAAATAAGTGTAGATACAACATGAATTCAAACAATCTCCTGTGTTGAAAAATAAGAGAAATGTGTGTTGATCTACATAAACATGGGTGCTTATATTTATATAGCACAAGGAAATAAGCGAAAGGAAAATTTCACATCCTAGATTGCAACACTAGATTGCAAACGATAATATTAAGTCCAGCATCAAGCCATTGTGCTCTCACTATGTCGTTATGACCTTAGATCATCATCCAAAAGATATGTTGAAAATAACAAATTACGTTTAAGAGTGTAACATTACCGAATGAGGTGTAATTATCCACAATATCCTGGAAGCATGTCATAGTAGACAATGAGAGCAAAGTCCACATTCTACTGATAAAACTCAGCGGTGGATATGTTGTCTTGCTCCCATTGATTAAATCCCACTGAGAGGCCCAGTAAAGCAAAGTCTAATTATATAGCTAATTAAGTGCAGGCCCTGGAGTTGCCCTGGGCAATAAGGGGTAGATATTTTAGGTCGATGATTTGTCACCATTTGAAAAATCCAATGACTCCTATTTGATTTGTTGCTGCAAACGTAAATCAGGGTAGACGCCACTAAATAAAGAGTCTGTTTCCATTGAGTCTCTGCCCCAGTTGTGGCCCTCATGAGCTGTACACTCAAAAGAATCAATTTCTCATCTCATTATTCATGCCGTACCAAATACAGCAAGTGCACAGTTCTCTAAGATGCTTTTAATTTTATATATGTTTCAACTTTAACTTACTGATGCACTCCGGTTTTGTAGTAGACCTTTGACTTTTAAAATTTCAAACCAAAACCTTCCGTCAAAATATGTGACTGTTTGCTCTCTTTAGGATGATGCTGTACAACTTACCGATAACTGTTTTTCTTGGTTCATCATGGCCCGAAAAACTCTTCTGGGGATGTCAGGTTGTCCTGAGGTGCTTTGGAGAAGGCTGTCAGCCAGTGCTTTTGACTTAAGTTTGAGACAAAGACCCTCCACAAGGGAGGGGAACTCTAACATTAATATTTTCACCTACGTTGTCATCTTCTCGCACAGCCAGCCTTCTCCTAAATAATTTAAGCCTTTGACCTCAAAGATGCCAGGTGTTTTTTTCTTGTAAACGAACAAAAGTTGTTTACATTGATAGTTACATCTTCCACATGGTACCTTGAACTATTCAGATCCACTGCACCTCCTGACGCATGACAGGCAAAGATTCATGATAATGTGATAATACAATTTTAGCCTACTACAGTAATAATACTAATACCATTTTATCTACTCTTGAAGTGGAGTTACCTGGTAAAATTGTCAACATGGCATTGTGAGTTTTTAGCCTCTGCTGATAATGGACAGAGAAATGGACCAAGAAATGGACAAAGAAATTCAGATTCCTGCCTGTTCTCTTACCTCTGTACCATCTGTCTTTATCTGTTTCATGATTTCTTCAATTGTCTTCATATGTCCTGTCTAACTGAAACCAACTGCTGTTTTGTGGTCTCTCTCTCTCACTCTCACTCTCTCTCTCTTTCTCTCTATCTCTATTTGTTTTGTCTATATATGTGTCTGAAACTCTGATGTGTCTCATTGCAGATCATAGAGTCTTCAACACATTTCATTTGGCTGTGACCCATAACACGAATGAAAAAACCAAAAAAACAATAAAGACTAATCTGTGATATTTTACAGTTGACACCAAAATGTACGATTTTTACAAAAAATACGCCTCTAATTAGAATTTTTAATTGTAAGTAGAATGAAATTAACATGCAAGAAGTTACAATTGAGACTTCATTACTTCTTCTATGACATATCATGGTATTGAAAACTGCTAAAATACCGAGGTGGGACACAAGACCCATCTTAACTGAAGTTCCTTTATTTCTTGGGTGGCAGTCTCTTTCGACCTCAACCTAAAATGAACAATTTTGTTCTTCCCCTTTTTTCTATTTACTTTCTTTTTGCTTTGTCATTTTCAGAAACCTTTGGTAAGTGTCTTGCAAAGCCCAGCAAGCCCACCCACTGTCCTTGAAGCAGATGGCATATTTAAACTACTTTCCAAAATGCATGCATCCCCTGCTCTCCCCTTACTCTCGTCCTCTTCTGCTACTTGTTATGTTCTGTTTCTATTTATCCTTAACTTTTACTTTTGTTTGGGCCACACTCCTTCCCACACTGGAACGTATAGCAGAAAGGCAAATCAAGGACAAGCAGCACCATGAATTGGGGATGTGGTTAGGTATCACCGTCTGCTTTTAAGCAGCACAGTTTTTATTTATATGTGGAAGACTTGCTGAGCAAGTCTTTTGAGGCAATATCCTACTTCATATTATTGCTACCAGTAAGACTTGGGAACTGCCCACATCAACCACCTTTTCTGCAATTTTTTAACAGGTTTACTGGACTATTTTGGATCTTAAGTACCTTGGAAGAAGCTGTTGCCTTATTTAGTTTTCCCTGACAACATTATCCAGATTTTACACAGGTGATGTCCCCTGTCACATCTAGTTCTTTATATCTGCTGTGTTAAAAGACAGCAGGCTTTGAGGAAATAATTGCATCCAAGACAGTTATTCCTGTGCAGTCATAGCCTACAGTATTTGAGGCTTCTTGGTGAGATATACTGTCCTGGATGAAAATATTGGCACCCCTGAATTTTAAGTACAGAATTTAGAATATATTAAGAAATAAATGAAAAATAGCCATTTTGTATAATCAAAATATTTTAATTAAATGTTCAAACTTACTGAGCAAAATAAAATAAAAAAATAAAAATTGCATAACAGTGAAATAATACCAACACATAATGTACCCCAGACACAATTGTTAGCACCCTTCACTAATAGTTGGTTGCAGACGTTTTGCCAATAGTGGCAACCTCTAAACGTTTGCAGTAGTCCGTCTTGCAATGACAGATTTCAGCTCTCTCCAAAGGTTTTCAGTAGGATTTAGGTCAGGAATCATTGCTGGCCAGTTTAAAACAGTTCATCTTTTCCTTTTCAACAATTCTTTTGTGTTACTGGATGTATGCTTTGGGTTGTAGTCCTGCTGAAAGACTTTTGCCTCAAACCTAGTTTTCTGACACTGAGTAACACATTTCACTCAAAAATGCTTTGTAATCTTTCTGATTTTATCATTCCTTTGATACATTCAATGCCTCCAGTACCAGAGGCAGGAAAGCAGCCCAACAGCTTGATAGAACCTCCACCATGTTTTACTGTAAGTCGTATGTTCTTTTCCATATGGGCTTCATTCTGTCACCTAGAAACAATCTGATATCCTGCATTCCCAAAGAGCTCTACTTGGGCTTCATCTGTCCCTCCTTGGCCTTCGCCCATGGAGCACTACTTGGTTTAGTGTGCTGCGTATGGTACAGGCTGCAGCCACCACTCCAGATTGCTCCAGGTCAGCCTGAAGCTCTGTAGATGTCTTGCATGGTGTTTTTTCCACAATCCGCATCAACCTTTGCAGACTTGTTTCATTCCGTTTCTTCTTAACGCCACATCCTGGAAACGTCTTAACAGACAGGCAATTCAAGACCTTAGGCAATTGCCTTGTAGCCTTTGGAATTGTCATGTTTTCTCAGACAGCTCTATCATCTTCAAGTAAAACAATCACTCATTGTTCATGTGAACACTGAAAATTAGGCACAGTTGTGTCTTATTTGTTTTTATTTTGGAGAGGAACTAATTTAAATTCATCAAAACGGTTCCAATAATTGTGTCAAACATGCGTTTTATGCCTGTATTTTTCATTTCACAATATGAAAGCTTTTTTTTTTTTTGATGTTCTGTATCTTTGGACATTTTATTAAATATTCTGATTGTCCAAAAATGGGTAATTAGCATTTATATCTGAAGATATTCTAAATTCTGTACTTAAAATTCTGTGCCAATAATTTCAGGACTGTATAGCAAACAGTTAGTTCCAGCAATATACACGACTGGGTTGTTTTTTTTTTTTTTTGGTAATATACTCAAATGTAAACGATTGAACCACAGTTCTCACAATAACAGCTTCTCTGTCCAAAAATACCCTTGGGAAGTGCAGAATGCACTGATAGGGTGTGAAAGAAGCTTGTTCTTTCCAGGTGAAGGCTACTGCAGGACCACTATATGGCTGAACCCTCTAATCCCACACTTTGCTGGATGGACCCTCATATTTTCTCAGGAGAACATTTTCTTCTCTCACTAAATTGGCCCACATTCCCACTAACTTACAGATCTCTAGCTAAGGCTATATTGCCCATGCTACAGGGCGAGGGGCTCAAGTGACATTTTGTACTCCTCGTGACATTTTGAACTACTTGCAAAAATATACCCATTCACGTTAAGCTGGGTATATTTTACTTAGAGTTCAAACTAGATGTGCATATAGGAGGGCAGAAAAGGAAATTACTTCCCCTTGTTTCAATATCAAGACTCTCATAAGATAATGTTAGCTTTGGGGGCTTGCCTTTTTTCTGTAGTCCTTCTGCTGGAAAGCTCATTCAGCAACCAGGCAGGATTTTTGCTGATGCTGCCATCTTCACATGTTCTCAGCATTAAGAGTAGCCATGTTGGGTTTCCAGGTTTTAGTATTTGTGGTTTCTTTCATGAGAAATGCACTCCCAAAAACAGAACAAAGGTAGTTTTTACAGACACTTTCATTGATCAGATTGTTGTTGACAATTTCTAGGGGCTACCTGTTTGCTCTTTTGCATCAGGCACTCTCTTAAGCCTCAGGGAGTAACTGTGAGACTGATGGGTCCTCCCCTATTAAATAGGTTGTGAAATAGAGACTTACCAATTTTAAGACTATCTTACAGTTAGTAAAACAGTCTTACAGTTGGTAAGTCACTATCTAGCGGGTGTTCAATGCTCTTGTTTGCTAGATACCTGACTGGCTGGCTGCCTGCTTCCTTATGTGCCAGACCATGCTGTGTTGGCAGGGCAGTGATATTTGCATCAATGTCCCCTAAGGAGCTCCTTTAGAGGTGTGGAGAGAGCCTGACATTTTTCCCCAAGTCCCTGTGGCTGCAGACCCCAGGCCCTCACTGGCCTTGTTAGCCAGAACAGATTAACCAAAGGCCTGAGAGACAGTGAGAGGAAGGGGAGGAGCACTTGTCCAAGAAGATCAACGTCCTTTTTAATGTAAAGGTTTAAAATCGTGACCTGACATTGGATGGCTCCCTTACTCACACAGATTTATGCACATTCCATTCTGAATCGTGCTGAGTTCCTTTGCATTTAATCTTAAATCTGCAAGAAAAAAAACTCACATTTGTTGGCATCAAAACTGCTCTGCAGGGAGTGGCTGGGACCTCTGCAGATGTCGTAACAACAGCCAAGTTTTCCCTGAGACCTGCTGTGACACCAAAAGGATACCAGACGGGTGTCTGTGGTGATGAGAAGGTCAACCAGACGCCCTCTGGAGTGTGGTCAGACTTTGACACTCGACCAATCACGCAACGCCGTCCAACTCACACACAGATGGGCAACATCTCTGGACAGATTGCATCTACCCAGACTAAATCCTTCAATAATATTTTTAATATATTCAGAGGGTTGTTCAACAAAACAGCTGGGATGTTCTGTTGAGCAGATAATGTTGCATTGATAATGCAATGAAGTCAGCGGCCTGTTCAGGTATATTTAGGTCATTGTCACCCTAAGCTGATCAACCCCTGGCTGACCACAGCTTAGAAGAGGAGCTTATGGCCATTAGGTTGCATGTCCGTAATACAGGTGGATTTGCCACTGTAACTGAATACTGGCTGACGACTCTGGACCCAGTCTGCCTGGTCAGATCCTTGGCTAAGTTTTATTTTTCTCTTCATGCTGCTTTATTATCAAAAACTAGAAGTTCCAGTGACCTAGGCCCCCTATGCCCTTCTAATTTTTTTTAAATTTTTGTTGAACCCATGACTTTGAACTATTACCCCTCATCCTCCTTATTACTCTCCTCTCTTTTTGGGTCTCTCTTTTGTCTCTCGGTATTTTATAAGGTCCACATGATGGCCTTCCCCTTTACAGACCTGCTTTATTAACCTTAACCTTACCCTTACCTTAACCTAATGTTGACCTTAACCTCACCTAACCTTTAACTAGTAACCTCTTAACCCCCTACTAAAATTCATCTCAGCTAAAGCAAAATAAACCAGCTTTCCTGCAGCCTCTAATCAAACTCTAACTCTATAACAATATAACCCTCCCAGAGCCCCATTGTCTTTTGTCTTGTGATTACCTATGATTATGTGGTCTCCAAAATCATTGCAGAAATGATTAAAATGTCACTGTTTTTTTGCCTGGTTTTTCAATGACTCTAAACCACCACTGTGGTAAATGTATGCACATAGAGCACTGTTTATGGATACTAAATGATGATATACTTTTAAGGTGGGATAACAAAGTACTAAAATCTTGAAAGCAAGAAATAGTCAAGAATAAATTAAATTTTTTGACATCTCTAAATGTTTCATAAAAATTATACACATTCCTGTTTTCCTCTTTAATCACACAATGTTGAATTCATAGCAATAAATGAAATACTCAGGATTTTACGGTATGATCAATGTCAAAAAATGTACACTTTAAACATATGAACATATACTGTACTTACTAACTTATTTATGAAATGCATATCAAAGCACAGTGTACCACAGTACACAGTAACCATAAAGAAAGGAAATTAATCCACCTAGGTGCATTGCAAACCAGGCAGAACTTCAAACTCAGTGATTGCCTCCTGCCTGCTGGTATCACAAAGGATACCTCTGTATGCAGAGCTGTAACAACAATTGGACCAGAAGATGTTGAAAATTTCATCCCCACTTCCTAGCCACCCACACTCCTTAATGTACTGTATAGGATATGGAAATTTCTTGCAACACTTTACACCAGGTTCTCTTAATTTTTTTTTATTTTTTGATGAGGAGTGGTGTTGTTGTTGTGTTGGTTCAGCTAGTTGGTAGGAGGGCTGGCCAATGTTATTGCATGCAACTTGCATGAATGCTTGCACACACACAAACATTTATACATGATGCCTGTAGTGTTAGGCTCAATGGGAAGTTCATACCATTGACCCTTGGCTCTGTGCCTGCAGGCAGTCTATGCTAAGTGGGGCAACTCTCCTGGGTTGGCGCCACCCTGCTGGCACTCTCTAGGGATGGCCAAGGGCATGTTGCTGCCATGAGTCTTCCTTAGATTTAGACAGGGAGACTAAGAGAGAGGTAAGAGGGAGGAACTATGGGAAAGACTGAGACACACAAGAACTCTTGAACCGGAAGAAAAAGAGAGAGGAATGATGGAGCAGATAAAGAAACAAAAGAAAAAGGAGTTAGGAAAAACTGTTTGAAAGCAATTAGAGAGAAAAAATGCCAAGAGCAGAAAGACAGTTCAATGCTTGGCAGAGAAGGGGTTAAAGTTAAGATGGTTCACCCTCCCACACCCTAAGATCAGCCCGTAAGGGATACATTTCACATTGCATCAACAACATGGGCTACATTTAAAAAGTCAACCAGCCACCTACTGGATAAACTCAATATTTTATTGTCCCTAATTTGACACTTGCAGTCTGGCATGCAATATAGTATCACAATAAACAAAGAACAGAGAAACATACAATTCTCAGTGAAATGAAACAATGGAAAGAAACTGAAGACTGAATGACCAGTGAGCAGGGATGAAGCTTGCCGTGAAGAGTCTATCTGTCGCAGTTAAACAGGTTTATGACCTGTAGGATAAATAAGAACTTCAATCTGGTTGATTTAATTTGCAGTTTCCTGAAGGTACAGCCTGAAATTCTAGTTCAGTGGAGACTCCATTCCTCCCTCAGCAAGTTTGTTCCATACTAATGTAGAAACTGTGTATAGAATAGTGATGCCCTAACTGTTTTACTGACCTCGTATTCACGATCAGTTGGTTGGGAAAGGGCCTATGGCACTGGTGCAATCCATATCAACTTAAGGTCAAATCTATCATGGTCAGCCTTATCACCTCAAGTTCCAGCCATGATAAAACACATGCCAAGACTTTGAGCTTCTTCAGCTCTGCCAATGAATCATTTTATTTCCTCTCTTAATAAGTCTAAGGCAAGTGGGGAAAAAAGAGAACGATAAGGCAATGGAGTGTGGCAGCCATATAAACCTCCCCATTCCTTTGTGATACCAGCAATGAGAGGTATTGTTTTTGTTTTGTTTTTTTGTTTGTTTGTTTTTTTAATGAAAAAATCCCAATCTCTATAAGAGATTACCCACTGGTTTGATAATCTAGTTTCAGTGATCCACCTTCCAACCCAAATAACTCCTCTAACTATTACTAACATTAACTTTGAACTAAACTGATGTTGTGTCTTCGTTTTTGTGTCTCCTCCAGAGGGTACCCCGATTCGAGGTAAGACGTTTAACCATCATAGTAAAAGGGGGAAAAAAGACTTAAACTGACACATAACCAGACATAACCGCTGCTAAATCCACCCAACTGACTAAATATGGGGCATATCAAGTGGGCTCTTCCTCTTAAAAAAATGACAGACCGTTTTTAATTTCCACTAACCTTTATATGTCATCTGTGTTTGTGTTCTGTGTGCTTTTTTACATACTGTTTGTGAGCGTGAACATTCAGTATGTGTTTCACACTCCCATGCCCCATGTCATTATTAATGTGCAGTTCTTCACCTCTGTTGGTGTTCTGTGTTTGTGCCTTCTTACAATCTCCTACACATCATCAGTGTCAGAATACCACTGAGCAATTCAGATTTTGTTACCGACTGCTTGTTATACAGGTTTGAGAAGGTTCAAAGTAGAGGGAGGGATGGTGAAGGTTATCATGAGACAGTCTATTTGCTTTGTGCCTTTGACATTTAAGTTGTTTGGACATGGACAGGGGGCGGGGGATTGGTGATGGGAATTTCTGGGTAGGCAGTGGTGGCCTTATTTGTTGATTAGAATATTGTAAACTGTTCAATACAATCTTAGCAGCCCTCCTTCTTCCTAATCCTTCTCTGCTTTGATATCCTAATCTTTCTGCGCACCACCAGAGCATTAGACACATTGTGTATGTTAATGCACCTCACTTTCATGAGCCCTAGCTACTAATGTTATGTCAGTATAAAAGTTGTCATAAATTACATTTGATTTAATTCCTTCCCTACCTGTTACTCTGCTGCACAGTAACTTATAAAGACAAAACTAGGGAGGCTGCAACAGTAACATTTACACCATTCTACCACTGCATAACCAGAATCTATAATGTCAGAGGATGAACAGGAGGATATCAAGGTGGGACTGGAATTACAATGGTAAAAGAGTGTGACTCCGATGAATTATACAAAAGCTTTGTTAAAATAATTCTTCCTCTTTCTTCATTCTTTTCATCCGCCCGGACAGTTTAACTTTCACTTGTAATTATCCACCAGGCTTTGCTGCTGAAGCACTCTCTCCCAGTTGATTCAGTTTTATTCAGTGTGTTTGTTGCAAAATGCTTTTGTTCAAGAGGCTGAGCAGGTAAGTGAATTTCTCAGTTTGCCATGTATGTCCCTGTACTCAACGGGATGGGATAAATGCTTTTGGTTTCACGATTACAGTTTGGTACAGCAAAGGAGGTGATCCCTTTTTACAATAGAGCTCCTACTGAAGGTTAGGTCCTCCTTCCTCAACCATTTCACACAAACCATACATGGCACAAATCTCTAGACAGTAACATGATGTCAAACATATCCATGAACATCGAGTTTTTCGACCAAATTCAAACCATTTACTCCTCTAACACCTTCCCTCATGGTTAACATAGCCAAGCCCAGCCCTCCCCGCATCTCCTTTGTTTGAATAAGAAGGTCTCATAAATCATATTCTGGCAAACAAAAGCAGGCATGACTTATGAACTCTGCATTTGCATAACGAGATAAGCAGCCTGAAAAAGGCGATTTCTCGCTACCACGTTTCCACATGCCAACGCTGACTCGCCATCAGGAGTGTATGGCGCTTATGTAGAGAGAAAACAAACTGCATAGCTGGATAGAGATGCAAATGTAAGATCAAGGTGTCTGAGAAGGACACAAACGGTTTGTTGGCATAGGTGCATATTCACAGTAATGCAGACTCTCATCTACTTTAAGGTGACTCTTCCACTCCAGAAAATGGGGCTGTTTGAATCATTAGGCAAGAAATTGTTGTCCTACCGCTGAGTCATTTCACGTCAATCCATGTAAGAGCCAATTCTCAAAATGTAAAATCTGCATTTTTTCCCTTCCATACAAAGCTACCCAGGTGCCGGCCTAGAGGTAAGCGATAGGTATAGAGGTAACTCGGCTCCCTACCTGCTTCATTACAGATTTCATAGTAGCGTTACAAGCTACCAGATGGGCCCTGACAACAATGGCATCACACTTGGGGCCCCATGCTGGTACGATCACAGTATAATGACCTTGGGGTTGTGACAGAGCGTGCGTGACAGCCAGGACGCAGACAGAGGGAGAAAGACAGAGAGATAACTGCAGGTCCAGATTGACTGCCTTGTGGTCACACTGGCTGTCTTCTTATTTGTGTGATTATTAGAACTACAGGTTCACAACTGAAATCTTTAGCTTCCCGCATGGTGTCGCCCTCGCAAGGTGTTTGAATAGATGTTCAACAAAACAAAAAATGGAGAATTATGAAAGGTTGTGTGAAACCCTGTTGTGTTTTTTGAACCAGCTGTTGCAAAAGCACCAGCCAGTGAATTACGATGCTGCGGGGCATTTGATATTTATCCATGAAGCTTGAGAATACAAACGTGGTGGGCTACTTTTGCTAGCTGATTTCATCTTTTTTTTAGCCAGGACAGATGTGGCCTGACAACCTTCCTCAGTAGCACAATGCATCTCTAAACATCTAACTGTGACATTTTATGTTGTATTATGATAGTGAATAGAAACATTTTTAGTAATGTATTCGTAAAAATGTTTTTTGTAACAATTCCTCCTGAATCAAAATAGTAAGTGTGCTGAAACACAGTAGGTATTCTGTCCTGCACTCTTCTGTGCACGTCAGTGAGGTCAATGTACTGGAAAAGTTGTTATTTTGAGTGGGTATCTACCTACACAGCAAGGTGCTAATTTAGCTTTTAATTGCACTGTATTAGCGCTTTAGTGAGCAGTGTTGAGATGAGATGATAGAGAGGAATCGACAGGAGAGGACATGAGAAGTGAGGGACAGTTGAAAGACATGAACTGAAAACAAGAACTAAAATGATGAAAAGAACAGTGTGCCACCGGCAGGCTTGAGTGGGCTGCGGAAGGAGCGAGAGGGAGGGAAAGAAAGAGTGAGACTTGGCCTGCCATTTTGTTGATCGCCCAAACAAATCAATCAAGGCCCGCTGGAGCACACTAATTGAATTACACAAATGGGACTTGGGGGAGGGGGGGCACACATGGCAAAGCTGCTACAAAGCAGCGACCGGGGTGGGCAGACCCCGGCTTCAGGCACTTTCTGAAATTAATCATCCATGCCGGCCCCTCCTCGCTTTTCTTTTATCCCCTCATCTGTCTTTCTGTTTTTCTGTACTTGTCTGTCTCTTCAAGTCCTCCTCCCAACCTTCTCTGATTGTTTTGTTCTTCCCCTCTCTCTCTCTTTTGTACACTGCACCTCTCATAAATGAGACTATATCTACCCCATTCTTTTTTCTTTTTTTCCATACATCAGTTTCTGGTTTCCCCCATCCTTTACACTCTTATCATTCCCCCATGTACAACAACCTAGAATAAAACTAAAATTAAATCTATATGTGGGTTGTCGATATTGATGTTTTATTAAAAATGTGTATTGTCTGATATATTTCCTGCTAGTCTACAGCTACAGGAACGGCATTGAAAATCATTTCAGAGTTTCAATACATAGGCGGATACCTCGGCCCCTATGACTAATCTAAATCCTTTAAATTTTGTTAAGAAAATGTTTTAATATACTGAAGACTACTGGCACAAAGTATCACTCCAAACAGCCTCTGTACAAGGATGTCTTTCCCAGAATCTGAATTGGCCTTCAAAAACACGCACAGTATTTGTTGAACTGTGCCCAGGCAGTCTTCTTTGTTATCACACCTTGGCACCTCAAAGCTCCTCATCAGACCACCCTGTGGCATGCAGTGCTGTTAACCAGGGCAGCTGTCACAGCTGGGAAAAATTTCCCAGACCCGCTGCCCATTACAGCCTTCTTTATTGAATGGATGAAGGCAGTGAACATGCTGCAGGACAGACAGGAGTGGGTAGAAGTAGAGATTGGCTGTGAGTGTTCGCGGGTAGGAGGGGTCACTTTGACTTAGATGGAGGCTAATTGGTCCACATGGAAGTTATTTCATTATTATCAGTGACTCTATTTGCCTGAATTGGACCCACTGTTTTTTTCTTCTTCTGGATCCTAATGGTGCTACATGTATCATGGAATAACACAGAAAGAAAGAACTCTTTTCTCCTCTGATCCAGAAAAACATGTATTATGTTTTATTACTCAGCAGGAGCAGTACTCTCTGCAGTTTACTAATGGTCGGGGTGGCCTGTAAGTGGATTGAGAGATTGTCCTGGTCTTAGGTTCAATTCTCACAACAGCTCACATAGTGTCCCTCAGCATTCAAGTGTCCTTTTTACGTGTCCTTGAAAAAGATAAAGTAACAATTAAGTAATACTCACTCAGTACTTTTAGGTCAAACTGGATTACAGTTGAATTTAAATACTTTCAATGAAATATAAAATAAATGCACAAAAAATTATCATGTGAAAGGTGAAATATTTGATACGACAATCACTAGCCATGTAAAAGAATATTTCAATTATTATTCAGTTGATTATTTTCAACTATCTTTTCTGCTGTACCTGCAGAGGTTGTGTTTTACCTGCAGTAAAACAATTTATTTGTTTTTTTTTTTTTCTGTCTTAAAAATCAGATGACACATTGAAACTGTGCTGTTATCATATCACGTAAAACTAGCAATGCTGATTATTCATTACACAATCTCTTGGCAAGCAGAATAGTCAACCGTTATGAACCGTTTCTCATATTTTTTTAGTGAGATCAAGCAAAACAAACTGGTCTGTTGTAGTTATAGCAATTGTTGTGTTTGTGATAAGACTTCATAGTTGGAGACAGAGAAGGCCTGCCAGTAGGCCCCATATAGGACTCACTTCATAAGCACAGTGCGGCCATTTTGTGAGCGACACTGTAAATTGCTTTTTTCACTAGGCAAGTCTTTATCAGCAAATGGCAATTTTTTTTTTTAACAGACTGGGTCCGTGGTTTTTATTATGCTAACGAAAGATAATTTTCAGCATTTATTTCATTCCTTGTGTTTCCTCTTTTCCTGATAAAAGAAAAAATGCCAATGGCCACTCGCGCTCTGGTGAGCCAAAGGCAGGCAGGATAGACGGAGCACAATTATGCAAAACACAGAGAGTGCAGTCACTTTCAAAAAAGACAAAAGGAAATGGTAGGAAAAAGATGCATGCTGGTGACAAAATCTTTTGAAGGGTGGAGTTTGTTTTGTGAGCATGTGCATGCTGCTGCTGGAGATGGAATATCAAAGAAGGTTCATTTCTATTTGCATGTTAAAAACCCTTAGAGGTCTGTTGTCTTTAAATGCTGATATTATCCGGCTTTAAACTGACGGCCTGGTCACCAAAAAGTAAAGAATTTTTACCTTTTTATGTGGTTAGAAATGATTCATTATTTTATTGGGATAGATTCATTTAAATTAACTCATTTATGGTTTACAAAAGACAAAGCCCGGACTACAAGAGAGAGGAAATGGGCGCAACAGATTTGCAACTCACACAGTGTAGCATAACGCATATAACAACAGCAGGATATTGCGTCTTGACTATGTGCGAATCTAACGGAGAGAGGAGCATAAAGAATCTCAAAATAGAATGAAGTTGTGATTCCTCTGTGCTCTCCCTCTCTCTTACCTTCTCTGTTCCTCTGCTTCTCAAGCTCTCTCACTGGGCTTCCTTCATCAAACATTTGTTCACGCAGATCTAATTTTATCAAGTGTGTACAATTACATTCATCAGTATTTTATCGTTGTTGTAATTCATTATCCAATGTGAATCCAGTTTAAAATAAATTGTAACTCACCTAGATTTTCCTAAGGGCACGAATAATGTCTGTGCTCAGGAGAGTCAAACATTAGGTTTCATTATTTTCTTTCCCCTCATTTTTAGAGAGAACAAAAACAGACAAGGTTAAGAAACAAAAAAAAAAAAAATATGATATATGAATAAGAATAAATATCCATTCCTCCTTCTCTCATTGTTCCTCTACATTTGTTGTCTCATGCTTCCTTTGTCATTCCTTCCTATCTCTCCTTCTTGCTTCTCCTCCCTGCCTTTGTCCTCCTTGCGTTTTTCTTACCTCACTTGTTCCCGCTCTCTCTCTGTGTTCCACAAGTGGAAGGAGTATTTATGTGTTTTTCACAGTTCCACTTTGAAATATAGCTGGAATATGTAATGAAGCCAGTAGGGGATTGAAACAGTAGATAATACCAGCTAGTAAGGAGCTTCCACCAACGCTGGTGGGAACAGATGAAACTCACTCTGTCCCTTTAAAGAGTCCTCTATTTTTCTCCCTTTTTTTGCTCTCTCTTTCACCAGGAGGTATATTTCACAACAGCCAATGTTGGTTTTAATTGGCTCACAATTGATGTTGTTTGGCTCATTATCTGTCACCCTTCCGCATGTTGGTGGTTGTGTATTGGTTGACCTTCAGATGACATTTGTTAAGTATTATTTTTAGATAGACACATTTGTATTTGTTGGAAGCAGTTGGAACTGTGGACCTTCAGCAGCTAGCAGACATGGAATAAAAACATTTGAAGTATGGAACATTTCTTGTGATTTAACTGTTTGGTATCAGTCAACAAAAAAGGGTCTTTGGCTGGCCCACCACAAGCCCTTCAACCTTATTATTTATGAAGCACTGAAAAAAAACCTGCGCTAACTTCAACTTTAGCCTTCCAAAGATTTTATAATTCTGCACAGGGACCAAGGCTGACGAGCAGCTGGCAGAGCTATCGGGAACTGTCCACCTGGAGTTTAACTACACACAGTCCTAACTCTGTGGTCTCCCTAGTGTTGAGGCGCTAGGCTTCTGAGCACATTCAAGCCCACCTGCCACCGCACTGGCATTTGCTGTTCCAAGTGCACATCAAACAGATCCAAATCAGATCCCGGCATAAACACAGAGAAAAGACTCCACCACCTGCACTCTGCAGGTAGATGTTTTCATTTGGTTCATCAGCTATGTGCCAGGAGCAGCTCCCTCTGGGGGATGAGGATGAGCTGAGCTGTATAGGGAAATGAAGAGAAAAAAATAGAGGAGTATAGATTGTTGTAGCTTCAGGTCTTTTTTCTTTTTTCTAAGAGTTGATATCTTTGTACTGACTCCAAGGTGTAAAATACTCTTAGAGAATTAGGCCGTGTCTAAGGTGGAAGCGTGACTAATCTTTATAATTAAGCAGGATCGATAGTCTCATTTGTGGCACAGCTGAAAAGTGTTATTAGACCAATGTTCCAGAATAGTAGCCTTGTACAACATTGTGTTCACTAAGCTTGCTGATGTGATGGAGTAGGTTATGGTATATTACAAAGCATCCTGGGCAGTGGCTGGCGTATTGATGCTTCCTGGCTAAGTGCTAACAAGCAATGGTGCTGTGTTTGTCAGGGAGGCCTGGGCTGCAATCTGTCTGCTGAGCCAGCCAGAAGCCCTAATGATATCATCAGGAAGTGCCGTCAACAGCGCTCTAACTAGGAATGATCTGACGCCTGTTGTTTCATTTCCCTCCTCCATCCACCAAAGCCCTTCTTCAGTGTTGTTGCCAAGTATTTGGGTTTAGTTTATTTGCACATATTAGAGATAAAATCTGAAGGAAGTGATAAGAAATGCAGTCTGTTTGAAACACATAAGCCCTAAAGGGTTCATATTTAACATAACACCCTAAAAAATGAGTGAATTTACATCAGATCTTAACACACTGGAGAAGAGTACCACGCAATGGTAAGAGTATCACAATGTTAGCCAGTATATTCGTTCATGTAGATATACTAAAATTTTCTCCCCCTATATTTTTTACAAGATATAATGTAAGGATAAGATGTCTCCTGATTGTGATGAGAAGTTTTCACACAGTTTGCAATCCTTTGAGCTCTAGAACTGCAGAAAGGCTGGTTTGCTGCATTATGCACCATGTCAGTGTTCATCTGGACATGAGTTACATGTATGGATATTTTCCCATGACCTTCTTCCCCCAGCGCACACAGTCTCTCCCTTGGTGAGTGCAATTCGAAGGAAATCTTGTTAATCTCACTTAGTTTACAGGACCATCTCAACGCCCTTCTGCATTACCTTTCATCACATTTGCATAATTTCTTTGTCCTCATCATAGTTTCTTTTAAAAGGCTCTCACATCTTACATGAATTGCATACACCAATGTAACTGAAAATTTAGTACGACTGGTTCAGTCCACATTTTTATTTATTTAATTCCTCTTCTTTTCATCTGCGTATGGCTGAGGCTGGAGAGGAACCAAGTTTGTCATGGCAATCTGCATTAGCATTGCAAAGAGGAGCAATTCTTGACAAAATGGTCTTGAGAAATTCAAGATACCCTCCATTAAGAAGACTCCTTCATGCACTGTCACTGACAGGTCAACTAATCATTTCCTCCCTGCTTTCTTTCTCTCTCTCTTCTTTTTTTTCTCTCCCTTCCCCCTCCCTTTTTGTCTTTGTTGGATGTTGTATTTTCCCAGGTGCCTTGCAGATCGAGAACAGCGAGGAGACAGACCAGGGGAAGTACGAGTGCGTGGCGTCTAATGTGGAAGGCGTGCGCTACTCGTCCCCTGCTAACCTTTATGTGCGAGGTAGGGAGCAACCCGGCCCCAGAGCCAGGCCAGAAAATAAAAAATAAAAAACATCCGCCAATTCTAACTAAAATGCACAGTGCAGCTCAGCTTTAAGTGGCATTACTGTTGACCTTAACAAATGATAATTGCTTCCATTCTAGCCCAGCTGTATAGCACAAAATGTATTTTGCAAAATAGTATTACCCAAGTAATATAAATCTTTTAGCATTGATAGTATTGCCTGCCCATAAATGTAATTTCATATGCACTGAAACTTCCAAATGTAAAACTATAATTGACCAACTAATGTTCTTCTCTGTTATGATGTTATGCTCCATTTTGTCTTTCAATGCCCTCCCCTACTCACTCGGAAGGAAATGTGTAGCACAACAAGCCGTATGTCTTTACTTTATCGGTTTTAAGACGCCTTTTACCTGTAATTGTGTGCCCGATAAAATGTTTGCCCCTTCGTCAAACTTATGGAACCCAAAAAGAGTCGAGAAGGACTTCTTTTTGATTAGTTTTTTTCAGGTACAGGAGCACAACGGTAAGTCTCGATTTTGATTGAGTGGCAATGTATTAATGCCCACCAATCAAAATCTCAACCCCTTAGCCTTCTCCAGATTTATTGGGTAAAAAGGATTTCCTTGTGGGGATTTAATAAGAAACGACTGTTAGCACAGTCAGCTGCTCTGTATTACATAAAAAATGCTCTATCGCATAGATATATAAATAGTAAACGCCCTCTACTTTTCTTCATGGTGTTCTGGAGCATAAAGGCATAGTATTCCCCCGTTTCTGCTTTGGGGTATTATCTTTAAAGCCTTTTACAGTCAGTAGTAATTTTGGTTGGCATGTACCAGCAAAGTGAAGATATGAAAAACAATCAGTCACAGAGAATGCTGGGTTTCACAGGAAACAGGCAATGAAGACAAAAGTCTACCCTCTACAACTAATGTTAAATGACAATGAATCCCAGTTGAGAGAGCTTTAATAAATTGAAGCAGATGCATTTTTGACATGCATTATTTATATTGTGCATATTAAATAAAGATGCCTCGGTATCTACTCAGTTTGTTCCCTCTGCTGTGTACCAAATAACTTTGTTCCCAATAAATAATTCACTACTCTGACATTATAAAATGGGTCAGGGAGCTGCTTTTTCATTATTATTGCTATTATCATACCCTGTGAAGTAGCAGTGTAGGGAAGAAAAATTCAACTGTGAGGAGCAGACGGTAAAAAATGGTTCCATCAAGATTAGTGTCTCTTCTTCTGCCAGCATTTATCCTGGAGGCTCATGCTGTCTCCACTGTGAAGCAGTAACACTTAATGTCAAGTAGCTATCCACCTAGCTCATGTACAGCATGGAAGAAATTAAAGGGTTCATGCAAATTGTAATCAAGAGCTCCACAGGAATCTTTAAATAACAATACTGGGAACACTTTGTTGACACAGCACTGGGATGTTAAGTAGCTTCTTTGGTCAAAAACACACAGCTATACCCTGATATCATTTCCAACAATTCATGCAAACTCCATGAACACTGGCTCCATCAGCATGCTTTTAAAAGAGTACACAAGGGTCATAATTGCTCAGGTACTTTCATACTATGTAACACACTTGTTATGCCTTGATGGTGTCAACCTTTGTCTGTTTTCAGTTAACTTTTGTCAATCAATTCTGATACTTGATGTTGACTATGTTTTGTTCACAAAGCGAAATGCACTCGAGATTAGCAGCTGTGGTAGGGATCAATTTTCAGGGGAAAAAAACAAAATAAAACACAATAACAATCCTAAATTGTATCTGGGGCACACTTTACCATGGCAAATTGAGACAACTACCTAAACAGAAACCATAATGACAGTGCTACGGATTGGCTTCTAACAACAATTACTGTAACTATCTTGAACTACAGCTGCTAATTTCAGCCCAAACTGTGTCTTTTTTCTTTTCTATCTCTCATTAGTTTTTATTTATTTTCTCTTTATTTGGTTTCCTTCTCTAACAAAAGCAAATACAGCCACCACAGGAGCCTGTCCTTGTGGCTATAAGGAGCTTGTGAAATTTTGAATTATGAGTATGGTACGCTTGATTTGACTCCAGTGGTGCCTCACTATATTTTTCTTACCAGGCGACAGTGTGGCCACTGGGGTGAATCTGATTGTTTTGGTTCAAAGTTTATTTAAGGGGGGGCAGGCAAGTGTACTTTCAAGACGGGTGTCACTGATAGCAGGGACAAGGGAAAAGGAGGAAAAAAAGATAAAAGAAAAGGGAAATGTAGCTGCAGCTAAACACCTTGAGGTGGCTTTTTTTACTCTCTCTGTGTTTCCCCTATTTTTCTCTTCTCCTCATGTCATTGTGTTCTGCATCAACCCCTTTACATCCCTCAGAGCTTCGAGAAGGTTGGTGTGTTTTTTCTTTTTTACTTTTTTTAACCCACATTTGAAAAAAATTCAACATGTTGAAAAATTTTAGCTGTATTTGCCTATTACAGAGCTCGATTCATTACTAATTTGAACAAATACTAATCAGTTAATCCAAACTGCTAAATGACTATGAAAGAAATTTTTCTTTATTTCCAAGGAAGAAATGATGAAAGCAAACCCGAGTAGCTCGGGTCTTGTTAATTTACTTTTATGTTTGCATTGTGGGGCCTTTTCTCGTTTTGCATCCTTTGGTATTGCTTCTGCAACCTAAAAGCTTTCTTGCACGTGTTGTCATAGAAACCCAGCACGTGGAAATAACAGGACCTGTTGCATGATGGGAGAATGTAACTGCGCTTGCATGCCCGTACAGAATCCCTTTGGCCATGATGGTCTTTTTCTTTCTGCATTCCCTGTGTTTTGTTCAATTGATTCCTTCTCTTTCCTTGGTTTCTCTACAAGTGTTTTCCCTGATACAACCCTTTTTTGGCTTTCCTTTATTTAGTTTATTTTTGTGTTGTGATTATAGTGTTGTGTTTGTGTGTTTTTCTTTTGTTTCAGTTCTGTTCCTGACCTTACCTTTCTGTTAAAAATGTTTGTCTTTTGTGGTTCATTTGTTTGAGAGATTTGTGTTTCTTTTTCAAAATGATGCTGCTCTGCTTCTTGAGTCTCGGGAGTGCAAATGCAAATGCCGAATGAAATAATAAGTGTGTATACAGCCAGTGTTCCTGTCATCTTGTTTATAGCGATCCATTACTGAAAAAAATTAGACCTGATTGGGCCTGATTGGGTTCCACGGTGATTCAGGCAGCCATTAAGGGATGCCATTTACTGTCGTGTGGATCAATAACAATATAATGACTTCGACATCACATTTGCTGTTGCTTAGCAGGGGCTGAAAGATACCTTTATTGTCAAATGGCGGCATCAAGATGTGATCAGTTTTGTTGAGTGACTGCTGTTTGTGTTCCCCGCAGTCATGACACTCAATCCAATTATAATTTATTATTCAAAAGCCCCCCCTTCCCTTATGCACAAACACACACACACTCATAGAATAGAATTGATTTTCAGGTTCACGTGACTAAAGTAATGAAAATTCTCAGACTGAACTACAATGGGACAAACAGTGATTTGCTTTTATTAAGCATTCATGCTATAGTCCTATTACAATAATAAAAGGAAGTGCTAAACGAATTGTAGATCAGTGCAAGCAGCATTCACTGATTTATGTTTCAGCCGGCTTTGTACCAACTTCCTATTATCTCTTAAGATGTTTCACTTAAATGTAAGCATCAGCATGTGCACCAGGTTTCCCTAGACATATTCAGCTGAATCAGATCTATATTGAATCTCATGTCATCTGCTGCGGTGAACTTACCTGTAAATTTTACGGCTTCACCAGTCTTATGAATACATAAGATACAGGTTTCTGGAAAGCAATCACAGTTTTTGGCTAGGGTTATTAGATGTGGCTTAACAAGTCTGGGTAGATAAGGCATATCATTCTATCAGGTAGAAAAGATTACACACTTTCTTCCCATCACTCTCCTCTGAGTGTGGGAGTTTTTGTATCTGTGGCTGTCAAAGTGTGATGATCTCAACGGGATTAGTGATCTCTGTAAAGTATCTGAAAGTCAAATTGAAAATGAACACTGCTCCAAAAGCAAGCAAAGTAGCAATTCTCATGCTTTGGTAACCTTTATTCTTCCATATGAGCACATATATGTTTTTTCAGCAACACCCAGCAGCAATTTTACTTTTGCAATCTGCATATTTTAACCAAGTCTCAGCTTTGGAGACCAAGCATATCTTACTTAAGGGCACCTTTACAGTTACTACTATACCTACCAAATATGCACAAGCCAACAAGAGAGTTTGCAGTGGTCATTTTTTCCATGGCTATTTGCAAGTAACTGCTGAGCCTTTTTGCTTGTTAAGAGTTTGTCTTAGCAAGACAAACCCCCCCAAAAAATATTCAGTGTTAGCCATTGTTCATTTGAGAAGATCCAGGATATAGCTGATATATTTTTGGCCCAGTCTACCACATCCATGCCATGTCTTTCCATTGCACCAGGCACATCATTTATCCTTAAGACAAGTCATTACACAAATATATATAATCATCTTTTTCTGATCTAGCAGCTATTCCAGAGACAGATGAGAGTTTCATTTCCCACACCTCTATGCACCAGTTGGCTCTCAAAAGACTTTTTATCAGTAATTGTAACAGAAGAGTCTGTGAAAACTGCCAGTCAGCACTCTGTCATTGCTCCCCTCCATAAAAAAGGGTCCACAAAGTATGGCACAATTCAACTGAAAGAAACAGAGCATAAAGAAAAACCTGACAATGTCTACATTCAGTCCATATCTATTTCTTAGTCCTTTGAATAACACTGATGCAGAAAGACTGTGCTGTACTGTACGCATGTGCATGTTTGGCCTTCTACAATGGTATTTGCCTGATTTTGAATGTGCTTGCATGTTGTGCTATGCATTTGTGTGTAATGTTGGGAAAGAAAGCTAGATTACACCTTATGTTCTCACCGGCCAAAGCAAAATCCTGCCATCTCTATTAGATGTTTGTCTCAAGGAGTCCTGAAGTTAATAGCAACCCCTCAAAAAATTAAGTTGTATCAGAATTGCACTTATTTTTCATACAAAACGGAAGTTTCGTTACCTCTTATTCTAATGCAAATACATAAATACACTCCCTTTCCCAATCCGACTGATAATTTTCACTGAAGGGATCACCACAGTGAGGGGACATACTTGCAGTATCATTTGGCTGCTTGTCATCTACCTGTAAGACAATAGAAAAAAGTGATACACTCCGAAATCCCGTCAATTCACTGCTTGCTATTATTAGAACCCCCTGCCATTATTCCTGTCAGCTTCCTTTAGGTAATAATTTCCATTTTGATGAGCCACCCATAGTGTGTGTTTAGCATTGGCGCAGCCAAGGTATGTTAATACAGGCCGACCCCTACAGCTTATATGTAAATATCGTAGGCCTCACCAAGCAAGTGTGACTAAAGGATCTCCATACTGCGCCTGTGTCCTCAGGCAGCAAGAGGGTGTAATCTCAGCTTCAAGGTGACACTAAAGGCTGCACATTATTTTGGCTTCCCCCTTCATTTTGGGGCAGCAAAAACTGCCTCACCAAAATGGCCGATAATGTCCACCTTCTGACCTCTGTTTTTTGGCACAAATCCCTACACAACACCGCCCACTATAAAATTTAGTGCAGTACTCTGGCGTTCTCTCTCGACTGCTTTTCACCTCGTCCACTGTAAGGCTTCTTGTCTTTCTCTCCACATTGGGGCTTGAAACAAGATTAAATGTTGTTAGTAGTCCAAATGAAAGGGATATGTTTGTTTTATTTTCTCTCAATTCCAAATGGGCCGGCTGGGCTCCTGGTCTCTGTGAATGAGGAGCTTGTCCATGCAATTGGGATTCTTTATTTTCTTTCATTGGCACTAGATTTTAAAGGTAGGATAGGAGAGGGACACACACACGCATACACAGCTTGTGAGAGCTTACTCGACCATTTACATGACAGAGTTCCACAGTCCACTTGAACATTCAAAGATTTATAATTTTTTCTCCCAGGTTATAGTCTAATGTGATGTAGTATCAACTGACCTTGAGCTCTTGATCTGCTGTTGTAACCAGAGACCAAATTTACTTGTGTGTCATGCTGTTGACGGGTAGACTTTCTGCCTTTTCAGTAGTCCTTTGTTTTCCAAATTGTATTTTGATTATCTATCATTCATTACTAAGTGCCCTAGTACCTAGAAGCCTTTAAGCAAGGCTTTTAAGCAAGGCCAGCCACATCCAAAAGTTACCAGCATTTGGCACGTGGCTGATCTAAGTTCCCGCATTGCCCTGACATTGTAGGTACTCAAAGGTGAACAGAGACATCTACCTGTGGGGAAACCTCATTCACTCAGCCACTATAGCTCCCGGTCCATTGGCTGACCTGATCCCCAGGGAGAGAAGAACACCATCAGACACACTTTGAACGTTTCCCCCTAATAAACAGGCCCTGTTCACCCTATTCAGTTTTCACCATTCTTTTGGATTGGAGGCAAAATTGAAGCAGAGACAAATCATAGCTGAAAAACATCTAATAGTATTGATGCATACCTCTTTTTTGAACACAGCTGCACTCTGGTACTGTCTATGCTGTTTGGACTTAGTTCTTTTTGTGGATTTGTTCAGTTTGATTTGTTTCCTTTCATTTGATTTTGTGCGTGTGTGTGTCTGGAACAATGCTATATTTGGGAATGAATGGCATGCTCGGATGGGCTTGGGTGACATTTTTGGATTGTATTGATTCTCTGGTGTCTGCCCAAGTGGATGGGGGCGCACCTGTCTATGTCACTCATGCCATAGCCACACCCATGCATGTCGTGTGAGGAATGGGCTGCCCTTTCACCTTTGTTGTTTACTGAGACGTTTTTTGACAAATTAGAATGCAGATGTATAATTTCTATCCCTATATGATGGGCTTGTTTCCTTTTTTTTGAATTCAAAATGTTTTTTGGATTATCCCCCCTCTGAACTTCATGACAATGAAATAATTAGTGTCATGATGAAACAAAGCATGATATCTCAACCAAAACATCATGCGTCCCGTTGTTTTATTCAATTTTTCTTAGTCAGGTCAGGACAGAACGAATTATGATTCTTTGATATGTTTCACAACAATTTTTTTTTTTTTTTTAAAGCCATGTTTGCTTCTAATGTAGACATTTTTCTTAGATTGTTATCTATGGAAATTTGGCATTTTTAAGGACAGAATACTAAATGACCATTTTTCATGGTACATTTTCGGTGTGTAATTTTGTGTACCGCAAAGGAACATTTCTTCAAAGGTCAGCAATGAACTTTTTGCCCTCAAGGTCAGGTCGCGTCTTGCCCAAGGTAGTAACATAATTGACTTTAACAGCGAATCACAGGACTGTGACATGAAGAGTAGATCAGAGGAGGACAAATGAAAAGCCCCACTTGGGCTTCAGAAGGTCTCCATTTGGGTTTTATTCAACTTATAATTTTAGTTGACTATCAGTGTTTTTTTACAACCTTGTTACATGTAAAGCAAAATGCAGTGTTTTCTATGACTGCATTTGAAAAGGCTGTTAAAAGCCGTTACAGTAGATGTGCTTTGACCATTTGGACATTGCACATAGTGCTAGCTTGCTTTTATGAGCTACAAAAGCTTTGCCCCTATGAAATAAATATCAATAAACTGTATGTACATTTTAGTGACAATTTCTGTGCTCAGGTCAGTAAGAGTCAGTTCTCAGGTAGAATCCCCTCAGTGTGTGGAGGTGATATTTGTGCCCTTAGTTTGTTGGCAAACTGTCCCATGCAACGATCATATGAATCCCATTTGGATCGACACGCTGTATTTTGGAATGCTACCTATCCTTGATGCCCCTCTCAGTCTCCCCCCCTGAATCTCCCCCTCAGTCCGCACCCACCCCCCACACACAAGTCATGTCCACCCAACCCAAGACCTCCCAAGTTACATTTGCACTGAGGTGCACTGAGGTGTTTAAGGAGGGGAGGAGGGGACATGTAGTTGATTCTTGATTTTAAGCCCCAGTGTGTGAGATCTCAAAACCCACTTTAAGCCATGGTCTTTCTCTTTTTTTTTCTTTTTTTTTTTTATTTGTTTTTTTGGATTTAGAATCACAGTCTCCTTATTCTATCCCCCACTTATGCCCTCCTCCTCCTCCTTCCCTTTCTCCGACAACCCAAACCCCTCCCTTTCCCCTTTGCGTACTGTACAGTATGTCTGCATACCCATCCGTCACTGTCTGTCTTTTTGTCTGCTGTCTTGCTGCTTGAGTCTGTTTTGTTCTGCCTCGTGTCTTGTCTCTCGTCCCTGTCTTTCCTGTCTTGTCTGTCTGTCTCTAAGTCATCTCTTCCATTCAGTTCATCTTTTTTTACTTCTACATCTGCACTACTTTCCTTCTCTCTCTTTGACCTTCTTTGCATCCCAACAAACATTTTGACATTGAAAAGATGGTAGATATTGTTGTTTGCTCCTGTGTTGAAAAGCTGTTTGAAATAGAAGTTATGGACCTATGTATAAGTCCATAGCTGTTGCCTGTATCTTTTATGTGAATTCAAAACCTAAACATGTTTGTTTTTTTTTTTCAAAGTAAGTTTAAAATTGTCTTAATATTAACTTTTTAATGTACCACAGGAGGGTTTTCCCTGGCTCGAACATAAGGTATAACCTAACCATCAGGCGTGTAAAAAAATTTTTCTCCTATGATTACAAATGTTTTAAGTTTGGCATTCAGCCAAAAAGCACTATGGGCAATTCTCCAACTCAGTTCGTCTTAGCCTTTCAAAACAAATGCTAATTTTGCTCACCTTAGATTAACATAGGCAAGGAAAACCCTTAATTATATAACACTTTGAAAAAGTTTGTGCTCATTTAGTAAACATCTGGATCGTCTCTTTAAGTGAACTTGGCAACCTCTTGCATGTCACTATCTGTCAAGTGCTTGCTGGGATGCCTCTCATGAACACACAATGTTTTTGCTAACTCATTCCACTCTCTAACTCTTGCATACTGTACACACGCATACTCATGCCTATACCAACGCAAAAAATATATACATCTATGTATATACACATATACACACATGCAAATACACAGTACCTTTCACGCCCTTCCTCTGCGTCTCAGACTCATTATCAACCTCCTTCCACTCAAATTTCAACTCCTATCCATGAGTTTTGAGGTCCTCTCTGTCTCCCTCTTATCTGCCATTTTGCCCTTATTCATCTACCTCTATCTTTCCTTTTCCCTCTGTCTTTCTTTCTTTTTCTCTGGATATCTATTCCCTGTTGATCCAGTTCTGTTTCTTGACTCCAACACTCTGTGATACTAGACTCTCTAGCTACAACTACTACAGTTCTTTTTCTATGTATTTCTAGGCACATACCTTGTTCCTCAATACTTATTTTGTGTTAACTGGGACTGCGATGTGACAATGTGCCACCATCACATTTTGTCACATTAGCTGAAGAACAATAAAGTTTACACGGCATTGAAGCGGGTTACCCCCCCTTTACCCTCCTCCAACCTTCCCCTCTCTTTTTCTTCCTCTGTCACTCTTTGCTCCTCTGTGTCCTTTCTTTCTATCCTTTCCTCGGATGCTCTATCCTCTATCTTGTATTTCTTCTTTCCAATCGTCTTTTGTCTGGGCATGCCAGCGACCCTTCAGTTATATTCCTCTATGCATTTTATCTCAATTTTTATATCTGATTTTGTTATCATTTACTCCTTAATTTACCTTGGTCTATTTATGCATGCTGTCTGTGAAACTGATAGCTGCATCTATCAATGGAACCGTGTCAGATCTTAATAAGGCTTTGTCCAGTGGATCTACCCTAAACCACAAAAATCTGATTAAAGTTTCTCATCTTTAAGATATCTAGGTAGTAGAGACAGGTTTCAAGTGCAAACTTGCGCTAGAATGTTTTTATAGACCTCATAGAGATGGTCAATTGCCCCGTAACCCTACACTTCCTGTGCTGTGGGAGAAGCCTGTAATGGCCTACTTCCTGTTTGGCATGCTGGCCGGAGAGGACAGGAAGCTCCAGGTTGCCACCTTGGCCTTATGTGATAGCATTATCACATAGCCTTTACTTCACACCTTGGTACTTGGTGATCAGGTTATGCCATAGTTGTATATATGTCACCAGTTCAGTTCCAAAGATGAGAAACTCGTAATAGATTTTTGTGTCTTTAATTGTGCTGTGATGGGTCAAATATTGGTCAATGGAACCTTGTTGCTATGAATCGTTGCTTTATTGTTAATCTATATTGTTGTTGAAGCAGTTCTGTTAGTTTAGTTCCTTCTCTTTATTTGTATATTTTTATGTTTTGAAAAGTCTACTTTTTATTTTGTGTTTTAGTTCACATTTATCATGTTGAACCTTTTGTGTTAAGTATTTCCTTGAGAAGGGTCCATTTACATCGGCCTCTCTTGTTACCTCTCTCTTTCTCTTTTTTTGACTCCCTTGCCCTCTTTTGTCATCCTCTCCCCTTCCTCATGCCTTCTCCCAGTTCGACGGGTGCCTCCTCGCTTCTCCATTCCACCTACGAGTCAGGAAATTATGCCCGGTGGCAGTGTGAACATAACGTGTGTGGCAGTGGGGTCGCCCATGCCTTACGTCAAGTGGATGCTGAACTCGGAGGACTTGACACCAGAGGATGAGATGCCAGTGGGCAGGAACGTTCTCGAACTGAGCAGCGTCCGCGAGTCAGCCAACTACACCTGCGTGGCCATGAGCAGCCTTGGCATTATTGAGGCTGTGGCGCAGATCACTGTCAAATGTAAGGGATAACCCATTGCTTTTGAAGATGACAGCGTATGAAGTAAGAAGTAGATAAACTTTAGTTTACTATTAAATGTAAAGAAAACTACAATTACAGTATGTATTGCTATAGTGGTCTTAGGGTACTGTGAAGGAATTTCCAAGCTTTCCGTTTTTGCTGTAGAGTTAATCAATTAGTCACTGTCATGATAAATGATTTCCTCCTTTTTGTTTCTTCTTTTGTCATCATAATAGCTCTCCCCAAGCCCCCAGGTACCCCTGTGGTTACTGAAACCACTGCCACCAGTGTGACTATCACCTGGGACTCAGGCAACCCAGACCCAGTGACTTACTATATCATCCAGTACAGGGCCAAGTCCCCAGACAGCAAGTATGAGACAGTGGATGACATCACCACTACACGTTACAGCATTGGTGGCCTCTACCCCAACACAGAGTATGAAATCCGTGTCTCAGCCGTCAACACAATCGGCCAGGGTCCTCCCAGTGAGCCAGTAGAAACTCGGACTGGAGAACAAGCCCCTGCAAGTCCACCACGAAATATTCAGGCCCAGATTATTTCCCAAAACACCATGATGGTGCGCTGGGAAGAGCCCGAGGAGCCCAATGGGCAGATTAAGGGATACCGCGTTTATTACACCATGGATGACTCCCAGCCCATGAGCCTCTGGCAGATCCATAATGTCCAGGATAGCATCATCACTACTATCCAGAGCCTGGTTCCTCAAGAGACATACACAATCAAAGTCTTAGCGTTCACCTCTGTAGGAGATGGACCCTTCTCAGAGCCTATCCATGTCAAAGTACTACAGGGAGGTAAGGTTATGAAAACTGTTTGTGTCAACTTGGTAACTGGTGTTTAAATTTTCTTCCTATGCTTTCTTTGAATTTCATGTCTGGCAGTTTTGCAAACAATAGCCACATGTGTAATGTTCAAATATTGTTGAAACCAAGTTGTTAAGTAAGTTTAAAATAAGTTATACAAAAATTTGTTGAGTGATGCATCTTTTATCGAGCCCGCTGCTTCAGGAGAAGACTTTCAGAACCACTGAAGCATCTTCAGCTATTTTATGAATCAGCAGCACATTTTCTGAAACTTTAAACAGAATGTGCCTGCTACCAAAGAGCCAAGTTTTCTCCCCTGCTGTGCAAGGTTCTCCTGCACATCTGCAGCCTCTGCAAACAATAAAAAAGGTCTGTTTGATCATGGTAGTCTGAAAAAAATACAGTCAAGTCTGAGAAAGAACCAATATCTGAGAACTCACCAGGATCAGCAGTCAGGGCTGAGCAAAATCACTCTGTCCATGCCAGTGCGAGGCAGCACGTCCAACTTCAGAGACCCCACAACAATAGAGCACAATTCTACCTTGCTTTGTCATTGGGGCATGAACCTTTTGTACTTCACTGTAATCATTTCTTTTCAATTAAATTTAATCTAATCCTCATAATTTAATGCAAATCTCATTATGCTTATAATGTTAGAGTGTAAATAACAAATATGCTGTTTTTATTAAGAAATCACTGAACAAGAAAAAGAACTTCATTAACAGATTTTTAAGAATTTCTTCCTTTTGGTAATTGGACAGTACCCCTCCCATGTGTATAATATTAATTTCCATGTCTTTACTAATTTCCAGTTACATATCCTGCAACAATGCCCTCTGCCATGTTCTTCAGTTCCAGGTCAACCATCCAAATTCCAGGTTGGTGCTGTGTCTGACACCAGCATTGAACTGACCTGGGAACCTGCCTATGAAAAGGAAGGAATTATAAGTTATGAACTTCGCTACACGGAAGGCAGTTTTGGCACCCAGGTAAGAATTTTAGTGTTTCATTTTGAATTCATTGCCTTTTGCACCAAGAGGTATGCATCATCTCTAAACATTAAACCACTTTGAACCAGATTGTCTATAACTTTTTTCTTCGTCAACAGATGAAGAAAACATTTGGACCCACATCTTCATATGTTGTGGAAGGGCTCCGCCCAAACACAGAGTACCACTTCTCCCTGGCAGCCATTTCAGTCAAAGGCATTGGAGCCTTCACAAATGAGATATCGCAGAAGACCTTACAAGCAAGTATGTAACCCTTTATTCATTCTTCTCTCCTTTTTTCTTTGACAAAAGGATATTCCCCAGGAAAGCAGTTAAATGATTTTATGCGTTCATGGACCTTTACTAACTTGAATTCTGATGAAGTTGTGTGTTTTTTCCTTTTGACTGGAGCTTGTAAACTGTATTTTCTCCACTGCATCATCACCTTTGAACTATGCCTGTGTTTTTGTCAGGCATAATCAGGGTTCAAAGCTGATACAGGAATGATGAACTACATAACAAACTGACTTACCTGATGTGTTGTTTAATTTTTGCCTAACTCATGGTTAATATTTTTTCATTTTACCTTAATTTTGTTAACCTAAATGATTATGGTATTTTATACCTTAGGTAAAGTGGTATTAACAATATGAACTGATTCTTTTGTGGAGAGTTGAGGTTGAAATTAAGCCACAGAAGGCTAGAGTAAATTTTATAGACCGAGTGTTCTATCTTATATTATCTTATTTTCTAACTTGGCTTTAGTGCCAAATATGTATGAGTGTACCCAGCACTGTCAAACAAATCAAGCCTATGTGGACTGACAATTTTGGCAGTTTCTTTATTTCCCTTTCAGTTATGTTCATATTTGCTTTTCCTTTGTCAACAGCAAGTGCACTTCTTCCATGTGACAGAGACACAAAAAATGTCAGTTCTCTTCTAAGACCACCAAGGCTCTCATATGAACTGTATTCAGAATGGGGAAGGGAAATTTAGAGTTGGGTTGGGTCATCAAAGAAGAAAACCCAATCAGCAGTCACCCAAAGTACTCACATGCCCTCCCCTGGAATTTCTTCCAGTGTATCAGTTCTGCACTGATTATTTTATTTTACAGATGGCAGGAACACAACTGAATTATTTAAACCAGTCAGCTAAAAATAATAGGAGGGATATCATAGCACACAGTAGTGCACGCTGTAGAGAAAGAAAATAGACACAGCTCATACACTCAAACATCCAATATGAAAGACTGTCTGGATGACAGGGTATGTATTCATGTCTTTTGTGTTTACACATTTGTGACATTTAATACATTAATGGTAAAGTACCTGGAAAATGTAGCTGGATTTTTAGGATTAGCGGTAGATCTCAGCGAGTAATTGTGGATCATGATGATACAGACTATAGAAAATCACAGACAAAGACACATGTATACATTCACTGTCAGAATGGCTACCTTTATTCTTAATAAACTGACTGTGCTTTGTTAGATTTTATGAGGTTTAAACCAGAGAATTTCTACTGGGACATAGGAGAGCCATGGCGGTGGGAGGACTTCTTTTAACACATTTTCTGTTTCTACCAGTGCAACTTGGCTGTACCCCCACATCTGAGCTGTGGGGGCTTTGGAGCAACCACTTCACAGTTCTTTTTTGTTACTACTGGGCAGCAGAGCTACACAGAAAGTGCAGAGTCACTGAGGAGAGCGCCAGTTGCATGCGACACTCACTCCTGCCCACAGGGTGTGCTGTTGAGAATCTGTCACTGCACTGTTGATCTTTGATCAGTCCAGGCATGAAAATACTTTATGTTCATCCAGCCCCATTTCTGTCTTGGCGTCTCTCAAGTGTCCGTGAACATCTTCACCTGTTGATATGTGTTTGTGATTTCCTTTACCTCTGTTTTTGCATTTGTTCTTGACTGGTAAACTGCATCCCGATTGGATTGGATACACTCCTCTCTTCCTCTTATATCACCCTGTTCCAGCTCTGTTTCTCTCTGCCACTTGTTCCTCTGTTCAATGGAACAAAAGCTCTCCTTGGAATGGCTTGACATCACCTTGCTCACTTTGTGTCCTCTTCCTTCTATGTTGAGTCCTTTGAAACAAAATTTATTTTATTTTATTTTTTATTATTTTCTATTACTTTCTGGGTTGGCTGAAAGAATATTGGTTTGAAATCACTCCAGACAGTAGCTTGCTGCTATTTTCGTCTTTCTTTTTGGTTCTTTAACGAACCCAAGCCTACCACAGCCACAAGCAACTACAACGCAGCAGGCAGAGCAACAGGTGCAGACAGTGTTGGCATACCTATGCCCATTGAGCAGATATGGGGAAGAATAAGTTTAACTGATGGCTTTTCTCATGTCTCTACTTAAGACGAGGGACTCTTCCTTTGAACACCCTCACCCATACAATTACAGTGGACAGAAAAGATAACTGCTGCCCACCATAGAAATTTGATACTGCTGTCCTGGCAATGAGTATCAATTTATGTTTGGAGCAGCGATAAAACATTTTCAATATTGTGTTCCACATAAATGGTACTTTCCATGCCAAGATTATCAAATCTTCTTTGGCCTTTCATTTTAAGGTTAACAGCCATCTTTACCTTTTCTATCTGTTCTGTTTCTGTTGTTTCACTGTAGTGCCTCACTGTTCCTGGTCTTTCTCAGCCAGTGTTTTTTAATGCTTTATCAAGAGTCCCTGCTCCAGCAGGTGTGAGATATATCCTTTGGTTTCTCACTGCTCAGGTCAGAAAAACCACAGACTAAGTCAGTCAAAGAAAAAATTTCCCACAACACAACACAATAAATAACTTGATCTTTTGGATGCTCTGAGGTAAGTGATTGTGTGGCTTAGGGATTCAGTCTGCCATAACCTTCCTAAAAGACTTTTCAGGGACATCCACATTTTTATCCGATCAATTAACTGTTTTTTGCAGTGCTTTTTCTGAAACACCAACAGAGAATTAGACGCATAGAAGAAGCAGTCTTATATATAAATATATATATACATGACACGGTTAAATATTAAACTGACATGTCTCCAGTTTGGCTGCTCATACAAGTCAGGAATAGAAGCATGTCTATGCATCCAGGTCAGTGAAGAGCCCTGTGACATATATAGCTTGTATTAAGTGTCTTCACAGCTCAGTGTAACATAGACTGTTGAAATTATACTTCTACTGTACTCTTTTGGGGAAAAAAACAAGCAAATATTATTGTATTAACAAATACTGCATAGCTCACACATTGACATGCATGTGCACAGAAACACAAGTTTCAGATAGCTACCTATTTCAGTATTGTTTCATAGTTTTACTGAAACTCATACAAAATGCACCGCTAGAGCCAGACTCCTGAGTACTAAACTGTCATGAGATGGTGTCACACACTCACAAACACGCTGAGAATGCCTCGCACAAGCTGTATACAGTAAAATAGTCTCATACCCTATATACTACACTACAATGAGAAAGCCTGATTTACTAGTTGTTTAACTGCAGTAGCTGCACACTCAGTTATATTTGAAGATTAATGACATGTTAAGGAGAGATAAACAAGAAAAACAAGAATTAAAGACTGAAAAGAAAATGAAATACAGTGTAATGAAAAAAACAAATAAAGTTTGCCTATGCCAGTTGGACACTCTAAAACGAATTACAGAGCAATGACTGTATACAACTTTAATATTGCTTCATGTACGAGCTCAACTTTTGGCATTGTTAGTGCCATTTTTCTACTCACTGCCCTACAAAACCATTTCAACATGGTTTTGAATCCTCTGCAGTGTCTGGCAGACTGAAATCCTTTGCCACTAAGTGAACAGAAAGACAGACAACATGATTTCCCTGTTTGCTTTGTTGTCCATTACTTGTGGTACAAAATGTTCGCATATTGTTGAAGTTTGTGTTCAGTCCAAGCAGCATTACCAGGGGCTATTGTCATGGGGACCACTCTGTCAATAACCTGTGAAAAGTCACTGCAAAAAATAATAATACTCCTCAATCTCAGTCTTCATTTGCTCCATCGTGACTACTGCTAAATAACTTATCAAAGAACTCCATAGTCATTTCATTAGGTTCTCTCGGTCAATATTACAGCAGGCTGAAATAAATACACGAGTGGCCCTCATTCAGAAGCAAGGCCTCTTGGGGTATGCTGCCACAGTCAGATCAGGTTGAGAGACCATTTTTGTGAGATCGTACAGACGCGGCCTGAGTGGGTCCACAACCAGAGAGCTGGGAGGGTTCCCAGCATTCCTCAAGCTTTCCAGCTTTTACCCAGTTGCAAGACATGGTAACAGAACCTAAGATGGACCATGGGAGTGGGTGTTAAGGGAACGCAGGGCCCCAGAGTGGCAGATAAGAATCCCATTTCATAGCGTCAGAATTAATTTCATGCTTTGCAATGAGCTATGAGCCAGGCCCCTGGATTGTCAGGCTTTGTTACACATTTAGATTATACCTAAAACCTGCCAGTAGCCAGTCAAGTGCTATCTCTCAAATTAAAGTGGCAGATTCTAAATCCTCTGTATTTAGCCAAACAAGCAGTTTAGCCCCCCCCCCCCCACTTACTGTAATTGCAGGAGGTTTTTAGATATATTGGAATATTTGTGTGAGCCACAACACGGCCATTTGGCATAGGGGGGGTGGGGGGGGATTAATTCCATAATGATCTACACATACAAGCACCCTGTCATTCCAGGCCTCCGGTGAAAATACAGTTCAAATAAAAACATGTGCTTATACTCTGATAGCAAAAGAACTGCCAATCTGTGTCATTTTAAGAGTTGTCAACAGGCATTGAGTAATGGCCTGTGTAGCTAAACTGTGAGCATTAATGTGTGTACATTTTTATCCACTGAAGATGTCGCACTAAAAGCACTTTTAATCTGAAGGTAGTCATAATGATTAGGTATGCCACCATTACTTGACATTGCAGACTTTGTACCCAGAGCTCCCAGTCATATCACAACAGACTTAAAAGTCAAAGAGAAGGATATGAATGCAGACATGACTAATTATTTGTCAAATAGCATTTAGGAAATTCTTTCAGGGAAACTTCAAAAGAATCTCAAGTGAAGCATTAGCTGAATTTCTTCTTTTTGGTTGTATAGTTCTAGTATCCATAATCCTACCACTGGCCTTCATGGGATATGCACTTTATTAAAGCTGTGCCCTAGCCAGTCTTAAACTGTTATCAGGCACGAGGATGCCTGTGCACTGTGATAGCCTGGCCGCTGTCAGATTCACAGCCCTTTTCTGCACCACAAAGATTGAGAACTGAGCGATCATTCTTGACGTGGAGGGTTTGCAAATACAATATGAGCGGAAGAGAGAGGCTGAAAGGCTCAAAATCCAGTAAGACCATAAGTAAATAAGCCCATTTGACACAGAGAAAGGTTTGGGAACTGTGGCTGAGGTCCTGTCCTATTTGTTGTGTGCTGGAACATTCTGTCTCTTTACCGGTAGCAGGCCTCTACCATAGGAGTCACAACTCCTATTTTAGTCATTATGTTATGTTGTTTATTTATTTATTTTCTTTAAAGTTGTTCTGAGGTGACACTGCAGTCAGAACACTATCATTAAACTTTTATGAATTCAACGATACAAGCTTTCTGTCTTGCTTCCTGTACTCCTGTGTCTTGGTATTCTCAAAATGGCAGTAAGCTTTACGAAGACACATAGGCACAGGGCTATGAAATGGGATTTATCTGAACAAATTGTTAACAAGGAAGGATAATTGCGTACGTGGCCAACTGCAGAAGATAGGATATCTTGGGAGTGAGTTTTCCCACCTATGGCTTCCCCTCTCACAGTCTTGTGGACCCTCCAGCCCAAAGATACATGAGTATTAAACAGCCCTGGCTAAAGCACAGAGCCAACTCTCCCCCTCCCAGTAACCCCAAAGTGGGTCCAAAACTTACTCTAAATTAATCAAAATTAAAGTTGTTATTTACTGATTAAAAATGGGAATAGATCTCAAAATTTAAGGCATGCTTTCTGGGAGTGAAAGTGTTGCAGCTCACTGACTATAGAGTAAGCACGCTCTGTAGTCAGGTGCTGGTGGTAAGAAAGTCTTTAAAATTTAGTATTTGTGGGAGTCAGGTACGTATGATGCAGACAATGCTTGTGATTTCTTTTTGTTTGTTTGGTTTGTTTTCTTAGTGGTTAAATGTCCTTATTTTCCATTTATGCTGAGTTTTTTCATGTTTTCTCATGAGTTGTCATTTTGAACCTTAACTGTTGTGGTTCTTTCTTTCGAGTCACCTCGGTTACAGAGAAATTCATTTCCCAGTACCCTCCTTCAGTTCATAATTTATTTCTTCAGGCTTTGTTTTGGAATGAGAACATGCTGCCTGTTTCCATGTGTTTCATTTGAGTTCTTTTCCTAAGTTGCTGTGTGTGGAATGCCTTTTTTTCTGAAGGTATTTCATTTTGATTTGATTATTGTGCGATTTTTACCTTACATAACAGACAAAATGTAATAATGAACTGGGTTTGTAACACCAAGATGGAGGGAATATATTCTCATACAGAACCATTGCAGGGGATAGAGGAAACCTGACTTGGATAGAAATATTTTCATACGTCCTTTTGTCCGTATAATACCAAACTCTGGATGAGAAGTGAAAAATTTTATCACTCCTTGCACAGCACACTCTCTGGACAAACACACGCTGTGTGAGAGCTTGGCACAGATTAGAAGTGAGAGGCAGTGAATTTGATTTAGAGAGTTCACAGATGTATAGGTTTTAATATGTTTTGGAAGAACACTTCAGACACAAATAACAGCCATTGTGTTGGAAAGCGTTCACTGTTACAAATCAAAAAGGACCAACTACACTACCTCCCTGCTAGATTATACTTAGGAAAAATACCTCGTTTTAGCTTGTGCTAATTTAGCTGACAGTTCTGGTACAAAAATATTATTGTTTTTCAATGGATTGTGTAATTGTGCTCATTCAGTGTAAGGTGGATGTTATTTGCTACCCAAGACAAAGAAAGAAAGAAAGATAAAGAAACCTTTATCAGTTGAACTATTAATGCAAATTAACACTAGACATATTATAAGTATATTCATCTCTTTTTTTATTGCTGGCTTTGTGAACAGCATGTTATTAATTCTCATGTAGAGCTCCCGGTACCTTAGTGGTAGTAGTTATTTCAGAGACCCTGAAAAGGAAAATTAGGGGTTTAGTCCTCGTGACTGTCATGTTTACCTGGTCGCTAGTTTAGATTGGTTAAGGACTAAAACCTAAGCTCAGTGCCTGAAGATAAAACGCACAACTGATATGTTCATCCCTGTCCATCTGGCACTAATTCATGAATCTAGTGTTTGTGGATAATAACGTATCTCAGGTTTAGAATATTAACTAAATGCTTTCACAAGGATGACATGAGCAAGACAGTGTGCATCAAAGGACAGACAAATGTCTTCTGTTGTAAGTAAGCCTGGAGATCCTAAGATTATTGCAACAGGTTGAATTACTTTTGTGGTACGCCCAGCACATTTTTCTTGAAAAAGTCAGAAACATGTTAGGTTGATTTCCTCAGTAGCAGTAATTCATAACACTGTGAAGCTTTTCATTCCTCTTAATGCCAAAGACTTGTATCAGAACCAAATATGTCTGCATGTCCAGCACTTGCCCCCAGGTATCTTACAAGGGAAGCCATCTTGATTCATTATTACAGAAGTTTGTGCCATTGTCCATTTATGCCTCTTTTGTTGACATTTGCTTGATGATTTTTTTTTTTTAATTTTAAACATATTTTGCCTACGTCTTTGTTTTGCAGTTTTTTTGTTTGAATTATTCTTATTGTTTTTATTTGAGTTTTGAATTTTCCTTTTATCATTTTCTTTATCTCTCCCATCTTTTTATTTTTTTGTTTTTCAACCCTCCCTTCCCCCTTCCCCAACCTCCCGGTCCTCGACCCCCTTCCTTCCTGTCCTTTCCAACTCACCAGAGCCCTCAGCCCCCCCTCAAGACATTAAGTGCAGCAGCACCAGCTCCACCACCCTGCTGGTAAGTTGGCACCCCCCGCCTTTGAAGAGTCAGAATGGTGACCTGGTGGGGTATAGGGTGCGCTACCAGGTGGTGGGCCCCTCAGAAGGTGGCAGCGACGACGGGGAACCCATGGAGGAGCCGACGGTGCCTGCCACCGAAGAGCAGGTGCTGCTGCAGCGATTGGAGAAGTGGACCCAGTACCGCATCACCGTGTCCGCCTTCACCGTGATTGGGCCAGGCCCTGAGAGCGAGCCCCTGATCTGCCGGACAGACGAAGATGGTACATGAATCTCTGATGTGAAGAAGCTAAACTTTATCTAGAGATGAAGTTATTGTATGTTAGAGTACATGAAAGTGCAGTAATGTCCATCTTAAAAACCTCCATTAGAAAAATAAGTGTCACAAATTGGAGACAGTCTAGTCAGAATACTTTTCTAAATACATTAAATTTTTTTCTTGTTGCATGGTTTTAAAAGCATACCAAAATCTTTGTCCATATGTAACAGAACCACATACAGCTGTGGAAACCATATGAAAATAAAACACTTAAAATATAGCAACACACTTGGGAAATCAAGTGTCTTGCTGTTAAAACATAACTAACTAAAGGTAATTCATAATAGCTACCACATCTCATATCCTAGGTTTTTAACAGTATCCCATTGCTCAGCTGAGAGTCATAAGCATTTATGAGTGCTGTACACTGCAAGGCCATATCTGCCTGTGCGTTTATGGTGGAAACAATGGGTTTGAGGTTAAATAAGCAGGTGTGAATCCACTAAGATTGCAGCACAGATCCCCTGGCTGGAGAATATATTTGAAAGAAAAGAATTATTAACACCCTACCAGTCCTTACTTAACTACTGGTAGTCAGGCCTGGCCTACTCCACTGAAACGCAGAGACTGGTAATGGGTGTCACTGTAAAGCCATGGTGCTGTTGAAAAAGAGAAAATTGGCTCAGTTGACATTCCCTGGAAAACAGTAACATACTGTGCTCACGAATAGATTTTTGGTTATATGCGCTGCTGGTCATTCCTCTACATGAGCGACAACCAGTTTGGCAGAAAAAATTTGAAAAAGAAAGAAAACCCAAGATGCTTGCAAAAACATCTCACCCTCAAAAGAGCAAATAAATAAACAGTACACAGCTGTATGGCAGAACCAAATGATAAAGGAGCACAGCAGTTGAACAATAAAATATATCAACTGACAAGTAAAGGTGTGGGCATGTCACAGCACATGTGAATCATTGATGGATGGCTGACATTGGCGTCTGTTCTCCACAATCCATTTCACATCCATTACCACAGCATTTTAAGCATTTTTCTGACACTGATGTACAATGAGTACAACCATAGAGACAAGCTTAAGTTCTTACCATACCTGTGTCAAAAGACACCAGTATCAGGGATTACAGGGTAAAAGCCATAGCACGCTGACAACAGCTATAACAAATTTTCTGGTTTCATTACGATAATAGCGTTTGACCGAGAAGTGCCAGGTAAAGAAATAAGAGCCAGGGCTAAAAGGTAGAAAAAATTTTGGCAATAAACAAGATTGGTTGAATGATCTTGGGGAAGATAGGGGAAATGGGGTTGTGATTTAGGGAGCAAGAGGTGGACTTGAAGTGTTTGTGGAGGAGCAAATGGAGGCAGTTTGAGTGGAAGAGCTTTATTAATGGCACATCCTTCTCCAAAAGGCCTGGAAGCAAGCCCTTCTATAAAGGCCTGTCATTATGACTGAGGGACAAGGCTTCCCATTGATGGCAGATAGACACAGCAGATATGGATTGAAAAGGTGGAGGAGACAGGGAAACGTGGTAGTGGTTTGTGCGTTTTATGGTATTATGGGAAGACTGACATTGCAGTGTGTTTGTGTTTATTTTTTAATGTCCCTTCTTCCTGCCAATCGTCAGTATGTTTCATGAATATTGTGTGTGTCAGGGTGTTATGAATGTCATGACGCAGTTTTATATGCCTCTCTCATCCCACATTGCTCTTATAAATAGTGTGAATTATTTAGAGCAATTTTTAAGGAGACAAAGTGATGTATGTTTATTGCAATTGTTGAAAGAGGATCATCTACTTTTCCACATTCCCACTCATATCTGAGAATAGTGGATCAGCACCACTTTTTTTCAGCAATACATATAACAAAATGATTCTATTTGAATTTTTGTCTTGTTACCCATAGTGCCAGGGGCTCCTCCAAGGCGAGTGGAGGTGGAGGTCCTCAACTCTACAGCACTAAAGGTGATGTGGCGCTCCATGACGCCAGGCAAGCAGCACGGTCAAATTCGTGGCTACCAGGTTCACTATGTACGTGTGGAAAATGGCGAGTCAAGGGGCCTGCCCCTCATCAAGGACGTCATGCTGGCTGATGCCCAGGTATGACCATCTCACAGCTTCCTCAGTAAAAATCCTTTACTACAGAAAAATGTAAATTCCACCACAGAGCATGCTCATACCATGCGCCAGTGCCGTTTTTGCTCACATGAAATTGCTGACATGCCCAGGTCTGCCTTTGAATATTTTTTTCATTCATGATACAAAGACAGTTTACCTATTAAGCAGGAAAAATCAACACAGTTAAGCCAATGTAATTATTAAAACCTCAATGGGCAAAGAAACTTTGGCCAAACTTGTTTCTGACATCGATTGCAAATTGTGTACTTCATCGTTGCCTGTTGTACCCGTACAAATATTGCTGGAGTATGGAAAGCGATCGGGTGCTCTTCGCTCTTGGATTTCATTTCCGATTGCTGTAATATTCTTTTCCCCTCAGCCCACAACAAGAACTGTATTCAAAGCTTCACTCATCTTGTCCTCCTTCTTCTGCCTCCATGGCTTTTATTAGGAATGTCTAGACCTCTGCTTTATGGCACCATCTCCCATGAAATGTCTGATTGTGTGCTTGTATCAAATGCAAAGACTCAAAGAAAATGCTGATCACAGTATTCTGTGCCTGGGGCAGGGAAAGTAAAATTGGTATGAAAACATTTCACCAAAATCAGCCTCCACTGACAGCCTCCACTGACAGCTAGAATTGTAATGGATTCTTCCGTAATGGCCATTTTTCTTTTTCTTTTTTTCCTTTTTACAAAAGTTAAAAAAAACTCAGCACAATTTTGGAGGAATACTGCCAAAGTGAGACTATTGTGCACAGTAGCAATCATCCAAATGGAAATTATAGCCTTCACGCAATAGGGTAAACAACACAGAAAAGAATAATTATACACAATGCTACATTTTTTTGGATTGCATGAATCAAAATCTATTTTTACACAGGAATGAAGGAGCCATTCCGGTGAAATGCCATCAGCATCACATTTACATTTTCGGCATTTCGCTGACCCACGAATCCAAGAGTAGAATGAGCTTAAATAACTTAAGTTATTATGACATCCAAATCAATGCACGCAACCAGCATCCAACAACGAATGCCAGGCAAAAATATCTTTTTAGTTGCATATTTTTATTAGTATATGTAAAAATTACCTCATCATTAAACCCTTAAAAGCAACACTACTGGCTGTAGCTATCAGTGATTTAACACTGAGGTAGCTTATCATTAACTACACAGTAACATGGTTAAACATCTCCAGGCCCCACAGGCAGACCTATACAACCCTCAGCCTTGTTTCAGCTGCTCCTCATAACATAAGCTTCAAACAGCTTCTCTTTCTCCTGACCTCACAAAACTAGTGACCTATATCTGATACCAACTCTCTGCTCCCAAACCTCTAATGGCTCTTTCTCTCACAATCCTATTTCTTTCTTTTCTCTCTCTTTCTTTAAAAAAATATTGCTCTCTCTCCTGCACTCTCCTCTTTGGCGGGGGGGTTAGTGGGAAACGGACGATACAGCTGAATATGTGAGTACGAAGTTTCACCTGAGTGCTTTGTGTAGCTGAAAGGGTAGAAACAGGTATTGCATCAGCCTGGATGGATTTACAGTTTACACATTCCCTCCAATCTTTATTCAATAAGTCTGGATAGCAAAGTGGCTCAGAGGTTTCACCTCAGCTGTTTGGCCAGCCAACCTGTACACTATCTCTATATGCAACTAAGGAAAAAACGGACAAACTTCTATTGCCATGTAGCTTCTACAAAATGTTGGCTGATGCAATATCCACTGCCCACTGTGCCTGTAATGCTAATGCTACTTGTGTCATGCTGTGTGTTGATACAGTATGTTTTGTCTTGTGTTCTGGTGGTGTGTTTTTTTCTTTTTTGTATGTGATTTTTAAACCATTTTTTAAACATATTTTTCTATGTGGTGCCTTAGAATTACTGATATGCCCTAAATTCACATACTTTTTCTGTATCTCTTTTATGTATGATCCTTGAAATCTCCTGTAAAATCTTCATCGGATCTCTGATAATCATTCTCAACTGTAGAATTTTTTGGCAAAAAATTGTACACTTATTTTGAACCCAGACATGAAACCCCAGTGCATCTGCATTACGTGAATACCATCTCAAGTGCAAGACAGTACTTATAGCTCATTTACCTTTATTGACCTCTCCCATCCCTCTGCCAACGAGCCTGTTTAAAACCTCATTCTGTGCTCGTTCAAACCTGCTCCTTTTAAAGATTCATTAGAATTGATTGGAATCCTCTCTTTGAAGAGGACTCAAGGAAACTTAATGGCAGAGGTAAAAACTGCCAGCAAATGGCTAGGATGTATTCAGCATACATTCATCACAAAGTTAAGTTGTTGATTGGAATATTGCTAAAGGTAAAGGGGGGGGGGGGCTCCATTTATATATCTAACGTCTCTCCTCCACCAAGGCAACTCTAAGGATTTACCTAATGCAATGGAAAATGTTACGATTTATGCATGCCTTGTGAAAATGAATAAAGGGGACCAGGAGAAACTCAGATTAACATTCTGTATAAGGCAGTTTGAGCTGCATGAAGTGGGGTCAAATCATCAAAATTCAAGTCACATTTTTGACATTTTCCTGTTTTCTGTCTCCTCCCCTGTCTCCTATAGGAAATGGTCATTGGAGGACTCAAGCCAGACACAACTTACTCCATTACGGTGGCAGCATACACCACCAAGGGGGATGGAGCCCGGAGCAAACCAAAACTGGTGGTGACCAAAGGGGCAGGTCAGCACAAGGACAAATCATTTATTTGTTGCTTTGGTTATACAGCCTTTGTTCATGCAGTAATAAAGGTAGCATGTATTTTTCAGCCTGTGTCTGAAGGGTACCTTGCGTGGGGGATCCTCATCATTCCAATCCAGCTGTTACTGCTAGGCTTCCATATCGGTATTTTAATACAGATTGAGCGGCATTGAAGAGGCCCTCATTTACAGCCACAATGCGGTGCATTTTACTGATTCAAACATAGTCGGAAGATTTGGAAAAGCAGACGTGCAAGAATTCCTGACATTTAAATAAGTGTACTAGTAGTCCTTATTAAACGTAAATCTCATATTAAGACTTTTTCTTAACAGTCATTTTCAACTACTGAATTTTATCCAAGACATTTTTCCAAATGATCAAATCTGAGATATATCTGGATTCGAAAAGAGTTCAGTAACTTGGAGACGATGTTTGTATCTGTCAAGGCAACATTTATCATTTGACTAATTTTCAGTAGCCTATCCAAAGATTTTTAGAGATTAAGGAGGTGGTTTATGGTACCTAGAGATTTTTCAGACAGATTATGACAGTTTGAAAACCACTGTTGGGTCTTTGGTTTGAGCTTTACGGATAAAATATTGCACACTACAAAGGCTTGTCTTCAGTTTCTTCGCTTGTTACCACCAGTGGCATTCTAGTGTAACTGGACCGCTTAGGAAGTTAGCAGTTTAGTTACCATAAACATGATCCAAACTTTTGAAGCTGGCTGCCTGAGAGTGTTAAAGCACACTTTGAGAGAATTTAAGGCGTCAAGCCAGTACGGAAGCGTCCTTTTGTGGGAGCCTCTGTCCCATTCGGCTTTGGGAGGGTTCGGAGAACCAATATGTACACAACTGCATAGATACTTATACTGTCTATAAGCACACGCGCCTGCATAAACACCTACTCAGTCACACTTACTCATGAGCACATGCAGTCTCCACACACGTACAGTAGAGTATATGCAGACAAATACTCTGGCATTGTAACCTCCAGTATACATGCATACAATCATAAAACAAAAACACACCAACAGATACACGCACAACACATTCTCAAACAAAGGAAAATTTCCCAGATCGTGATAGGTGTGTGTGTTACAGGTGTCAGGGAGTGCGACACTGACAAAGGGGCTTGAGTGAGTGCTGTCACTCTACATCCTCCTGTCAGGGCTGGCTGACTGATATGCCAGTCTAGTGCACTCAGTCTGTCCCTCAGACAGAAAGGCTATCCTTTTTTATTACTGAACTGTAAAGAAATAGTTTGTGCCAGGGGGGCAAAATAAATAGAGAAGGAAAAGGGTTTGGAGGTAAGGAAAAGATGAGCCCCAGTAGCCTTTTTCAGAGTTGAATTGTTCTGAGGGATGTCAGGATGGCCTAATGAAAAGCAGGGTTTGCACTGGTTATGGGATTTCTGAAATACCATGGATTTTTCTGAGATCTTGTTCAGGCAGTGAACAAAAGTGTTTTTTTTTTTCAATGATCTCTGGGGAAAGTGAGTTTAAAAATTAATTTAATTTTGTGAAAGAAGCCCAAATCTTTTGTATAATGTCTATTTTTTTTTCTCTGGAGAAAACTGCACTGGACAGCTTTAGAGCTACAAAAAGAACATGAACAACAGGAACAAATGTAACAAAATCATCAAATTATACATTAGTTCTACAGTAGGACCATATGATTGCAAAGACAAGTCTCAAATTAGAGACTGATATTAGTGTACAAGTCAACAGACCCTTTTTATGATTCACATATTTTAATTCACTGTTACACTCCGCTAGCTAAATTCCTGAAATTTAAATGTGATATTAAAATTAAGGTTGATGAGACTTTCTACATTTTTTATGTAGTTTGGCCCATTTTCACAGAGACGCTATATTATGCTGCCATACAACTAGAGTAAACCACTGTACATTTTTTGATATGACTACATACAAAAAAAAACATACATCCTCATTTTGACACAGTACGTAATGGAATACATCCCAAAAATGGATCTCAACATATACCAAATTTTTAACCCAGAAGTGTAATGAATGATGTTTTTACATCCATGTTCTCTACCATACAATGTTAAGATGTTTAAATGTCCTCCACAAAACCACTCTTTCAAGTGGTTCACCCTTGTGTAAACTCACTCATAAACTGGCACACATTGAAAGTGTGATGCAAATAAATGAAATATTCAACCACACTGATGCTTGTACACACTTATAAAACACACACAAACACACATAACTTATGCAACAGCTCTCTCTTTTTATAGACGAGCATAAACTTAAAGAGAGCAATTGCCACCAGAAACCTATGACGTCATTGTCTTGGTCTGTTTAGGAAACATAAAGGCCTGAAAAGCGACATCAATAAAGACCATCATGACAAAGGGAGTGTGTTTTCACGCCACTTGAAAGTCGATTCAAATAAATGGCCAAGTCTTTTCATATCCCAGACATTCCAACAAGCCACTCTGGTAGTTTGGTGTTTCACAAGGTATCCAAAAGCATATCTCAGGATTTTGCAGGATATAAAAACAAGTGAGTCAGAGACAAACATTTATTGTGTGGCTGTGGCTGAATGAAAACCAGGTTTGAGAAGTGCCTTTGAGAAACAGACTTAACCATGGCCAATGAGAGAGAAAGTTTTTAAGGGGCCTAAAAGAGTCTTTATTAACAAAAGATTAAAATGTTTGTGTCTTAAACTGTTATTCTGCTGTCCGATCTGCCCATTGAGAAGTTTTTCATGAGGCTAAAAGGAGAAGCAATCAGTGACCATCCTTTATATTTTCTCTTCTTGTTCAAGTTCAGGTGGAAGGTATATTATATAAAGGTATACACACATATATATCTATATATATATATGGATAGATAGTGTGTATATAATTTAATTTACGTTTTAAAAGAACTAAGTAAAACTACCAAATCAACAAACTGAAAACAAAATGAAACAGCAAATGTCTTACAAAGACATAGCATCCTATACTTAGCATAAGCAATAGGCTACCCAACACCTCTAAATTGAGACCCGCTGGGCCTGAGGTACAAGGAAAAAAATTGCAAAAAAATCTTATAAAAATGGAAGATTATGACACACAAAATCAGAAAGGGATGCCCCAGTAGGATGTTCTACTGATATGTGTATTGATCCTCATATAAGGAAGGAAGGGCTGTTCATCTTATTAGAGAGCAGTATAGTCATAAAATAACAGGTCATAAGCCAAAACAAAATACCAAAGTAGTGGCAACAGTCCATTAAAACCTATGGTAATTCAAAACTGCATTTTGAAATCTCATACAAAGTGTTGGTGGCCCTAGATGGCAGCAAAAGGTATCTGAACTTGAAGATTTAAAAACCCAGAAATCAAAAAAGGTAATGGTTATATACTGTTGTAGTTCTATACTTGCTAATCCTAGAGCGTAAACACTATACATAGTAATTTACTAATGTTGATAGTGCACTGTTTTGGCAGTTAGTATTTAAGAAGTGGCACCATGTATCATTTTGTACCATCAGGTAATAATGCAAGGCTTGCAATGGTAGACAGATACATGAAATTATATTTGTAAGATTTATTTGTGCTGTGTAATGATGTTAAGTGGTTTGTATTATTCGTTAATTGTATTGCAAGTCAGAGTGGATATACTGTAGATTCAAATGAACTTAGTCCCACTGTTGTTAGGTAGGCGCTGAAGCCATTAGTGAGGTATCCGGCCCTTGAAGCATCTTGTCATCTTACAAACTCAGATCACCCAATCTCACAGCACCTCACCGGGATTGTTGCATTCTGTAGAGGAATGCTGAGTGATTCATGTGTGCGTGTTTAAAATAGTACGGGTACTTATTCCAACGCTGACTGCAGACAGCTGACTTGAAACATCAGCCCGAACCACTGCATGTTTAGTAACTTCCTGATCGTTATTTTTTATCCAGCAAGAAAATATCAATGTGATGGTCCTCTCTCTTTCTCATGCTTCTCTCACTCTCTCTATTTCTCTCTTGCTTCCTTAATAGCTCTTGCTCTTCAAATGGGCCATGTGAAATTTGTTGCAGATTTGACTCCATGACATTTCCTACCCAAGCAATTACACCCCACAGTGAACCCCTGCCACTTACACACACATACACTCCTACAGTAAGCAGACTAAACCAGAAGCAGAGGGAAATAAAGATTTGAGAGTGATGTCTTCGTCATCACTTGTCCTTGTAAATGTTAAGTCTCTCTAGATGGGCTATAGCCACAGGTAAATCAGTGGGAGATTTTTTTTTCTGTTGTCAAGTCATAGAGCTCAGAGCAGAAAACCTTCCATCCATGGTGAAAAAATGATTTAAAGGTGCATAGACATGAACATTGTCCCTTGCAGACAACTACAGAGGTAATATGTTTGTTTGTATGCATGTAATGCTGTGTGTACACATGTGGAGGAGATGAGAAGGTAACTTGATCACCCCTTTCTCAATTAGGCTGAGTGAGTGTCAACAGCAGTGTGTGAATACTTTGGCCCGATGTGAAGCATGCTGGGAAGCCCACAAGGAGGGATTGAACCAGGATTGACCCAGAAATGGACGTAGGGAGAGCGATTTTGGGGGGGGGGGGGCCAGAGGTTAGGATGTGAAAGAGGGATTGGGATTCGGCAGTGCACAAGGAAAGAATCGGAGAGATGGGGAAAGAATAAGGTAGAGTTTAGGGGACTGAACATTCAGAAGAGGAGGAGAGGGACAATCAAGGTGTCCAGGAACCCAAGAATCACTCATGTACACACACACACACACAAACACACATTTCTGCCTCCTCATATCCCTGTTGGGCCCTCACTGCAGCAGATTGCTCCTTGTCCCCAGTCACCTTCATCATCACTCATTCACTTATTTTTCACCCCCTCACCATGCCCTTGTTCTCTCTCTCAACACCCTGTAGCACCACACACATACACACGCAGAGATGCACACACTCTACACACCGTGTACAACACTAATCTGCTAGCTCAGTAGCCATGATCCCTCTCCCCAGTGTGCAATAGACCACTGTTTTAAATGTACAAATAATGAAACAGTTCCAGGGCTACAAAGTTTGTAATGGATACATGTTGGTACAGGTTAGAAGCGAAGCACAGAAATTTAGAATGGAAAAGATACACACACACACTCACAAACACGCACACAGAGTCATCACAGGATCATTATCTCTGATTCTATTTCCTTGATTAGTGGTGAGCATGAAGGCAGAGTGGGCTTTAAATGACACCAAGCTGAGCAATAGTATGTAGCTGAGGAGTATTAGGAGAAGTCGTCTCACCCAACACTCAGCGCCCCCGCCTTTCCATTACCGGCAAAGGCTCAACTGACTAGCCACCATCCACCCACCCACCCCTGTCTTCCTCTAGCAACAGTCTTCATAAAGAAGACCATTAGCAAACGGAAATGAATAATACGAGCAGAGGGAGGAGACTGTGTAGAGTAGATTGCTTTTTTTGTGTGTGTGTGTGTGTGTGTGTGTGTGTGTGTGTGTGTGTGTGTGTGTGTGTGTGTGTGTGTGGGGGTGGTTTTTACTATGCATACACTGAGACAGAAATATATACTATATGTAGGGACATGTACACAGACACACGCATGCACAGTGAAACTATTCCACTGAGAGGGAGAATGGGAATGTTAGCTTCTCCAAATTACTTTAAGACCATACTGGGCAACAAGCCAAACAGCTCTGTGTGCAGCTGGAATAGTGATATAGAAGCTGGAGCTGGCTGCAAACCAACGCCTATACCATCACACACATAAGCACACACACGTTCATCCACGCTGTCCATTTTGCACAAAGATACACACAAGCAGATGTACATAAGAGACAAGTTGTAAGAAAAAGGCTCAAATAGATGCTGTAATTTCATGTAGTGTAACAGACTTACGAACTTTGGATGTCTAATGATAAAAAAGGTGAATGTGCCAATAACTGCGACTGCTTAGGATAATGAAGAAATGTATGTTGCACAGTAAACTAGACTTGCAAGGAGCTTATTCGGCATTTTTAATTTATGCTGAGAAAGCTCTCACTGCTAGGACCAACCAATTTGATGCCGACCCAGTTTGCCGACCCAGTTGGCAAGCTTTTTTTCAGAAATATACAGAGATAGCCAATCTTCTCACCAATGGTCTCAAAATCTCATATAGAGGCATGAAATTAAATTGATTACAGTGAATAAACTGAAAGTGTCGTATTACCTGCTTTATGCAGTCAGTTTTATAATACAAAAATAACAAAAGCATTTGTTGAGAACATCACTAACACCATCTGTGTCTGCAATTGTAACCTCACTTATATTTACCAGTTATCTGTCCTGTCAGTGCCTTGTATTTCTGAGAAAGAAGGGACGAAGATGAGTGAGTCAAGATATAATCTATTTACAGAGAGATGGGGCTCAAGCGCAAATCAGCCACACTCATTGCTCACAAAGCTTTGACTGCAACTCAAGAACTGAAGGATTCCCATAACTGCTGCCTCTGTCACACTGATGGGGCCTTAAAAGGAGGGTTAAGATGAGACGTGTGTCATCCATAAGAGCAGCAAAACTGGGCCACTCTGAAGAATGGTGTCTAGACCCCAAGCGTAGATCATCCATTTTAAAACAAGAGATGACTCTAACAGCTGAAAGAGGCACTGTTCTCTGCTTAAAGTTTTAATGATGCTTTGCATCACAGAAATGATTTTGGCTGGAGCTTACATTTATCATGAAATGATAATGGGTGCAGTGATCACTAAAGAATTTAGAGGCTTTGAGGATCTTCCACATCTCCATGCAACACAACCTGACTCAGTTTATTGGGATGTTAACTGATGGATGGCTTAAATTAAAATTGTTACTACAAGTGTGGTATCTGTAATCTGTTAATATTTACCATAGTCACTGAGAATATGTGATTCCTTTAGTGTACCATACAGTATAATTCGACAGGTCTAATGCAGGTATTTGTTCTCCACACTGAATTAATGTTTCAGTAGTATACTGTAGTAGCATCAGTGTCAGGGCTTCAGTCCCTAATGTTTTATCTGAAGAGCATTGAAATGGTAAATATAAAGTCAGTGCTTTACTTGTGAAACATGCAAACTTCAGCTATCACCCATTTGGGTCTGAGCTACATTTTGCCTAGTAAAGTAATGAAGAATAGAAACCCTGTTTCGTGGTTTTTATAGCAATAGATGATGTTTATAAAATATAAATTATTTATTTTTAATTTGATGACATTGCTGATTGTTTGACTGTGATATGAATGTTTTAACAAAAGTAGTATTTGCGTTTTAAAAAGAACTCAGTTTGTGTCTCCATTTATAGTATTTAAAGCATGTCACTTTAAAAGTATACAGCCTCATATAACTGGAAAGCACAGAAATTAAGATTTATTTTATTTCTTTATCTGCACAGTGCCTGGTTCACCCTATCTCTCAGTGGCTCAGAACTCGGAGACATCAGCTGTTGTTCGCTGGGACCCTCCAGACCTGACCAATGGCATGGACCTGCAGGGTTACCGGCTCCAGTTTGGCCGGAAGGATGTCTCTCCTTTGGCCACACTGGAATTTGCTCCCCAAGAACGACAGTACTCTGTGGGCAACATTCACCGGGGGGCCATTTATCTCTTTAAAATCTCAGCCAAGAGCAGAGGGGGCTTTGGGGAAGAGGCTGTTGTGGAACTCAGTGTGCCTGAGAATACACCAGGGGGATACCCTCAAATAAATGAGGGTTCCAATGTGACGTGCTGCTCAGTGCAGCTGTCCTGGTCTCCTCCAGTTCTGGCGGAGAGGAATGGGGTAATCACGGAGTACACTTTGGCCTATAAAGAAGCAGGTGCTGGAGGAGCACCACGGGAACTCCGCTTGCCCCCGAGCCTGTCCAGCTACGTGCTCAACAGCCTCAAACCGAACTCAGCGTATGATGTGAAAATACGTGCACACACCAGTGTAGGTCCAGGGCCCTACAGCCCTCCTATCCAGTATCGGACGGTGGCCTTTGATCCATCAGGTAGGGCTTGCCTGTTTCTTTCCCAGCCCAGTTGGCAGGGGGTTGGAAATTGGCTAAAAACAATCTGCAACAATACAAAAATGAAAACTGCCCCACCTCTCCCTTCAACCACCTCCACTTCTCCTCAAGAAAAAGAAAAAATTTATATTGAAATTGTTTGGCGTTGGATATTCACTTCACTAACCAAATTAAGGTAAAACCTAAGTCAGTAAGCTATAGTCAGTCATTTTGAGAAAGAGGAGAGCAGCATAAAATCTCAAGGTAAGTGCTGTTTGATCAGACACTCCTGTCAGTCATCCTTGCAGCCCTTTGCCAAGCACACTCACGCAGCTAATGCCATCTCACATCCCCAGTTTTCAAACAAGGTAGGACCTCAGTCAAACCCAGTCACTCCAAGACTATGTTTGGACTATTCTAAGTTTGCAGAAAGCATATTTTGGTTCTTTATTTTATTTTTGGTTTTGGGTTTGTTTTTAGATATTCCCTCCCTTCTTAACTCCCTTCCTCTCCTAATTCCTCCTTCCCCCTTCTTCTGTCCCTTAACGGGACAGCTTGTGGCATGGCATCCCCCAGATGCACTGCTGAGGACTGTTAGCATGCTGTGTTTTGGGTCTGTCTCTATGCCTGCCTGGCAGCACGTTGGCAGTGCCAACCCACACTCAGTAGAGGTGTAAGAACAGTTGGCATTGAGACCACATGGGTCAGCTGTTAATCCTCAAGTGATCATGGGTTCAAAGACATTGGTGAGACGGGTTGGCACTACCCGCGATGGCTAGCCAGTGGGCGCACCCTTGTGCTCCATGGGTTTGTCGTCCATGAGTCTTACGTGCTGTGTGTCTTAACCAATGGCATTGCCCTTCTCACAGCCAATCACAACTCACCGTTACGCTTACTCTCCAACCCAGAGGAACGTTCCAGGGAAACTACAGTATTTTGTTTTGTTTTGTTTTTTTAAACCAAAGGCTCTTCATTTGTTTCTCTTTCCTTAGTCTCTCTACATGTTCCATTCACTGAACATACACTTTCTTTGTTTTTGTTTTTCTTGCATTTGTCCATTCAACAGATGTCCCAAAGAATTTCACTGTCAAGTGGGCCACCAAGACCACAGTGGTCCTTGCATGGAAGTTTTCTGAAAGCAGGTCTCCATACAAATGCACGGTGAGTTAATGTGTTAAAAAAAAAAAAAAAACCTCAGCTGATAGATGAGTTAAATTTTAATTTCAAAACATTCTGAAAATCCCACTCTGAAAATGAAAAATTCATTTTCATCTGTTTTTATTAAATTGAAAATGGCCTGACTTTACACTATTGCCATTTTTTATGCATTCGTCATTTGTCACATCCATCATTCGTACCTACATCTGCCTCCTTACTTATCCATCCATGTCTGTTCAACCACCAATCTGTTGACCTACCTGAATAATCAGACAACTAACTATCCCTCTTACCTGTTATCGTTTTAATTTCTTCACCATCTACTGAACTCTAGATCGAGTACAACCGTCAGAAGATGGATGTGGATGCCAGGCAGATGAGGGTGCTCGTCACTGGGCTAAGGCACAATACTACTTACGAGTTCAGGGTGACGTGCCAAGAAAGCATGGATGGTGGGCCAAGACACCGTGTGGTGGCCAGGACCGCTCCATTCATCCTGGTCAAGAAACCCAAGCTGGACATCTACGCTAAGTCTAACAACATGCCCACCATGTCCTTCCCACCAGTCGATACCAAGGATGTCAAGTGAGTATAGCATGCTTAAATATGGGTATTGCAAGCTCTGTCTGAATTATTTTTGAGAGTTCGAGTATTCACGTTCAAATCTTAAGATGCTTGAGATATCATTCGATATGGATTGAGATCTCAAGATGTTGAGATGTGTTGAAATAGGAGTTTAGGTGTTCAGTTCTCTGAGAAATGCTGAACTGGGCTAGAGCTCCTGCAAGTCTGAACTATCACCACAATTTCCAATTCATCAGCTCTATAGTAAATGTTTTAATATAAACTGCCATACAAGATTGACAAAGAGTTTCTATGTTTTTGGGTGGGTTTTTTGTAATTTAATTTGGTGCTGTTTCCAGGAACTTCTATCTGGTAGTGGTGCCACTTAAGAGGACCTCTGGAAATGTTAAGAACTTGAAGAACCCTGATGAGATGGACATGGATGAGGTAGGATCTTTTAACAACAAGAGGTGTGGGGTTCATTTGGCACACAAGAAGTGAGTAGGTTGTTTGGGAATACTATGTCAAATAGATTTAAGTATACCGAATGTATTGTGTGAAATAAGAAGAGGCCGCTTCAAAAGTTCAGAAACACTTTTTTTTTTATGAGACTTTCCTCTTTTATCCTCTGCTGGCAAAACTATGTGTTTTCAGGGAGGGATTCCACAGACATACGTTTGTGTTGCCAGCAATTGCATGTGTTAGGCAAATTGTATTGTACACACCATGTACCAGACATGGGCATACACAACACAGTAGTAAGTACATCTCAGCTATGCTAATTTATCCCCCCCAAGCATGCAACTGAGAGAATTACACACTCTTCTCCTACTCTTCCCATAGCTCAGGGTCACCTTGAGTGCCAGATCAACAGCAGCCATCCCTTTTGGATTTGGGATTACACACATTCCCTGTGTTTAGCGCCCGACTTTGTCTGCAGTTTGAAATGAATAAGAAGGGGGTTGGGTCTTAGGGAGGTAGGGGCCTGGTTACATGAAACTTTGCCAGACAGTTAGCAGCTTTTTGAGCATTTCTTTTTCTTTGATCTCAGTCAGTCCAGTGAAAGGGGTCAAGCCTTTGTACAGAACAGTCACTTAGACCCACAAGTAACTTCTTTATGGAAAATGTGATAACCCTTAATCTTGCCAAGTGACACATTTTTATCAGTTGGGTTAGGGGTGTTCCAGTCATTTTATTGATCCTACAATAAAAATACTTCATATCCTAATAATTATAAAAATTGAAGAGTGTCACTCACTGATGACAAATTATTTTGTGTGTATCTCATTTTATTATCATTGAAGGTATCTCACTTTTTTTGCCATTTTTAATCTGGACATGGTACATTATAAACAAACCTTTGACAGCCTCAAAAAAAAACATTATTATCTCAGACTAAGTTGCTCTCTAGTTCTAGTCCTTGTAAAAGACCAATCATTTAATTTGGAAATCATGCTGTAGAAACGACAAAAATAAAAGCAGAAACAAAACTGAACAGCAAAAGTAAAAAAAATACCCTTTTACATCAATCAGCTGTTGCGGGAGGTGACCCCAAAGCGTCGTTCACGCCGTCAGCTTGCTCAGCTGGACCAGAGGAAACCCTACATCACAGCCTGCTTCAGGGAGCTGCCTTCCAGCTTTACTGTGGGATCTGACCACCGCCACAGCAGCTGTGAGAACAAGCCTCTTGAACCTGACCAGGAGTATGTCTTCTTCCTGCTGGCTGAACTCAATGCCACCGCCGGGGTGAGTTACTAGTTCAGTTTGGTCAATTTCTTATGAGCAGAGTGGATTTACTAATTCAGCTCTGTTCTTATAATTGTGGTTCACTTCAGTTTTTGTTCATCCAAAGCTGACATATTTCAATCTTATTTCAGAGGGTTCTGTTCAGAACAGTTCACTCAGTTTATACATTTTTGTCCAGTTTGTGCTGGTTAATGTAGATACTCTCAGGTCTCTTTTCATTTCACTGAACTTCATTAATTTCGTGCATATACCATGCTGTAACCTAGATTGGGTTTCACTTTTGCCTGATTTTTCTGTTCAGAAAATGTTTGCTACCAGCCCTTATACCGACATAGTGATGACTACAGAGCAGACTATGGACCCCCTGCCAAAAGAGACTGGTGATGGACTCATATGGGTGGTGGGCCCAGTCCTGGCTGTGGTCTTCATCATCTGCATCGTGATCGCCATTCTCCTGTATAAAAAGTGAGTTGGCTTCGGAATTGTAGTTTTTGTGGTAAATGCAGTTGGACCTACATGTAGACTTTACAGTACAAAAATAACATTGTTCAACCTCAAAAGATCAAGCCAGTATCAAATGCTTTATACTGGAAAGATATTTAAAATCCAATCTTTCCGACCTACACAGGGAATTGAATCCTTTAGCTTTTAGCGTTAGTTAGTGCTTTGCTCTACCCACTGGTCTACATAAGCAATATAACTGTGATCCATTTTTTTAGTGAATTAGGGTGAATGTCAAGATTTTTTTTTGGGTGTTTTGTTTTGTTTGGTTTTGAAATCCAGTAACACACATTGCAGATTTTCTTGTCATTTGATGTTGAACCAGTTTTTTGCTATGTAACCGAGGAATTGGGCTACTGAGATATAATTGCATGTTAGGGAGCATGTTGAAAGAGGGGCTGATTTTGTATTCAAAGCAGCATGATATTCTAAGACCCAAAATTATTGTTGCATGTAAATACGAAAGAGCTTTTTCACGTAAAAGATGGTTGTGGGAAGTGAGGGGACTGGAGAAAGAAGAGAGGAGGAGATTCTTTGAGATGGTGCTCAATAACTAGACTAAGAATGATACAATCTACCAATCAAGGGAGACGTCACAGATATATATTAAAATAATACCTATTAATTCTGAAAAGAATACTCTTGAAATGTATTATTCCCATGTTGCCCAAGCTGCCTTACTAGTCATTATAACCATTATTAGTTTAAAATGGAGGCTATTAATAATTTAATGAAAAAGAGTGTGATACCATAATTTCTAGGGGTAGAAATCAAACTCTGATTTTGTGCTTAATTAACCTTACAGGAGGCAGCTGTCTTCCTGTTACAAGTCTAAATGAATTTACTGTTCCTCAGTGTCCTGGTTCTGGTGGAACATACAATTTAGTCACTATTTCTCCCGTATTTTACAGTTAGGTGTAGCTTTTAGCCTCAGTGGCCACAGGTCTCAACTGAACAGTGGTGTAAGAGGTTTCCCCGCATACCTGAGAATATCTCTGCATTATCTTAGGGGGGAGGACTGATGTGAGCAAAACACAAGTACTGCTTGCTACTGTCAGATGACCCCTGACTGTCTGACCTTGCCTTACCTCCATCTTGGTGGTTAGGGAGAGTAACATCTCTCCTTGGATCTCTCTTTTTTCTCTCTTCTCTTTCTCTCTACCTGACTCTCCCATATCCCCCTTCATCTGCCCTGGTGAATAGTGTTTCCCGGGTCTGCCCTTGGCCCTGACATTCCCCTTCCCCATCTGTATATGTCCTTTGAGCACACATAATCACACACACACACACAGATACTGTACATAGACACACAGACACAGGGTCACAAATGGGCTTACTTGCACACTTCATTGAATACTCACTTGTTCTCACACACTGATACACGTGCACACATGCACACAAATTTACTCACCCCCCCCAAATGTTGATGAGCCTTATCTCGCGTTTTGCGAGCCCAGCAGCGACCCCTGTGAATTTAAAACTGCTCTCTATTGATTTATCTCTCTTCTTGCCTCCCCCTCTCCTTTTCTCCTTGTGTGTTGTGTTTTCACCATCTTTATATATTTATTTGACTCCCATTGCTTTCTATGGAAACAGCAAACCTGACAGGTAAGGCTTAGACGTACTTCATTGCATTTTAAAGGGGAAAATAGAATAGCCTGCCACAGCACAATAGATGCCTGTAATTAGTGAGTGTGAAGGAGAGTTTTGCGTACTTGATACGCATTCTCAGTCTCCGATGCTTGAGTTGGTTTCACTCGAGCGTTCTCGACCCGAGGAGTCAGTTGGAGCTGTTGAGTATTTTAGGAAATGTCATTACTGAGAGTGGTGATTGTTTTGCTGGATCAAGTGCTTACAAAAAGTTATTCTGTTGTTTTTTGTTGTACGTCTTCCCCTCTTTCTACTCTTTCTTTGTCTTACTCTCCAGCCGCAAGAGAAAAGAGTCAGAGCCACGCACAAAATGTCTTCTGAACAACGCAGACATTACGCCCCACCACCCTACAGACCCTGTAGAGATGAGACGCATCAATTTCCAAACTCCAGGTACAAGAAAGTCACACAGCACTTACACTGAGGAACTCATAGTCATATGTTAGGCCATATTTGTCTTTATTGGCCTTTCAGTAAAAAACTGATTTTAATTTTCACTGACAATATGATAGATGAGAAGAAGGAAGTTTGCTCATCCAGCTTTAGGTGTGACAGCCTGAAAAAAAGAAACCCTCTCTCACCTTGGCTTTAAAGAAAAATTTGGTATTTTACAGTTTGTGTCTTATTTTCATATCTTATTGTCTTATTTTCACAAATATGAGTATAGGTTAATATAACGTTGTGCTGACTAGAAACTACAGATTGTAAACACACTGGATACAGTTTTACAACACAGTCTAAAGATAGCAACAACCATAAAGATTAGATACATAAAAAAGTAAAAACACAAGAATTCTGCATTAGAAAAGATCATGGATTACAGGGTTAATAACATTAAATCTACATTCAGACCTCTAAAATAACTACTTTTGATTGTTGGATAAAAGCTTTCCTGTTAAAAAGCCATCTAAGGCTTGTGTTTCATTGGTCTAATTGGATTTCCACTCTAAAACTGTTTCCACAGGAAACAGAATGCCTGCTATCTTTGTAATGACAGTGGTCTGTACAACAGTAGACTAATGTATATGTATTATTAGGGAAGATACCAAAGTTGTCAAAAAAACAAAAACTGAATTTTAAGAAGCACAGAGGTTGCTGTTTCTGAGGCTTTAATGATAAATGCAATTTCAGAAGCAAAGAACGACGTTTTGCAGGAACTTCAAAATCCCTATTTTTGGAACCTACTGATATAGAAAGCACATTTCTAAATTTGGCAAAAAAATTAAATTAGAAGCATCTGTAATCCAAAAATACAAATATTGGCTGCCAATGTATTATATAATTATTATATTACTGTGGGCAAGTATAGACACACCTGCAGAAAACCTTCCTTCGTGACACCAAATTATTAATTTAAAATGAAAACCATTTTATTCATCTAAGATAAAACTTACACGTGCAGTTATGTGTTTTAATATAATTTACAAGAGTAGTGACAGCAGATTGTAGCATTGGCACACACATGCACAGAGCCTACACAGAGATTAAGTATTCACAAATGATGCAATTTAAAGTTAAATTTATGCTGCAGCATACATGATGTCCATGAAGTGCTCCCATATCATTCTGTTTGACATTATGTGCCGTCATTACTATCTTCAAGCCATATTTATGTGTTTGCCATGTCCCCATGTAACAATTAGCTATACGCGAATAACAAATAATTAGAAAATGGTGTCTGCTGTTGGTCTTAATGTTTATATGTTGGAAACAAATCCCATTCTGAAGTTTTCCTGCGTTTTTACTTGCTTCCACTTTTGTCTTACTTTTCTTCTGGTGTTCATCCAGGATAAAGTCTGTTGTTAACAACAGAGCACTTGCGATCGTACACTCATTCTCTAAGGCTTCTCCACCTAAAGCTTATCTGACATCTTCTTCCTGCCTCCTTTTCAGACCCATTATCAACCGGTATACCGTTCTATTCAGCCTCCTGTGATTTAGGCTATGATGGCACCAACAGTTACTTGTATTTGGTCTGAGCCATAATGGAACCAAGTTTGCTTTTTTGTGTTTTTTATATTTTGTTCACTTAAGTTTCCACTGCCCAGTTACCATGGATTTGCATGTAGCATGTCTGTTGGCCAGTTTGGAAACCTGTCATCCTGCCAGGAAAGACAGTTAAAATAAATGTGATTGTAGTCCCCAAAGTTACCTGTAGCTGAGCGTCATGGAATACATTTTTCAATTTCTGGTGTATCACTAAATCAGCATTTTTCTCCTTTTACCTTGTATAAGAAGCCGTGTGTTTTCAGTTTGACTGTAGATGGTTCACATTATCTTTCTTCCAGTATTTTATTTGACATTGAAGACAGGTTTAAATGGCATTGCTCTCACCTGCCTTAGCAAACTGCCAAAAAAAAAAAAGGAGTAAATTCTCAAGAGGTGTAATAGAAACACACTCCCTCGCTTTTGTTTATACTATTGTATCTTTTCCTTTTTTTTGCCTCCCACCTTTCTGTCTCAGCCTAGTTGTGCTTCAGCCATCCATCTGTCATCCAGGGCCAGTCTCTGCTCCATCAAAAGGCTCAGATTTCAAAATGGAGCATTTCTCTTCAACTTCTTTGGGAGCCCAGGCATTCTGCTTTGAGTCTGTATCTCTAAGAGAGATACTAGGATGAAAAGAGATGCTTGAACCCCCTTATGCACAGAAACGTGGAAGTTCAATTTACTGTCCTCATCTTTATCTTGCTTGGTATTCAGAGCCCTATCAGTTGTTCGGAAATGACAAGGTTGCAATGGCCATTCTTGCACTTTGTCTCTCGGACTTTCAGCGCTTTCCACCGTTGCCTCAACTGTCCTCCTCCCTGCCTTACATCATAGAAATTCTTGTTACAATCTCTTTCTCTCTTTTACATAACATTAACGAATACATGTTGAGACTTTTCTTTATATATAATAAGCATTCTCATTTGCCCTGCCGTTGTTCCGCAGAATTGGGCAATGTCGTTATCGCACCTGGGGAATTTAATTTGAATTGACATTTTAGCCCAATTAAGTGGGCCGGTGAGCATTTGTGAACATCCCCATCAGTTAATAGCGACCATTGTTCAAATGAGCATACTTCCAGTGCACTTATCCCAGGCCTGTCCAATCCAACAGAGCATATGCCACATTGACAATGTGTGCTCAGTGACCCCTGGTGCTGGGGGGGAAAAAAATATGTTTTTGATTAGGCTTCCTCTAAGCTAAGCATGGCTAATGCGTTTGAGAGTGTGTACATTGTGTGTGTGTGTGTGTGTGTGTGTGTGTGTGTGTGTGTGTGTGTGTGTGTGTGTGTGTGTGTGTGTGTGTGTGTGTGTGTGTGTTTGTGTTTGTATGTGTATGTGTATGCACATGTGCATGTGTGCATGCATTGGTGCATTTGTGCTTTAAAGCCTGTAGGTCATATGACAGCCTCACAGTGACATCCCATAACTCCTCGGAGCACAGAGTGGCTTGTTTTGTCATTATCTCCATGGTGCCTGGGGTTTAATTGGCAAATGGGGCCAAAGTAATGAAGCAGCACGACCCAGTGGATATCTACTGTCTATCCCACCAACCCCCCTCCCTATAAGGACTCTCTCTTTTTTCTCAATCATTTGTTTCAGTGTGTGTTCCCTTTTCCCTTTTCTCACCGTTTCTCATTTTTTCCTACTCTTTCCCAGTATTATAGTTATAAAGCTGGCAAACTATAACAGTTGGTGATCATCACAAAGATTACCACCAGCAATATGTGTGTCTCTTCACATCATCAGTCTGACATTCCCGACTGTGCCAAGTAATATGAATTTACATAATTACTGTTCAGTCAAAAATTGAAAAAAAAACTCCTGCAAATTAAAAGACAGGTGAACTGAGTTTCATTGGGTTTAGTCTTCAACATTTCTCTGATATATGTCTATTTATGCTGTCTCCACCTCTGTTTCTGTTTATCTCCTCCCTCCAATACAGCATCGCATTTGGCACTTCACGCCCCCATAATTCTGTCAGAAGAAGTGTGTTTCACATTTAAGGATGTAAAAAATCTAATGTTGTGTCGCAGCTTCACACACTTTTCACCCACGGACACCAGCCAATCGCTTGCATGCATCAGCAGCCTGCTTGTTTCTCCAGATTACAGCAACGACTGCAAAAACCAATGCACGCCTCCTCACAAACAGGTCTATCAAAAGACACAGCGCACGCTTACATATAAACATAATCAGACATGCCTGTACATCCCTCCTGCTGTGATGAATGACATTTTGAGACAGTGGATTAGAGCACCCCCGCTAGACTTAATTAGTCATTGTCACAAATCAATTAGGGAGAGGGGGATGTTCGATGTCGTCATCTATTCTCACTTATTTGGTGCCACTGGCCTGGCGTTCTCTCGCGAAGAAGTCAGTGAAAGGTAAACCCACCAAAACTCAGCAACTTTTATTTTGCATAACTGAGCTTTGCAATGTTCTAAGGCTGGCATACATCCTTATCATGTTAGTCTGTATTTCTTTTAAGGAAAAAACTAATACAGATTATTTTGGCTTCCAACTTGGAATGATGACCTGCCTTTTTGCAATATTACAGAGGAAATGTTTTATGTTTTTGGAACCAGATTTTTGGGGAAAAGAACACAAAGTTTCTTCTAGAAAAAAAACATTATTTTTTTCATTTTGCCCACAAGTCATATTTCCTTTTACTTCCATTTCTCACTTCTAATTCTGGAACAAATTATCGGTTTTCTATGGATCAAAGTTGCCATCTTTGGGTGATTTGGCACCTTTCTTATCACGAGCGATCTGTTGATCAGATTTCAGCTTTCAACCCCGGCAAAATTTATTTCCCTTCACTTGTTGGGCAGGTTGCCCGCATCCAATCAAACTGCATCTCTTGGCCTCTTAGTCCAGTTAATGTGGTCACAGATGGCTCCTTTCTGCTTGAACAGTTGAGGAGACCTGAGTCTACGCGTCCTCTGAGGACTTCTCCTCTGGAGCAGATAAGACTTTGAACCATCACCACACTCCTCAGGCCTCTGACTCCCATCAGCTCTGGCTCCACAGCTGTCACCCAAGAATGCAGACATTTTTCCACACCTTTCACTCCCATTGCCATGGCACCAAGCCGTGGACAAAGGAATCTTTCAGAGTTAGCTTTCACCAGTAAATATAAGATGGTTTTTCCATTCTCTGTCTCTTTCTCATTCCTGTCAATGGGCCCTTCTAACTGGTGTTTATGAAAGCTTAGAGATAACAAATCCACTTCTTATCCTTATCTCTATGAACATTGATATGGGGCTTGCTAGAAGGGGTTTCTCAGCAGGGGCTGACACCCATTGCTAACCTATCTGCTCAGAGGAGGACTGTGGCACTGACTGGGATTTGGTAGCGGATGGGAAGGTCAGGTGTAATCTGAAAATGTTTGCCCTACTTTTTCATGTCTATGTGGCAGTCCTGGCTCAAATCTGTCATTCAGGCCAACCTGAGGGCCTGAGTTTACTCATGGTTAAATAATGTAGTATTGCCTTTGTGTTTTATTTCATGGTCTTATCATTTTGCACATTTTTATGTTTTCTTTCTACATAGCCTTCTCTGTTGCATTACAGCCTTTTGAAACAAATTTCCCTTTATGTTTGCTGTTCTTTACAGATTCTGGTCTAAGCAGTCCTCAGAGTGAAGCAGATTTTGACTATGAAAGTTAGTCTCTATGCTTTTAGCATTTGCATACCAGCTGTCTTTATCTTTTTTTTCCAGCACTGCTTGCCTCCATTTACAAATACATAATTTGCATTTGTTTGTTTTTTCACATGATGCAGCAAAATTTCAGCTCTAATTAATTTGATGTTGGTTTCTATTGGTATACTGAGCTGTTTTGTTTTTTTTTTTCTTTAATTGGATGTCAGTCATGATATTCACTTGGGCTGTTGGCTATGCATTAATCCACCATGCATAAATAACCTGTGTTTTCACTTCTGCTGATGTAGAGATGGTTGAGAGGTGTTTCTTTTTACAGGGGTAAAATCTCTGTTATACCTCTTTCTCTCCCTCCCCTTCCTTACCTCCTTGTTGTGGTTCTCCCCTCTCCTTTCTCCTCTTTCACCACCACTGCTCCATTTCTATTCTGATCTATCGGGGTCTTTTCTGAGCTCAGAGATAACGAGCAGAATTAATTAAAGCAATGGCAAACAATGGCTCGACATTTGATCACCTGTTCTCCCTGGATCATCTGAGAGAAAGGCACAATTTTTGTTTTCCACTACCCCTTTTTTCACTCTTTATTTTCTTTGCTTACCCACAGACAGACTTCTTCCTTTTTATGTGGAAATACACAACATCATAAATAGGCTTTTGAAGAGAGAATGGTTTGACTTATCAGAAAGAATCATTGTATTTCTCAGGCACATCAGCTGCGGTTTGGGAGATTGGAAATGTGTAATTAGATGCCAGTTTGTTTTTCTTTGTTCATTGATCACGCTGTTGATTGTGGTGGAAAAAAAACTGAAGAGTATGTGTGGATAATAAAAATCTGTGGGTTGGGGGTGTTGTGTCTAAGAGAAGGATGCAAGCTTTGGAGTGGGGGTAGGGAATAACAACAATTTGTCCTTGAGTGACTTAGCGAGACTAGGTCACGGCGAAGCCTAGTTTTGAAATTAAATCTTTTCTTGGATAAACACTGCAACGTGCAGTGCAGTGTATAAATGACAAAATGAATATGAGAACAAATCAGGCATGATCGACTCATTTGGCTTGAGAACAAAACAAATGGGTTTGGTTGGAAAAGTACAGAGAGAAAGACAGAAATAGATGCACACACATAAGTTTAGCTGCAAGGTTCATCTGTGTAAACATAACAGCTTATAGCAATTGGTTATCCTAGCAAAGGGCAAAGTGGGATAAAGGTAAAATAACAGATTTAAGACTCTTACAGTTTAAAAAATTCAAATTGTTTTCATATTACTTTCCCAAAACATTCTCCCAAAGTCTGAGGGGCTAAACAAACACTCGCATGTATAACCTGAGGAGTATCCCAATGGCCTTGCGTTATGGTTTATTTGGATGTATATGTAAACACTTTGCCCTGATATATCTCTCTAACCAGAGCAGGCACTTATTCAGGCAGACAGTAATGTGGGCAGTAAACACAAACTGAAAGGAGCTGATGGAGTTTGAGTATATCTGTAACTCACACACACTCACAAATACACATAGACACACACAGAGTAAACCACACAACCATAGATGTACACACACAAACCAAACACAATCATTCTTTGATCTGCCCTCAAACAACCTGCTCTTGTTCTCTCAAGGAGAAGTGAGGGCCCCTCATTTTCATACGCATTAACTTACTTTGCTCATAGCTTCTGATACCTTTTCCCTTTCAATTTGAAGCGAGTAAACAAGCAACCAAATTTAATTTGCAATATTTTTTCTTTACTCTCACACCAATGAATTCCCATACCAGAAGTTATTAATAATGACGTCTCATCCTCAAGTGGTGCCACCACAATCTGCATGCTTTGTTAGCTGATTGAGAAACTTAAGTATGGGTGTTTGTTGCACAACTCTTGTGCACAACTGTTAATGCAGTGTGTCCATTCATTTTCCGGAGGATGTCACGCCGTTCAGTGTCGTCTCCATTTGTTTCAAATATGCATTGTAATCTTTGTTAATCTTCATGTAATTGACGCCACTGAATTGTTCTCTCAGTGTAAAATAAATTACCATTACTAATGAAGACTGTCAGCACATAAAGTTGGGCTCCCCCTCTTAAGCGCAACAAAAGCAACCAAAACTTCTGTGACCCCTTGACATTGGGGGGATATTAAGCATTGTCAATAAAGGGATATTATAAGGATGGTTAATGTGATTATGCCGATTTGCACACCCAATTAAGCCTGGGTAACTTTTTTTGTGAAAAGATGTCAACGTTTTGTCGACTTTCGACCTCGTCACTCAGCAGGCAAAAATGCCTCTTACTAAAAATATGAAAGCATTAAGTATTGCCAGGCGGCATGCAGGGACAGGGCCACAATCTATGGCTGCCCCATATTCCATTACATGGCCTCAACATTATGCTCCTAAATGGATTAGTGACTGGAGTGCATAGCAGTGCTGATAATATTGTAGCAGCAGCAACACAATATTCAGTGGATATTGGAGCTAGCAAAAAAATCTCGCAATTTTTTCACCCAAGTGAAAAGCTATTTCTTTATGGGAATTCCTTTGGGTAAATGGCGGAAGGATTTGGGAGAACATATTGGACATACAACTGAAAATGCATTTTTGTGATTTTGGAATGTAAGCAGTGTTCATCGTAGAGCCAGTGTTAACTGGTTTGAAGGGAACCAGGAAAGGATTGAAGCAGCAGCTTGCTTGCTTTGTACTGGCTGGCTGGAATGGAGCAGCTCACTGTGTCACTCAGCATCACTCACACTCCTAAACCTCCTAATCCCCCTCCCACCTCCCTTCACATGAGCCCCCAGGTCAGGGCTCCGTTCAAGAATAAGCGCCCTTTTATAGACGCAACAGTCAAAACTGGTCACTGTGCTAACAACACAGCACAACAAGGGCATTATATATTAAGGATGCAGTAGAAGCAGGCCTGTGGGATATCGTGGGTCTGATCCAAATCGAAAGACTGTTTCATAGCTTTTCTCTCATCTCTCTTTTTGATTGGTCAGATCAGTACTAAAAGTAATATAAAAAATAAGATACAGTATTCATTTATAGGTAACAAGAAATAACTAAGTTGACATGAATTTGCAAGATCTGCTTAAAGTGCCACCATTTCTAAAGACTGATTTCCATTGAAAGGTTTTTTTTTCCACCAACTGGTGATCCAGTATTGAATATTCCTCTTTATTAAGGGAAATGTTGCTTCTGATTATCTTCAGTGGGGAGTACAAGGGATTCTTGTCAAGATAATCATTCCATTGATTGGACTGTCATGTTTCTAGTCTTGGATTTTACCATCAAACCCTTACATTTTTCATTTTGTGTCATTTTTGACTAATTTCCCAAGCTATTAAAAATTATTGATGCCTCTGAATGTTTGAGCCATAATTGGTCTGGGTTTTTCTCTGGCAACACTCAGCAACTATTGGTCCTATTGGTCCATCCATCTGTCAGTGTCATGACCATTGTGGGAATTAATACAATTTGGTCTGCGGGTGTATGCTACTAGCTTCTTTGGCAAATAATCAATCAGCCTTGCTTGACAAACTTTTTGAGCTCTGGCCTGGTCCAATCAAGTTCGTATAACATCACCAATCAATACATTTTCCTGTGTGTTTTATTCACCATGTTCTGCACAAGCTTCCTCACCACTAAAACCCAACTTCCATTGTTATGTCAGCAAGAAATTCTCACCCATAAGTGGTGTGTTGTGTGATTTTTAAGTTTTGAACTTAATCCTGTCTACTGTGCTAATGAACTTTCTTTCCCTTCTTCCTGTGTGGACTTTTTCTCTCCATTTTTTGGCAAGCAGGTATGATGAATCATCCTCCCATCCCTATTTCAGAGTTGGCTGAACACACAGAGCTTCTCAAGGCCAACGACAACCTCAAGCTCTCACAGGAATATGAGGTGAGTGGGCCAAAGGTTCAAAGCTCAAAGTTTCTTCTGAACATTGATTTCGGTATGATTGTGTTTCCATTGTACGGGGACATAAAAATCCCTCCTTTCCCCCAGGGAAATGGCTGTTTCTCTTTCTTATTTTTTTTTCCTGCTTTTTGAAAATATTGTAGATAATGGTGCTTCTCCACTGATGAAATATCAACTGTACTCAGCCTCTTATTTCTTCAGATATATTTGCAGCCTCAACATGGCAAAGAAAGACAATTTTCATTTTCAACGATATAAAATTTCTCCCAGCGGGTTGTTGCAACCCCTGAACTCCCAAATGCAATTTCCTGTAATACTTTGCTAAATAAAAGAATAATTCTACTTTAATGCATCTAGCCCTACATCAGGAGAATGTATTAAACAAAGATGTTGAATATGTCCTTTTATGACACTGAAAATGTGTCTCACTTAAAAAATTTGGTTACTGAATTCAACTGAGGAAAATAGAAACATTTCTAAATTGGTGAAAATTAAATATATTTGGAAAAAATTATACCTAAACTGCCAGAAATTACAGAATGAAGACTTTACCTCTCTTAAACATTTACTTATAATGTATAATAAAGCAAGCGGCTAAAAGCGTTTTGAAAGTCCATTCACACACAACACTGTACCTTCTGTCCACTAGAGATAAAGTCTGGTAGATCTCAACTAATGTGTTTTTGGGGAAAAGCCACACTGGCAGTGTGTGTGTGTGTGCGTGCGTGCGTGCGTGCGTGCGTGCGTGCGTGCGTGCGTGCGTCAAGTGCGTCGCGGCGTGCAAGGCAGGCGTGCAGCGCATGCAAGCGTGGGGTTAAGCATTTATTTGAAATGGTTAAGGTTAGGGTAAGGGACTAGGGAATGCATTATGTCAACGAGTGTCCTCACAACTAATGTAAGGCACACATGTGTGTGTAGAAGGAGTAACTGAGCTGTCTGAGCTCTGAGACCACAGCAGTTATAAATGACACCAGAGTTGATTAGAAATCAGGAGCGCTGAATCAGCTCTCGTTTGCATACAAGCAATATCCCCCCCTCGCCATCCCTAAATCACTGTGCCTGTCGCCTCGCTGAACGCCAGGCTAAGGTAGGAAGCGGGTACGCCTGCAAAGATTGCCGTCATCATGCCTGCCAGTGGATGTTGGTGGATAATGACTTCTCATAGTGATCCCGTATTTCTTGGATATCTATTATTCATAAATCCACATCCGGGCTGTGTACCAAATGGACAAGCTTGTTTCATTCGGGGGGAAGAGAGACAAGAGAGACAAGAGACACAATGCCAAAGTTAACGCTTTGCTACAACTACAACTTCTAATTATTTGGCTTTGAGAGAGCAACCGCCCGCTCGCCTCTTCTCCCGCTCCTTCTTTTTCACTCTCCCTCGGTACCCCTGCCCCTTCACACAACCACCCCCCAGGAAAAATAAATGACCAAATTAAATAGAGAAGTGTAATTTTAATTTTGTTATTTTCTTGATGAATTGCTGCTCGTCCAGGGGCACCAGCTTGCCAAGCGCAGCTCTACGGGGCTTTGAGTGATTGGTTTTTAGCCAGGCGAGATGTGAGGGAGGAGGTAAAATGGAAGGAGGAGGGGAGAGAGGAGAGAGATGAGGTGGGGAGGCTTGGTTAATGATGAGGATTCAGTGAGGGGAGAGAGCACAGAGCATCGCAGCTGTAGAGTGGAGATGAGGAGGAGATAATCTGACGTACAAACGGCAATGAAAAGGCAGCCAGAGTTTTACCTGACGATACTGAAGCCATAGAGTTTGTTGTCTTTCTACTATCAGGCAGTTAGCAGCCATGTCCTGAAACCCTGTCCTCTTGACAGGAGCTGTCATTTATCTTCAAACATGTCATCATGGATCTTAAGGTGGAGGGAGAGGGAGAGATTTTGGTTGCAGCAAGAAGAATTTAGTTATTATTATTCAATCAGTTTTTAAATTATTTAATGTGTTTTTCAATTTTGAATTAAGGGCTGTTTCTGGGAACTAACCTTAGTCATTATAAGCACACGCATACACATACACACGTCTACTCAGGCTTAAGGTAATTGAGAAAGAAAAGGAAAATAGCAGGGTATTAGGCGGGTGACTGCTACATTGAGAGGGACTGTAAACATCAGAGAGGAGATGGGGAAGGCGATAAAGAGACAAAGAAGCATGGACGAAAAAGTGGAAGACTTTGAAGATGGAGAGATGCAGATAAGGAAAATGGGGACAAAGAGGGAGTCAAAGAGAAAAGAGAGGGCAGAAAGAAAGAAAAAACAAAGATGGGAAAAGGCTAAAACAGAGGGAAGCTCTGATTGCTGTAACGATTACATGCAAATTGTTAGATCACGTTTCCAGTTGGACTTCATTTAGCTTCAGTCTCTCTCTCCAGACCCCCACCCTACATAACTGCAAATATCTTTCAAGGCTCCATCCCCACACCAACAGAGTGCCTGATGCCTATAAGCAAACAGCGAATCGTAATGGAATACTTAATTATCCTGACAAGGGAACAGAAAATTTATCTGGGATTCTTGTATTTTAAAGAGGTGGCTGAATTTGTCTTTCACCCGATTGTCCGGGCCTCGTTCCACACCCTTCCCCTCAGGGGGGAGAACAGCCTCTTTCATCAATGTTGTTATTTGTCATTATGTACCTGCTACATTAATGATTTTGATCAAGTACTGTGTGCAGCTGCTTTGAGTATTTAAACCAGTTAGTAAGCAGATTTTCATGATACCATGTACTTTTTCCTTTGGGGACATCACCTTCTCGATCTCTCTTCTTTCTATGATAACATTCAGTCTGTGTTGGTATTGCCCAGCTCCTCTCTCAGCTTTTGTGATTTCTTCTTTGTGTGTGCATGTTCTGCCTGTCTATGTCCCCATCAGTCTATCGATCCAGGCCAGCAGTTCACCTGGGAACACTCTAACCTGGAGGTGAACAAGCCAAAAAATCGTTACGCCAACGTGATTGCCTACGACCACTCCCGCGTCATCCTGGCTCCCATCGAGGGTAAGGCTCACCGTTCCTCACACTCTGCACCTTCACCACCTCAAAGTTGAGCTCAGCTCTTTGTGGATCATTTGGGAAATCCTCATAATTACAGAGTCGGTTTAAGTAATTAGGAATCTGTACTCAACAGACATGCGCTAGGCCAGATGGGACTAGACAGTGAAGACCAATATAGAACAGTACATAGCAGTGCAAAACAGAGTATGTTGAATTCAATCAATACAGTAGAATGCTGTACTTTATTGCACTGTAGAATAAATCGGATAGATTAGAAATCTAAGCTGTATGGACTGGACTGGACTAGATTACAGTGTCGTAACTGAATTGGCAGTTAACCAGAAAAGAATGGAGGATAGCATAAACGGAAGCCTTGTTTCAGCTCAACCTGGTCCTGAGCAGCTAAGCAGTTGATGGAATCATATTATTTTTAGGAGTGAGGCGAGGACTTGTTTCAGCTCAGCTTTAGGCCTGGTCACAGTATCTCACACTCAGAGTGGCCCAGGAATTTAACCAGTGTTTTCACCGTCCCGTTTGTCTCATCAGATCTGCCCCTCTCTCATGACTTCCCTCTAACTGCCCATAGACACAGCACTGAGTAACTCAGTGCCAGAAAAACTCTTGCTCTGACTCCTAAATCTCAAGGGACATTGTCAGAGGTAGTCACCCTTCACCGCTGACATTGTTCTGGTGTTGCATCACCAGAAGAGCTCCCAACTCCTAACAATTTTGCCAAACTCCACAGTACTCTCCTTTTGTGTGAGCTAACTTCTCTAACTAGGTTTCAACATCTCACAATAGTCAGGCCAATTTGAGGGTGCGACAACATGCATAACAATATTATCCCAGGGAAAAAATGCCTCGTCCATAAATACATAAATTAATCAAGTCTGAAATTTCTATTTTACACTGCAGTGATTTTGCCATTAGTCGCAGCAGTAGAACAATTCATGCACGCCGCCATTCTCTGTTCACTTAGCTATGACTAAAGCCAAGGCACCACAGTCAGATTGTGCAACGTGGTATCCGTTTTAATGACATTTGCCTTTCTTTTTTCTTCTTTATTTTCAATTCCATTCTATTCTTTCATTATTTTTTCTTTCTTCGCTCTTCTTCTTTGTACCTTTTCCTCCGTCTCTCTCTCTATCTTTCTCTCTTTCTCACTCACTGACTCTTTCTCCTCCTTTCTCTGTCTTATACTTCCTCTCCACCCTGGTTCATGTCCTAACTGCGTCGTCTCTCTTAAATTAGCCCAGTCAAGTGTTTCATTGTTTGTCGCTTGAGCGAGGAGATGTCAGTCAAAGAGACGTGACTCTCCAACACAGATGCCGCCACACGGGAGTCTCTGTTCAGCTGACAGGACTGTAGAAGTTGACTAAATGAAGAGGGTCGATGTTCTGTCTTATCACCATCAGATGCTGTGTTAGTGATTCTGTAATTGCAAGATTGTCTTTTTGGCTTAAATCTTTTTCCTAGAAGAGCTTCAAATTATTGAGCTTGTAATGACTTTGCACCGAGCTTGAAAACACCTTGGATTTTTGGATGCAGGACATTCCACACAACCAAAACACACTGATTCCCTCAGATCAGAGCTTAATGACAGTTTTGTACTGCACATGATGAGACTAGAGACTTGTTTCATAGTTACACAACATTGCACACTTGGCATTATGAGCAGTCCTGAGAAAGCCTTGAAGTGAGCTATATATTTAAGTGTATAAGTGTTCTGTTACTGCTTTAGACACTTTAAAAGATGTCACAGAATACTTTGTTAGTTGCATGCAGTCAGTAGAAGCAGGATTTTGCAATAGAGATTATAAGTGCTATATACACCATCCTTTTCATTAAATATTGCGAGTACACATCCATCTATGCAACAATGCAGAGGGTTCCCTTATGGCTAGATTTAGTGGAACCGGTGTGTAACAGACCATGGTGGTAGGATGAGAAGGATGGTAGCAGGATCCACCTCCCGGCTCTGGTGGCTGAGTGGTTGACATATTCCTCGCTATGGCACTGAGGGTTCTTTCAGCTCTGCAGTAGCAGAATGGTAGAAAGGCTTTGAGACTGTTTTAATATTTTATTTAATCTTGCATTACGTCTTGTTTTTTGTTTTTTGTTTTTTTTTATCTTCCTCAAAACAAGCTTTAAAAAATATCCGGCAAGAGTAATACCTATAATATTTTAAGTCCCAAAATCTGACATGATCAACTGTATCTTAAGTAAGTGCCACTTGTGTCTGGACAGTTCCAAAATTTTAACTGATCCAATTTTCACTTGTTTCAACACCAAGAAGTGTGAAGACTCATTACATCAGTAATTTACATGTTTATTTTTTTCCAGTTTAGAATCTTTACACCTTCATTGACTGGGAAACGGGGTCAATGTGTGTAAAACTGGCAATTATTGAGGCAAATGGCGCAAAAGTAAAGGGTGCAAATAATGAGAAAAGTAAAATAAAGAAAAAGTGATGAATTAGGGCAGGATTAAAAGTGGAAGAGCTATGAAAAATGCCACGTTCCACATTCTTCTCTTTTTCCTGTGCTCTATATAAGGTATCACAGGTAGCGACTATATCAATGCCAACTACATCGATGGCTACAGGAAGCAGAATGCCTACATCGCCACCCAGGGTCCATTACCAGAGACATTTGGGGACTTCTGGAGGATGGTTTGGGAACAGAGAGCAGCCACTGTCGTCATGATGACCAGGCTGGAAGAAAAGTCACGGGTAACTCCACTTAACCAATTTCTGGAGTAATGCTGGGGCACTGCTTTTGGCAGGTTTCTTTTTAAAACTTCCCCCCAGTGATTTTCACAAACCACTTCAACATTTTTTTTTTTTTTTTTCACAAGACCAAGTACAAGAACCAGCTGGCAAAAATGGCATAGCTTTACATTGATTTCCCAGTTGCACATCTTCTCCAAAAGAATTTGACAGTTGGATATCAGACCCGTTTGCCCATAGTGACAGCTAGTCATTATGTAAACAAAGTGCCTGTCGTATGACCCATTTCTCTAAATTATGAGCCGAAAATGCAGGTAAGTGCTACAACAAAGAAATTAAATAAAGTAAAATGGTGTGAGGGCATCCTTAGGATGGATCTATGGGGATAATATTCTTTGCTCTCAAGGAGTGGACTTAAATGTCAAAAAGCCAACTGCGATGTTTCATCCTGTCAACTCAAACCTGTGTCAACATCAGGCACACTCACCCCAGGTGTCTCCATTCATTTTTCCCCCTCTTTATCCCTTTTCAGTTGTTTACCTATCCTCCATCCTGACATGCGCGTTCCACTCCTGTCAAACGTGATCAGGATTAGCGGGCAGTAAAACTTGAGTGTCAGCTTGAGCAGGAAATGGAAGAGAAAGCTGAAGAGCAGCACATCTCCCTCACTAGCTGTCTCATCTCATCAGATATCCGCCGGCACATCGCACCCCACATTGAATGAATCTTTATTAAGTGGACAGACAGGGGAGGGCTTGGGAAAGCTGGTGCTGTATTTTGAGATATACTTTAGAACAACTGGACAAGAAACAGCTAAAAGCTCTTGCCAAAAACCTTTTAGAAGAATGGGAGGGTCTTTATGTAAGGATCTGAAATGATAATACTATATTCGCCTTTTATTTTAACAAATACTGAATTAAGAATTGATTTTGATGTGATTATGTTCCTTAAATTCCAAATGCAGCCCTGCATGCTGATGTTTTGCATTTCTGGTAAACATTTTTGATTTAGGGAAGGATGCAGGCAGGATTTGTGTAAGGTTGATCAAGTTAAACTATAAGAGTGGAGTTGCTGTGACATTCTGGTCACATCTTTTCAGTGTGCATAGTGTTGTTTCTCAGATGTGAAATAGAGAGAAGCCACCCTGGTGTTTCTGTCAACACCGCCTGGTGTTTTAATCCACAGGAGGGTTTGCTTTATGAGCGGTGCATGAGCGCATGTATTTGTGTGAGAATGAGCATTATTTGAAATTTTCTGTTCTCCTCCATTTATGTGCATTGTCATGTTCATTAGCGGAGACACCATTTAATAGAAAGTGACGTATTGCAACTAATACCCCTGTTAGTTCATCTGTCTGTCTCTCTTTGTCTCATTTCCTCCGTCAGATTAAGTGTGACCAGTACTGGCCCAGTCGTGGCACAGAAACCTATGGTATGACCCAAGTGACCCTGCTGGACACCATAGAATTGGCCACTTTCTGTGTCCGCACTTTCTCCTTGCACAAGGTAGGATGATTTCTCCCTTTCTCTCCCTCCCACACATGTATACAAACACACACATACTTTTTGCAAACCACCGCTGTCTACGTCTGCTCTTTTCTCAAGTAATACTGTAACAAACCAATGCATGTCTAAGCAAATAAAATACAGCCTTTATATTTATTATAAAGTTGGATAACCATGAATAACAATATCCTTATTCAATGTCTGCACAGTAAAAGAGGGCCACTTCCCAAGACAGAGCTTATAAAAATACAGACACAAAGTTTGCATAAGCACAAAAAAAGATGGCATAAACTCTCTGCCTTTTTTCCATTCGATGTACAGATACTGTATATACTTTGTCCCCATAGTCCTTCCAGTGCACCCCACTCACCTTGTTCAGCTCTCTCTCTCCTCAATAGATCATCTGTTTATGTGCGTCTGCCAAATTGGAGCACTTAGGTAAAGCGAGCAGAAGAGAAACTCAATATTCATAATTGGCAGACTGCTCTCGTGCTTCTGCGCGCGCACACGCACACACAAATTCAAACACTGAACTCACGGGCAGATACGCAGTCTCAAAACAGATGAAAACATTCTTAAGAGGAAGCATTTGCATATGCGAGCTCACATGCAGACCTGTACACAAACATACAGTCGCAGTTGCACGCAACATAAAACTCAAAATACCTGTATTTACATACCTTGGTACATATGCATACATCTGATCACACAGATACACACCCACAGATATGAATAGCACACATTAAAGTGCATTCAAATACAGATACTCACACACGGACACAGAAAAAACAAAGAAAGAAACACCAGCACATCTACACGCAAACTCACTCGCACTCACAGTCTCACACCCCTCATAGTCATGCAAACACAAATTTAAATAAGAGCTCTTAGAAGATTCATAGCAGAAAAACCAGCCATGGGAAGGATTAGACATTTCCAGAATTTTCGATTTTAGTTGGCATGTAAGCAGAACAATGAACATCAGAGCAAACCGGTGACGGTAAAGATACCAAGAGATCAGCAGCCACGGTGCTTTAAAGCCTACTGGTTGACATTCAGGGCCATTTACATTCTGCCGCTCTCAGCCTCCATCAAACCCACCGATATGATTCTTTTGCTATCTATCCTCTCCCCCCCCCCCTCCTTATAACTGCAGTCACATCTGTGATTTCTCTCTGAGCTGTTTTCACTTATATCTCTGAGAAAAAATATTTTGTTGGATTTGTGTGAAGTATAAGGTAGCAGAAGCTGGCAGTAGACACGCAAATATACACATAAACATAAAGCAGCGCCATGGTTCCTATCCATATGTATGTGTGTCCTGCGGTGATGCAGCATTGTGTCTACTGACAAGTCCTTTACAAAAAACAAATAAATTTAAAGAAAACTAGCAGCCAAGCAGCAATCACATCCATTCAGCCTGCATCATCCACTGAAAACAGGGAATGTCCATAAAAAAAAAAAAAACAAGGGAAATAAGAACTAGGTCAGTTTGCTTTTAATTAGCACACTCATTTATTCATTTATTCAGCAAGGAAAAAAGTCCCTCTGTCAGGGAAGCAGAGGCACTGCATTGAAATGCAAACAGTACCTCCATTAGAGGATCTTCTGAGAGGAGAGGAGGACAGAAATATGCAAGGGAGAATTTTTCCTTTCCTCTTCCTTATCCTTCTCAAAATCTTCCTCTGGATCCCAGCTTGTATCTTTGACGCCTTTAGAATTGAGTTTGAGATGGGAGCCGACAGACAGCTGTATAATGTGGATGTTTGCTGTGTGCATCTGCATGAAGATATAAGCACCTGTACTGTCCAGTATATAAATTATCATACCTATTTTATTATGTTGAGGCCATCTGATCAGCTGCGTGCGTGCGTGCGTGCGTGCGTGCTTGCGTGTGTGTGAGAGAGAAAGTGCTTCCCAAAGGAAAATAAAACCCAAAATTCTATTTTAAACTATGGAACACTCATCCCCTGTGAAGGCAGCTGAAATTTTGAGTCAGACTACCTTGGTCAATTTGCAAATGTATGTAAATAGATTAGGTGGGTTGAAGGAGAGCGGTCATTCCTACAGTGGAACAGTGCTCAGACACCATTTTTGTTTAACTTTGCTATGACACCGATAAAGCTAGTTAGCCAGTAACACCACCACCATATCCAACACACGTCTTGCTGTTTTTTCCAGAATGGCTCCAGTGAGAAGCGGGAGGTTCGTCAGTTCCAGTTCACAGCGTGGCCTGACCACGGTGTACCAGAGTACCCGACCCCCTTCCTGGCCTTCCTCCGTAGGGTGAAGACCTGCAACCCGCCTGATGCCGGACCAATCATCGCCCACTGCAGGTCATTAGTAATCTTATGTTGTTAGGTTCGGTAAAAATATTCTTTTTTGCTTTGAGCGCCAAAGTGCCCAGTTTTAAACGGCAGTATGTGTGCCCTAATGGGACAGTTTCATGATCTAAAGGCACTTGCCCCATGTTGTGACAGTGCGAAAATTAAGCCTAACCCTGCATATGGAAGTTATATCCTTGTTTCATTTTTGCCTCATGCCCATCTCCCTGAGTGTGTGTGTATACTCATGAGCAAACAGAATGGCAGAGCTCCTCCCTGTGTATCTGCTATTATACATTACATAACGCACATTATACAAACACACATTCTCTTTTTTACCACACCATCTTTTCCTTTCTCCAGTGGTCACATCATCATTCTCTTTGAGGCACTCTTTTTTTTTTTTCCTGCTTTAATTCTCTCCACCTCTGTCCCTTTTTTTTCTCTTTGTGAAAAGTCTCACAGTAATCCCTTTCCATCGTTCCTACTTCTCCCTTTTTGCTCCTTAACCCTTCCTCCTTTTACAAGCGATATTTCTCGAATGGCTTATTCAAATTGAATTCTCTTTGTCAAGATAAGATGACTTAAGTGAGTCCAACGTGCTATACAATAAAAACTAAAATTCGACAGCTTGCTTCGCTCAGTCTCCACCACCGTCCTCTTGTTGTTCTGTCATTTTAAGTTATTTCTGTATTCTCTCTCAAGCTACCACTAAATCTCTCTGTTTTACTCTCCTACTCAATTATTTAAAGTGTAATGCCACAACAAATTTTCCAGGATTACTGGACATACATTATCACCACATGTTTTAATAATTTAGGAATAAGAACAACTGCAAATTACAATTAAATTCCTATAAGAGAAATGTGGCACCATTTAGTATTAGAGAAACATAAATGCATAGCCACGGTGCCATGAGAGAGTAAGGCCCTAGAAATAAGAGCAAGTCTTATAACCTCCAACTTCTCTTTCTCTTTCTTCTCATTCATTTCAATCCTCCTATAGTGCGGGTGTCGGCCGGACAGGCTGCTTTATCGTCATCGATGCCATGCTTGAGCGTATCAAGCATGAGAAGACGGTCGACATTTACGGCCACGTGACTCTGATGCGGTCACAGCGGAACTACATGGTGCAGACAGAGGACCAATACAGCTTCATTCACGACGCACTGCTGGAGGCGGTGGCTTGCGGCAACACTGAAGTGGCTGCCCGGAGCCTCTATTCCTACATCCAGAAGCTGGCCCAGGTGGAGAGCGGGGAGCATGTCACTGGCATGGAGCTAGAGTTCAAGGTACAGGAAATTGATTCAATTTCCTTATTAACCTGGTACAGTGTTTGGGCAGAGTTTGAGCTCTGTCTCTTTCTTGTTTTCACAAATAAACCATGACGTAGTGGGACAAACTGTTTCAGATGAAGCTTAGCATTTGTCTTCTACTGGGGTCTGACATGGAAATTTTTGGGACTGACTGGCTGTAGTTTTTTTGTAGGGGACCCATTTTGCATTTTGACAATACAGGCACCAATTAAAACTTCAAATGACAGCTCAAAAACTCATTTGGCAGATGGAACTGTCCTGAAGTCAAGACAGCTACAAACAATATGCAAATCAGACGACAAAAAGCAAACATGTTAGATCAGTGCCTCTATTAACTTTTCACTTTTTGGACTTAATCATAACTAAATAACGAAGATGTAAACACCACATTTTGAGAGTTCTGTCACTTTGTCTTAAGCAAACATAAGCCTTTTAAATGAGCCTTGCTCCCAGCTTTATCTTCCCAGAAGTTTTTTTTGGATGCATATCCAATTACTTTGCTGTTCATTTTTTTTCTCTTCATCGTTATTTGCAATGTGCTTAATTGCGGGATGCAATAATCACTTTTTGATTTGTAATCATACATTTCTTTTAATTTTTATACTTGTGCAAAACATATACAGTAGTAGTACCAACAACTGTGGCAAGAAACCGTGAAACTAAATGAGGAGACTAAGGAAGACCCAAAATGGATAATTATGGTAGGTGAGGATGCAGTTTACAGAAAATCCTTATACATCAAACTGAATTTGGTAGTAGGCAAGAGGCAGGTTGGATGTCTCTTTCAGCTTGTTGCTTATATTGAGATAATGGAAACACTGAATGAACACAGTGTATAGCATAGTAAGCTTAAAGAGTTAAGCGTTTGAGATAAAGACACTTCTCTTGAAGATGTAATACCTTTAGCCCCAGGTAAGTAGAATATAGATTAAACCTGCCTTATTTATGTGGCAGCTATTTGTCAGTTTATATATGCTGTCCAAGTAATAGGATCTCAGATGGATTAGAAAGCAAATCTCCTTTATTTTCAAGCCTCACTTCAATAATTTAATCACTTAAATACACACGATTTGAAATATTGTATTTTTTGCAAGAAAATTGAATTGTCAAAGCCCTTCACTATTTTGCCACAATGTTCATTTTTGAGGATTTGGAATAATATGATGGGTTTAATCTAGCATGCACAAGACAAAGAATACTTGGCTGAAAACAGCACAGATTTGAGTTTAGGTTTGAGAAAGAGAGATCGTATGCTTTCTAAGAGAAATTCATGGCAAAGCAGTATGCTAGGAAAGAAAGCCAGACACAGTGTTTACATAGATCTCCATTAAAGATCTGAAGAATCATCAAGTTATAAACTCACCTCAGCTTTGGCGCGCCGCTATCTGCTGACCTTGAATTGCACACATGCTCATTCTCAAATCATCCATCATCTTCCCGTCACCATTCATCAACCCCTCCCTGCGCCAAGAAACAATAATAGTGCTGGTGTGTTCGATCTTTTTTTTTTTTTTACTCAATGGAGCACAATGGGGATGGAATCTCCATTGCCATCTGGTAAGGATAATGCTGAGCTGGCATCAGGAGTCTAACAGGGATTAATAACGTCCACATTAAAGTCAGGATAGAGAAGAAAGGAGTGTTCGAAGAGTTGTGGGGGAGCTAAGTAATTAATACTTGATGATGACAAATGGAGGTGGATGGCAGGGCAAGTAGAGGGAGGAACGTTTGGCTAATGAACAAAGGGACAGCTGTATGCTAACCTGGCACTAAGGAAGTGATTCGACAGAATGCTGCACTATAGGGACAGTGGGAGGGCTTTGTCATTCTCAGGTGGGATACAGCGTCATACAGAGTTAAGCTGTGACTGGTGGGATTCACAGAAGTTCAGCAGGGAGACTGAACCCAGAAGAGGAACTTGTCGTGAAGTTTTCAGACTAGCGCTTTCTGGCATATGTGCATGAATAACATGCATGTTCAGAGAAAAATAATGCACAGAAAAAATTTGTTCACATAACCCATATGCCCAAAGGCTTCAGAAACCTACAGGACACAAATCACGCACAAACAAAAAAAAAGAGATACTAGGTTACTGTGATCAGTTTGAATATATATACCAAAGGAATGATTCGGAAATCAGCAGCAGAGTTTTAATTGCGTTTTAAGTGCAAACAAGAAGACAAAACTGCTCTTCAGTTTTAAATAAAATGATGGTGACAGTTTGCAAGAAGTTTGCAAGATATTGTATTGCATTGTAGCCGCATCATAAATATAATTCATACAGTCAAACATTGACGCACACAATTTACTAGAAAGATAATGCTTACTGGGGATGATTGATTAAGGATGTTTGTTTACTGATATATCTATTATTTATTATTAATTTGTTAATTAGGGTTATAGTCAGGGCATATTATGATTAAGATTATGGTCCTGCCTGTCTGTTTGGTCACTGGGCAACTGCTTCTGTAAGCACTTGTTTCTGACTATAACACCAAAAATTATTATTCTCGCTGTGGCTTGACATGCTTAATGTATGTAATGTATCTTCCAGCTGGACGGATATAGTGTACAATAAATGGGAAGGAACTGGCAACCATGACCAGAGGTACCCTAGGTGTTTCTCTGTCCTGTTGGATGACTGGTTGCCAGGTTTGGCTCTGTTCCCTTCACCCTCTCTCGTATGTGGTGGTGTAGCAGAGGGCCTCTTTAGCATTGCCAAGCCACCTCAAGCCTTTCCAGGTGCCTTTGTGAAACACAGATCAAAGGGAGGACAGTAGCGAAGGATGAAGGGAAGGGAGGAGGACGAGGGGGAGGGCTGGATGGACTCCAAGTAGCCACTGACACAGAGATAGTGGTGCTATTGGGGAACTAGAGAGAAAGAGAGGGGACTACTCTAAAGGGTAAAAGGGAAAATAGAAATTTAGACCCTGTTCACATAGAGGTGCAAGGAGTTCAGGAAATAAAATCTGCATTCCCCGCCCACTTTTTCAGTGGGGTCAGTCGCAGCTCATTTGTCTCTCTCGCCTTTTATGATGCTGCTAGTGTCGTCAGTCCACCATGCTTTTCTCTCTCTGAAAGGGCCTTAAATAATCTAACTAGGGTGTCTTCCATTTGCAGGCAAACGCTAACAAGCAAGCATACACACCCACACACACATAAATTCTTTGTTGAGACACTGAAGCAAAGACAAGGCCGTCATAAGACTTGCTGACCCACAAACTCCCTCTTAGGGCCTCATGACGATGATGATGTAGCAGCACAACTTTTCATTTTGATCATAATGCAGTGTGTGTGTGTTTGTCTTTCTGAACATCCCTGTGTGAATCTATGTTTTATGCACACATACTACACTGCCATTATCAAAGGCGGTGGTGACCCACTTTTAGGCGAGTTTTCTGTTTCATACAGTCTTGATCCAGAGGCTTGTTAGTCTGGGTGTGTAGCATATTTTCCATCATTACATCTGACCCTGCAGGACCCCACAAGTTGCAAAAGGGGATAAAGTTTTTGAGTTCCTTCCCAATACATATTCTTAATAAACAATGTCCCTTTGAAGCTGTGCCATCATCAGTAAAGGTGAAAGATCAGATTAGGTTGGGTGTGCTTTATTACTTTCTTACTAATTACTTTGTTACTGTCATTGATATTTTCCTCTCTTTATCTGTCTTGCACCTGTCCTCCCCTCCCTCCTTCCTTCCCCATCCCTCCTCCTTTGATTAACCTGTCCTGCTCTTCCTTCCTCTTTCTTCTCTTTTAATGCCTCTTCTTTCCTCTTTGTAACTACCATGGATTTTGTCAATCCATTCCCTCTTCCCCTCACCACTGTACTCTCTTTTCATTTTCCTTGTCACGTCCTCCTCCTCCTCCACACCTTTTATTCCATACTTTGTGTAAAATGTTTTCCTTCTGTATTTTTTCCTCACACTCTTACTTTGCCCTATTCCCTTTCCTTCATCCATTTTTCCCTCTATCTTTCCCTCCAGCGTTTGGCCAACTCCAAAGCCCACACGTCGCGCTTCATCAGTGCCAACCTTCCCTGCAACAAGTTTAAGAATCGGCTGGTCAACATCATGCCCTATGAGACCACACGTGTCTGCCTGCAGCCAATCAGAGGCCTGGAAGGATCTGACTACATCAATGCCAGTTTCATTGATGGATACAGGTAGGAAGAGGGGTGAGGTGCCAGGATACATGCCAACATAAGGGGTGTGTGAGGTGATTCCATTTTTTTACTATTGCCAGGAAACATATTTAAAAATTTGAGACATAATAGTTAAGCAGAGAGGTTAAAATAACTTTGTGGAGAGAGGGTACAGTAGATAAGGGACATGGAAAGCAAATTTCAATACATTGCTTTTTTTTCTCAGCAAGCATCAAGGTAATGTGTATTACTCAGGAAAAGCATTCATCGGCCTTGTTCTTACCTGGCTTTAACATACGTATTGGATGATCTAATCTCAAGTGGACAGCTAAGAAGTAAAGGTGAGAATGCACCCAAGATGCATTGAGGATGCATTGAGATCTGATCGCTCAGACCACATTCGGATTTGGTCTTGACCGCATATGGTCACAGTCTTTTAGCAGTGTGTCCTTTAGTGTGTCCTGGGCCACACTAAAGGACTGCCAACTCAACTGACGTCCTCTGCATAAGCAGATATGCGTATATCACTCACAAACAAAGGCAATTCGTATAAATCACGTAAACTGGCTTTGTCCACACCGTCTGAAAATTTCAAAAAAGCCCACAGAGATGTATTACGAGTGCGTCAAATATTTTGGGAGATTTGCTTTGCCTGGAAAAAGCTAAGGAATAGACCCAGTCTGTATTGTCTTGATTTCTTCTTCTTCTTCTTTTAATTTCTGGCAGACTAGGCAAAGGAAGTTCATTGCCACCTCCTGCTGGTTAAAAACCACATCACATTTTATCTTTGCAAATGGAAATGATGTACATGTTTATTTGCACATATATCACAAGTGGTAACTCAAGATGCATTATAACGTATGGTGTGAAAAGACGTACTTAAAGCTGTCAACTTGTGATCGGATCACCCAAGACACATGTTAATTCCAGGTATGGACAGGGCTACTCAGTCTTAAAAGATGTATTAAGTATCAGCAAAAACTTTTTTAAGTGATCCCAGAATTTGCATCAGTGGTGTTAAAAGTGGTACTGATTAATTATACAAGCCAAACTTAAATGATTTTAACATGGTTTTACTGTTTACACAGACAACAGAAAGCCTACATCGCCACACAGGGCCCCCTGGCAGAGACTACAGAAGACTTCTGGAGAATGCTCTGGGAGAACAACTCTACCATTGTAGTCATGTTGACCAAACTGAGAGAGATGGGACGGGTAGGACTCAAACACACATTAATATACACTCATTTGATATTCGTTGTTTGTTGATCGAAGGATACACACAGTTATTAAAAGTAAAATAAGATGAAAATTAGTGAGTAAATAGTTGAAATATTAATTTCAGGGATTTATCTCTCCATCTGCTAAAACAGGAAAAGTGTCACCAATACTGGCCGGCAGAGCGCTCAGCCAGATATCAGTACTTTGTGGTGGATCCCATGGCCGAGTACAACATGCCCCAATACATCCTTCGAGAGTTCAAGGTCACAGACGCCAGGGTAAGACATACCGTGAAGAGTATTGTATTGGCAGATAACTTTTGTTGTTTGGTTGTATAGATATAACCAAACACACTGATCAACTTAAAATATTTGTCATCACAGCTAAAATTAAGTTTGTAATGAATTGTTACCAGCAATCTTAAACATCAGCAGTACATACTGTATAGTACAGCAAAACAGCTTTTGATGTCAGTCCCTCAGATTCACAGAGCTAAGGGCCCTTTTATATATTCTCCATTTTATACTTACATTCAACCGCAACGCAGGAAGAATGTAATGTTTGTGAATAATCATACAATAGACAGAAACACCATTTTGTCAATAGCCTCAAAAGACCAGAATGCAATGCAGTACCAAATTATGCTTTAAATTGCACAATTGCACTGGCATCCCAACCTTCACTGGGGAGTGGGAAATTTAGAGAGTTTAAGCAGGTTAAGGAAAAGTAGGTCACATAAATGCAGGAACATCACAAGTAAATCATTTTATTTTTCCTTAGAAGTTCCTAACATAGCTTTGAGATTGTAATTCTCCTCTGCAATTAGATGAGTTTCCTCTCAAAACAAGATATCATGGCAACTTAATGTTGAGAGTAACTGCATTCAAATATTAATGAGAGTTCAAATCCAAAGTGACTTTTCTTGCCCTCAACTGTTTATAACCTACTCTGCGCTACTGTAGCTATCTCTTTACCCCAGGATTTCTTTTTTGGTCCAATTAGGTCGGACAGTTCGAAGCAACAGCAACAGAACTGTAGCACAGAAATAAAACTGCTTTCTCTCTTTGCCAAACAGGCTGACATATCTAACGGTTTAGCGGGCATCGTGGCAGCTAGTTAGCAGTCATCCTGTTGGTATTACAAAATTTAATGCATTATATCTCCACACACACACACACACACACACACACATATGCACACATACACATATACACCAACAGACACACTACCCAATGTGCGGAAATCAGACATAAATGCTCTTTAAGCTGGTATACCATCGTCCAACACACACACACATTCACATACATACATACTTTTTTAAAATACATAACCCTGTGCAGTGTGCAAAATGCCTTTCTTAAAGGGCTCAAACACACTTAAACACACACAAACGTGCATACAGGCTCACTTTCTGCCACAATACCTATCTCCATGCTGATTTGCTATTCTCAGCTAAAATATACACACCCATGTATCCATACACAGACACACACATACTCACCTTTGTATATTTATATATTTTACGGCTGTAACACACAAGAACACATAATCGTAAATACACACAGACACATACATTAAACAAACACGTAAGTATGTTTTAAGCCCCAATGAAAACCGTAACACACATGCATGCATGCATCTTGTCCAGTGCACTGGTCTGTGTTGGTGTCTTTCAGATGATTCTTAAAGGGGACTGAATCATCAAAGCGTACAATGGCAGCAGACAGACTGATAGGCAAGGCTTATTATCAGAGTTAAGGAAACAAAACAGAAAGAGAGAGAAGAGGATAGTACAGTATACAGTATATGAAAGTGTCGTGTGCTTGATGTGTGAAAGTGGAGGTTAGGTCGGGGTAAATTGTTCAGAAGCACTGTATGTGTAGCTGTATGTGCATGTCTGAGTAGATTGATAGGTTTTTAACCCCATTTTGCTGATTGTGTATGTGAGGCTGTGTGTAAACTGGGTTTAACCCCACATAGATGTACATGCATATTGATGTGTGTGTGTGTGTGTGTGTGTGTGTGTGTGTGTGTGTGTGTGTGTGTGTGTGTGTGTGTGTGTGTGTGTGTGTGTGTGTGTGTGTGTGTGTGTTTGCATGTGCGTGTGTGTACGGCGCATGCTTCTGCACACTAATAGCATAGTCTCCACGCCTCAACACTCACATCTAGCGAGCCAGTCACGTATTTAATCACACAATTTGACACGCCGCGTGGGCCCTTAGGTTGTGTGTTAAATTTTCCTCTCTTTTTTTTCCTCCTCTCTTTCTTTGGCGTGCTTGGTTTATTGTGTTGTTGTCTTTGCCCCTCTTTCATTTTTAATCCCCCTGCTGAGGCAAAATGTTTTTGAGATGGAAAAACAAAGGCAGCGAAAGAAAGAAAGCATGCAATGCGTCATAAAACAGGGAAAGAGACATGAGATGTTGTACAAAGAGAGTTGGTATATGGAGCTTAACTTATTAGTATCCAAATCAGTGTATTTGTCAAGTACAATTAAAGTACAAGAATACATCTTGGCAGCAGTGGTGCAGAAACATATCAACAGATAAGACAGCAACACTATGCATACTGCCACACAGGACAACAGGACTTCACATTCAGAGCTCAAGAATTCAATAGAGAGATTATGTTTATCCTTCGAAATATAGTAGCGTCATATATTGTACATTCAGCATTAGTCACCATCTGCATTTAGCCTGCTAGCAGTAGCAGTGAATGGATAAGAATGTAGCGCAGCCAGCATGCCAACCCAGCCATCATCCATGATAGATACAGGCCCTGAGGTAATTTTTTACATCAACACATTTACTAATAACTTTGCACAATATGATGAATGTCATTTATGACACAGAGCAACATATGGAGAAAGCACTTTAGGAAGTCCATTTTTTTTTTTGAGTTTTAAGATGTCATTTAGTAATAGATTACCTTTCGTAAGGTCATCACCAAAATTAAAGGAAAGAAGTACGTTAGGTTTATTTAACACCAATGATCCAGTGTGTAAATGCTGGCTGGAATGGATAATAACGTCAAACGAGAAAAATATTTGCTATTTTTACCAAGCAGCCAGTCTGTAATCATCAATTGCATGAGTAATTCTTTAGAATACAGGAGCACCTCCATTTGCTTGATGGTTACCTGACAAACCATCTAATTAAGGAGAGAAATATAACTGCTATAGTTTCATCAGAGGCATGTAATGCCGCCATAAATGTATACAGGTCTTTTTTATGTGTTTTTATGACCTGTCTAGCATTACGAGCAGTTGCTTGCAGTTAGCCCCTTACACGGAGCATAGTTTTAAACCATTGGAGTTACAAACACATTGATTAACTTTCTGTTTATTTTCTATTTTACTGGCTCTTTGCATAAATATAATTTGTTCATCATTATCAAGATACTCAAACAAGTGAAAAAAAATTAACTGTAAGGGGGAAATAATTCTGTTTCTGAACATTTTATCAGAGTTGAAAAAATCTCTTTCTCAGTGCAAGTTCACATTCATGCTTATTACATTGATTCCATAACACAACTCGGCAAAATTACTCGAAACACAATGTTAGAGTCTATAATTCTTAACATCTTACAGCAGGACAAAAAAAGATCCCAGTTTACTCTCCAACTGTGAGTGTTCAGTGTATCGTGCCTGTGCAGTGTGAACAAATGGGAAAGAATGTGTGAGAGTGACAAATCATTTCTAAACTGAAGTGAGAATCAACTGGAGAAATGAACACCTGGTTGTCTTAATTAGTGCTGGCATCGAGCTGACAGCCCATCTCAACATGTAGAAATGCTTCTCACTGCTCACTTTCTTGAGAAATTTGTTCTCTCTGAGACAGCTTAAAGAAACATTCTCTTCAAGGACACAAGTATTGACTGTGCGTTCCCAGACTTGACAGATCAGCTTTCTCATAATAAAGCAGTTCACCTCACTTGTCCTAGTGTGACGCCAGCTCATATAAAAATGTATTTAAATGCTTTTGTTTGCGTTGGAAGCAAGTTCAGTTATCTCACCACTTAAAACTCTCACCTCTAAAACAAAATTATGAGAATCAATATAATATTAAATTGTTACTGACATTTTGTGTAGCAAACATGTCAGTGTGTCAGGGTTATTCTTTTCAATTATCGTCGTCCAATCCCACCTCCTGCTCCGTTAGTCCTCCGTTCTCGCTTCTTTCCACTGTCGCTCCGCTCATCCATCAGGTCACTCTATCGATCGCATCGCAGGATTATCCTATTCTACATGGTGTCTGGGAGAAGACGCTTGTCGTGGCAGATACACTATTGATTAGCTTTAACTAGGACCTACTCATGCCTCACACACACACAGACATGCACACAGGAAAAAGCGACACCAGACAAAATCGAGACAATTGGGTTGGAGGTAGAGGAGTGGGGTGGGAGAGAAGAGGACACACTGTCCCTCTGTGGCGACTTGTGTGTGTGTCATAGTACATTTATTCGTCTGTGTATCTATAGTCTTGCCATTGAGCAATAAAAGCAACAGCAGATAAGGTTTCATCTGAAAAGAACAATTAGTACTTTCTTTTTTGTGGCCCAATTGTCTGTGTTGCTTAATTTGCAACATGTTCTCAGTAGAAAGAGTGTAGGTTGGTTTGGTGGAAGTGAAACCAAACTATAAGAATCATGATGTCGTGCTCTGTGCATCCAAGTTCCGCAGTGAAGCCACAAACAAACATCTTCCCGACCTGTCCTCTCTAGACACACATTGCCTTTGCTTTATTTCCTCTTCTCGTATATGCCTACTCTCTCTCCATGCTCTGTCCTCACTGTTTGCCCACTGTATTTACAGGATGGCCAGTCCAGGACAGTAAGGCAGTTCCAGTTTACTGATTGGCCAGAGCAAGGCGTCCCCAAATCTGGGGAGGGATTCATTGATTTCATTGGCCAGGTGCATAAAACCAAGGAGCAATTTGGACAGGATGGACCAATCTCTGTCCACTGCAGGTAAGGCATCTCAGTGTCATATTGCACCATATTTTCTTTGCTGCATTGTATTAAATATCCAAGAGCCAAAGTGCACTTTTTTTTTAAAAATTGCACATTTAATAAAGGTTTTCTTGAAAAGAGGGGCGTGATATGTCGTATTACTATGGACTGCAACTTGTTTCGCCTCAAAGTACACTCCACAAAGACACACTTTCCTTCTTGAAAGAGATAAAAAGCTTTAAGTATCAAGACAAGATCAAATCACTTCTTAAGTTGGTTATTGTTTTGCAGCATAGCACCTCCTGCGATCAGATATGATCCCTGCTCTCCTTTTGGCACCGCAGTATACTACCTCCGCACCTCCAAAGGCCCATCTCCTCCATAATTGATAAAGCTGAGATGCGGCATGGCATTTTCAAACAGGAGGTACATGAACTGATACAGCTATTCTTCTTAGTTTTTATGATCACTCTGTGATGCATTTTTATCATCCCCGGTGTAGCTTCCAAGGTAACCTTCATCATTAACTCAACATGCTAGACTCAGGTAGAATTCCACATTTGGTAGTGGTCACCACCAAGACCTCTGATTATTCTTATTCATTGACAGACCTTGAGCAAGATCCATCTGAATGAGTTGTTACATTTTGGACCCAGACAATGGACATCTTTCATGGCTCTTTTGTTTGAGCTGCAAGACTAGTAAAGATAAAAGAAGTGTCTTGAAATTCTTTTAACAAACACGACTAACTGTATGTGATCAATTATATAAGGTTTTTCATGGTTTAATTGGCATTCAGAACAAGCTCTAAGGATACCTGTTCCTTTGAATGTGACAGTGGGAACAAACAAAGGTGCTAACGACGTGAATAATTTCCTCGCCGTCTCATAAACGTGTTTTACTTTTGGAACAGAGAAGGTGTCACTTTTTCTCCACATTTCTATTGCACAGGCGCCATGACATCATCAAACATAACATCACCTCCCCTGTATTAAAGAGCAATGATGTCACCAGCCATCAAATGGCCCTCTGGGAGTTGTAAGATGTGTCAGGGAAGCTCCAATAAGTGAGTTATTCCTCCCTTCTATGAGACCATTATTGGAGGGCGAGAGAGCTGTCTTAAAGCAAAAGGATTGGGTTATTGCAGGATGAATTGCAGGACTGGGGTAATGGACGAAAAGGCACACAGCCTATTAAACTGGACTGCAGGAGTCTCTTGACCACACTTTATTCAGAGGCCAAATGCACAACTTAGGCATTCTTGACACATCGCAGTGAACTCTGTTTGAGTTTTGGGGTAATCAAAGGAGGATTAACACAGAACTTCTTTATATTACAATGTAGTAAATCATTAAAAATGAGTGCTGTTAATCAGGTACTTAAGTTACCTGTAGTCCTTTTAAATTGTTTTTGTTAATTTATTCCTTTTATCAAATAATTCTTTCACCAGTAGGTGTCACTTTCATCCTCCTCCTCCTTTTCCTCCCTCTATTTTCCATCAGGCTTTGTCATCTCCAAGTTGAGAATTTGCGCCTTCCTTTTCTCTTACTGTTTCGTCTTCTGTCACCATACTTTCCCGTCTGACATCCATCTCCCTATTTCTGAATCCCTTCCCTCTTTGTCTCTCTCTCTTTTCCTATCCATCTATTCATCCATTCATTCTCCAAGCCCTCCTTTCTTCCACTCCAACCTTCTTTCCTCCTTCCTCCCTCGTCTCTCTCCTCCTCAGCCACTATCTAATAGACCCACATGCTTTTTGTCATTAATTGCCTGATTACTCCCTGTGAATGGGGACACCAAATCCTCTCAGCAAGCCGCGGCCCGGCGAGCCTTCAGACTTGGAGAGTCGATCTTTCTGGAGAGAGAAAGGGAGAGAGCGAGAGAGAGGAGCTCTGAGGGAGTTTAAGAGTGCATGTGACAAGCTGTGACCGACTCTCAGGAAGAGGCTTTGGGTGGGCTGAGATATACTACGGCGTGGGGGTTGGTAGTGGGTGGTCGCATTTGGGGTGTATGTGTGTTTGGGGTGGTCATATGTTCTGCATGATTAGGCTCAAATGTCAAGTTATATACTGTAAGTCATCTTTTGTCCTACGTTTAGCTTTGTCCTCCAACAGATGCACACATACTTCGTAGGCATACTCACACACACACTCGAAGCATCTGCTAGCAGCCATCGCTTTCACTCTTGGTTCAACAACGCAGCATCAGAGGCTGGAAAAAGCCAAATAAATCTGTTGTCATATCAATTATTGTTCCATTGGTGAAGTGGAAATCATTTCACAGCAAAGCAGCTTAGAGAGGCAGCTCTCAAGTATTTCAGGATCTGAGTTAAGGCTCAGACTGTATTTCTGGAGAGCGGTAGCAGGCTGAGTTTTTGGACACATGGGAGGAGGGACTTAATGAGACAAAATGTTTGCTCGGTTGTTTGTGTGCATGATTTGGAGAGCGCCTGTGTGTCCTTGAGCACTCTTTTTGTTCTCGATGAGAATGTGGGCACACATAAAAGTGGATTCACAGAGTTCTCACATGCAGATTGCGTCCTTGCTATCGCCATTGTTGCGTTGGCCTGCCACAGGATCTCTGGCTATCTTGAGTGTTCAAACAGTTGACTCTTTTAAGCAGTCGGGGCTGACAGTGTGCAAAGTTGTAATGACAAAGTCCGGATGTCTGTGTGTGTATATCCATGCATTTTTGAGGAAATTCAGGATCTAAATTATTTAAATATGACTGTTTTGCACGTCTTGGTTAGACTAATGTAGGTTATGATATACATTACTAATGTAATGTATATCATAAAATCACAAAGTACATACATGGTAAGGGAGTGCAAGACATAACAATTTCCTTGGTGCAAATAAAGATCCACCATTCAGTCACTGTGTGTAAGCAAGACATATCGATTAATATTTATTCAGACATATTAATTCACTTTATGATTATGTGTTTCTAGTGCTGGTGTGGGCAGGACTGGAGTCTTCATCACCCTCAGCATCGTCCTGGAGAGAATGCGCTATGAAGGTGTGGTTGATATATTCCAGACAGTGAAGATGCTCCGGACACAGAGGCCAGCCATGGTCCAGACTGAGGTCAGAGGTCACACAGACACAAACTCAGTTCAATAAAACTCTCTATTAGATCACCTCTGTGTAGTTTCCTTGAACTCAGTGTGTAATGAATTTAATAAATACCTGTTCTCAGATCTATAAAATTGTCTTGTCAGACAAGTACTGTAATTAGTTTTATTTCAGTCTGAGATTATTAATCTCTCATTATCATAGCAAACTCTTCAAACTCCTGGTGAGATCTTTTTCTGAAGTATTTTTTTGTGTGTGTGTGTGTCTGTTCACTCCCCTGCAGGATGAGTACCAGTTCTGCTATCATGCAGCTCTGGAGTACTTAGGAAGCTTTGATCACTATGCAACGTAAAAAGCCATCTCTTCCCCCCAGAATCCTGTCACCCCCTCAACAGTCTCCTGAGCCATAGAAACTTTGAAATTTGAAACAACGACAGCAGACGACGATAACACCACCACTAATTCACACACCAAACAGGATCCTATTGTAGATTTTTAGAAGACAATGCCCAACAAATCAGTTCAGATTTAAATTCCAAATTCGACTAAGAGACCCCTCACGAGGAAGCGAGGAAAATTGCCCATCATCTAGAAAAGAAAATCCTCATCAAGAGAGGAACCAGAAGCTGTGGCTCAAGCTGTGGGGCGGGAATCGATCAAAGTGTCAGACTGCTTACCTTACCTCAAGTGTTTCAATGTGGAGGACATTGTAAACATTCGTGGACATTTCTCTTCTCAAAAATATCTTCGTGATACAATGGTACAAAGCAACAGATAATGAAGGAGAAGGCAACAACAGAAATCAATGAGAGGCAGATGGATGTAGCCGAGACGGGGTGACTTTGTTGTTTTTTTGATAAGCCTAGGTGTAAAAGGGGTTCAAGTATTTCTATCAACACATTTTGTGAGTGATATCCAGAGAAATTACCAAACCGTTGGTTGCCTGTGTGAACACAAATGGTTTTCCCCAAACTCTGGTCAGCCAAACAAGATGGGACAAAAAAAGCAAAATAGTGGTAACGAAACTAGCAGGAGAACGCTCCCATCTCGCATCAAATAAATCTTGAGTTTTACACTGTTCCACTAATGATATGCATAACACGTATGGAAAAACACTCAACTATTAAAGTATACATCACATAACTGCCTGTCCTCAAGCGCTACGAGCTTAGAGAAGGCACTGTCAGTGGTTGTTGGGAAGAAAGCAGCAACACATATCTTAAGATCAGTTAGTTTCATGAATTGTGAACTTGTGCAAAATTAGTACCCTAAGCCAGGAAGCCACAGTGACATTGAAAAATACCACAATGTATTTACATTAAAAAGTGCCGCAGGAGGTTCATGTCTCAGTCACCAGAGAATTCGGGGAAAACCTCGCCTGTTGCAAGAAGCTGCGGCTGGATCGTCTTGCGGACGGTCAACTGTGTCCCAAGATTTTTTACAATCACTCCTCTCTGTGGAACCATTGCATCATGGGGCTTCGGTGTTAACATCCACCTTTTTGAACTAGAGATAAATCTGGTGGGCGAGAAGCTTTGGAACAAACGGAACAACTAAACAAGGATTGCCGCAAAGTTGGGGCTTTCTTTGTGTACAGTGACCAACGCTCATCATCATTGTTTATAACTTTTTTGTCTCATGAGGAATTATCTTTTTTTTTTTCTTTTCTTTTCTGTCAAAACCAAACATGCTGCTTATCTTGTGTATGCTGTACATGTGACTCTTGTGGGAGAGGAAACTGACGAACAAAAGATGCCAGCTCTGCTAACTGCTCACATCCAGGCGGACATTACTAAAAGCGCATCCACACCATCATCGTTCACCGGTCTTTTTGCAGCCCTCCTTTTTTTTCCAGTCTTCTTTAAGATCATCTATTTCATTGTAAAAGACACTCAGAAGTGGCAGAGGCCGCTTGCAGTTACAAAGCTTTACGTTCATGTGATTAAAAATTGGCCTTTAGTTCCACTGTATGTGTGTTTGGTAACAGATGGAAAAACAAAGTAGATACTTTGGTTTTTGTCCTCCGTTTTATAGATGATGTCTCTGTGGGTGAAACAGTCAGACCAGGCAGCCATGTTGGATCTTATTGCCATGATTTGATCATGAAATTCTTTGGTACAAAATACTTTATTTGCACATCCCTGAGAAAAAAACAAAAGAAACTTGAAACAAATACCCCAAAAACAACTGCAGGTTGACGCACTAATGTATATGTTACTGATAAAAAATTTTAAAAAATCAAGCTTTTGAATTCACCAGATTTTCATTTTGAGATCAGCGCTGCGGTATAAACGAGCGTTCGGATTCTGTGAAGGTTTCTTGTGCGTGTGCACAAAAACCAGAACAATGGACAGAACTGTGTGTAATCTTTTCTTATTTCCAAAAAAGCCTTATTGTTATTGTAACATTATGAAAACATTAATGTTGTATTATGACAACTTATTTTACATTACATAGTTGACTTTTTATTTTCTTTTTGGTTTAGTTTTTTAACAGAGATGTTGTATCACATTTTTTAAAATTAGCAGGAAAAGAGAAATGCTTATTTGTTCATATTACGTTAAAAGACATTCTATTTTTTCACTGTAGAAATGTTAAGTATAACATGTCTGTGTACGTGTGCATATATGTATGTATGTGTATATATACACATATATACATATATATGTGTGTGTGTGTGTGTGTATATATATGTATATGTATATACACATATACATATATATATATGTATATACTGCACACTCACACATGCATATATATTTAAAAGCAGAATATAAAGATATATCCAAACACTTAGTATGAATTCAATTTCTCTCCTCATCATCTTTTTTTTATACCAGCCAGTGCTCAAGTTTGAAAATATAATGGGTTTTTATTATTTTCTTTTCTTTGTGAGTGTGTTTTTTGTAATCCTTGTTAAACCTTGTGTGTTTCTTTAGAAAAAGCAGGGGTTATGTTAGTGCTATGCCTGAATCCTCTGCCTCCGCTCACCAATGCTTAACTTCTACCCCTGGGTAGATCCTCTGCCAATGAGTACATGCCATTTTTAAACCATGTTGAGATTCTTTATTATCATTAACTTGTAGGCATTAGTATTCTTCTGAACTTTTTTTTGATGCAACTGTTGATAAACTGGTCTAAAAAAAAATATCTAATCAATCAAAAATCTCATAATTGACCTTTTTGTTATCTGTATGAGCCCAACTTCACGTACTGTACCTTGAATGATCATGTACAGACTGCAGTTTCTTAAGGAAAAATCGTAAGTTCTTTCTCTTTTTTCACTTTATTATTTCAAGACATAATGTGGTCATTCATTTTGTTAGATACCCAGTATGATCTAGAATATACCTGTAAATAAACAAATATATAGATTATATGTATTTGTATCATTTGACGCTCCAGAGCTCATACTTTAAAAGGGTAAAGAACTACAAAGATTGAGGTTCTGCTCATATCCGACTTCCTGGTGTTTGTAAAGCCTGTTTTCTCTCCTCCTTTCTCTAGCCCTGCTCCTTGGTCTTTAATTACCACTCGCTTTTTTTCTGCCTTTAATTTCCCCTGTTAGCAGTTAAACTGGGAAACATGCCAGCTTCTGTTCTCACACCTATAGCCTCAATTAGGGCATGAAATCAGCATCAGCGGTCTGCTGAGAGGTTTTTTCACTCTACCAACTAACCATCTGAATTGCTAATCAATCATCAATTTAATGCTCTGTTACATTGTCATTGTTAAGGTGGACAAGACTTTGTGATGAGTCTACTAGAGATAAAATGGATTTTCCTCTGTACGCCATGAGGCTAAAGCAACCAGATGGGTCTAAAAACTGATTGGTTTTAAACAATTAGATCTCCAAACCTCTACAAACCTCTAAAAAGGTCCCCAGCTGTCTAATTCCCTAATATGCCAAGGTGTTAACCATGAATATATAATTGGCTGATGGTCAAATGCAGCTATCCTAAAGGCCAGAAATAGTTCAGTTGCAACATGACATGTTGATTTATTTTCTTCCTATTGCATTTTTAAGCCTTGTATAGAACCATACTCTTGTGTTTTTGTTCGACCATGTTTTGTTATGGGATGCAGAAAGAAATCAGGATTCATTGAAAAAGAGCAGTGCGGTGCAACCAATGGAAGACCAAGACAACCAAAAACTTGCTGCAAATTCACATTTTCAGCACATCATTTCTGAACAGTGGGAACCTTGAGAATTTTCAAAATGAACTTAAATCCTGAACTGAGGACTTCTGGAACTCAGAAAGACTGGTAAAAGGGGCCCATGCCAAAACTGAAAATGTGGAAGTCTTTGGAAGCTTGTGCAATGTGTTACTCTTTTGAATTCATGTAAAGATGCTAGACTTTTGAAAACAGCCGCCAAATTTACTGGAATATGTCGCCGAATATTTGGGGGGGGGGACTAACAAAAAAACAACACTAACAAAAAATGACATCAAAAAGAATAGAACATATACAGTACATACCAACAAAATGAAAAAGAACCCAACTCAGCAAAATAGTTTTTCCTTTGTATGAGGGCCAAGTGCTATCACTTTGAAACTGTTACTTCTAACTGAAACAATAATTGGTTTAAAGCCACTGTGTATGTAGATATGTTGACTTTGTATTAAAGAAATGTTGTCTGAAAATCATTTTGCCTTTGATTTTGTGTGATGGTGTGATTCCTCCAGATATCTCTCCTCCTACATCCGTGTCTGCGTTTAATATGCAAATAGCTGGGGAGAACTGTGAGACTTAAATTGGACCACATCTGTGCTACAAGGGCTTGTAGGTCAAGTGATGAAGCACACCAATGGAGCACTTCTTTTGTTGAGAGATGCCTTGATTAGCTTCCTCCTGTGTTTATCCACCAGACTCTTCACAAACATATTTTAATGTGTCCTCAAGCCCCTTTTTAACCTCGATAAATGCCAACCACACAGGCCGATACCGGTGCAGAGGTAAACCTTCACCTGGTGGTATTTGCTCTCTCATCCATCTTCAAGTGAGGCTCTTCAGATATCTGGCAACTTCAAAGAGAAATGTCAAATGAAAGGGATGTGTTGTGCCAAACTTTGGTGTATTTGCTTTACACTAGCCCTAGATTACACCCCATAGAGTAGGGTGTAATTTTTTGTATGTACAGGGTAGCAACACAATACTTACTGGGTACATCTACAAACAGACATGTAAGTATAGAGGGGGAAGACAAGAGGTTAGTTAATAATTAACTTTTTTAAAAAGCATGCGTGGGAATGCATGCATGAGAATTTCCAGTAGAGGCAATGACGGTTGCATTTTAGTCACAGAACACTACAATCAAGACAAAGCACTTCAAATGTGCGGGAAAACTTGATTATTACAGTGAAAGTAGGGGGTGTGCAGGCGGTAAAATGAGAGGTTCCTTACCCCGTTTCACTGTACTTGCAGTGTAGTTACAGGGTGCACAGGCTGTAGAATAAAGCAGTCACTTGTTCACCACCTTTAAAGGTAATAAAAAATGAAGAACTGGGTATGCAAGTTGAAATTTTAAAAGTACTAAAAGTTTAAGCATTACCCTAGCTTCAATCATAAAAACTTAGTCTAAAGAAATCTAGTGTTGGTGCAGTGAATCGTCCCAATATTTCAAGTCCTCAAAAACGGGCTCTCTCAAGACCACACGGTTCATAACCATTTGATTCACACACAGAACAGCTGCAGATGATGTGGCGACGAGCTCCTCATCACCTGAAACACCCAATCTGTGATGAGGTTCTGCTAAATCGCAAGAGGATTGTGGGAGATATACACGCGGAGTGGCACCCCATTTCAAGGATGATGTTACTAATTGTCTGCTCAGAGAGCTGTGTTTCAGTCCATTCTTTTCTAATTGTGGCGAGCCAACAGACCGAGGGTGAGGGTAGGCGAGGAAGTGAATTAGGGCGGTGATTATGCAGTGATTCAGACAGCAGCTCATTAGGACCCAGCTAAGCAAGCAATCAACGAATCGATGTGACAGTGGACCCAAAAGCCACAGAAATTTGTAATAAATGGCAAAGCGATAAATTGGATTATCCACAGCCCCTTGGCCAAGCTCTTTCTGTTGCAAATGACAAATCAATCCAATCATGCCAAAAAAAAAGCCAAAAGAACCAGAAAAACGGGCCTTGTGTTGCACTGGCTGTGGAGGTTATCTGTCTGAGACGTGCCTTGTTAAGGTTGTGGTTTTCCAGAGGTCATTTCTGTTTGATATTCAGGGCTCTAAAATATTCATGACGGGCCATTAGGTGTTTATGACCATCTTTCATAATAAGAGATTTACCGACATTTGAACTCCAGCCAGAATAGTAAAGGTGTCAGAGGGATACCACGCCACATGCCTACTGATTCACCAAGGAGAAAGCAGCTCTGCCTTCAGATCTTGATGATGTAAATGAGCAACCGAGGAGCTATAATAGAGAAATAAAATGTAGAGACAGCACGATCTCTCCTTACCTCAGGGTATTTTCCAAGTACAAGAGATGGATCTATTCCATCTACCTGTCAAATCATTATCACTGAATGTCACTACCATGACACGAGCACATGGTGATGACACACTGCTATGACATTGATGGACAAAGACGAGCAGATAGACAGATTGATGGATAGATAGACGGATACCTTATACAAATTTAAACCATTCAAAAACATAAGCTAGTAAAAAATTATTTTACGAGTATCAGTCCTCTTTAAATCTATCCTCTCGAGAATTTATTTTGACTGAACACTGCATCGCCCCCGAAGAAAAACTGACACGATGGATAGTTCTCTCAAATGCCTTTGCTGCCATCTGCAGGATATAATCTGGTATTTCATCATTCTGATAACCACACCGAACAGAAATATCTGTTCAATTAAATAAGAGATTAACATAGATGATGTATTGAAATCCATTATCTTCTTCAGAGGCACTTGGTTTCTCTATGCTAATTAGACCGTTATGAGATATTCTTTGTAATGCTTTTTTTTTTTTTGCTGTGATATACACATTTAGTTTTAATACACCAGCACATAGACTCTGTGCATTTAGACATGTTATGATGATGACTGAAACAGTTAGGGCAAATTAAGCTTCACTCTACGACCAGATACTTATAAAATTTGAGCACTGATGTTACCTTTTGTGGTGAAATTCCCTGCATTTCTTTTATATCCTGCTGGGGACTGCCTGTTCGAGCATCTGCCAGCAGTAAGGAGTGGCATTTTAAAACTGTACTGTGACTCCTGTGTTTATGCCCTTGTACTGTTATTTCCAATAATCTGTCTTACGTTCCCTCCATCCCGTCTGTGTCCGTGTGTCCGCGCAGGGCTCTACCACTGACTGATTGCTGCTATTAAAGCAGCTCCCTGTTGCAGAGGGAAGGAGGGCTTCTCTCTCATTTCCCCTCTCACTCAAGCTCTTTTCTCCCACTTTCACCTCCCTATCCGCCATTTCTTCCTCTCCTCTCTCTACACTGTTAATGCCTGACTCCACTCTGTCTACATTTGACACTTAGCCATGCTAGTGGCCCTGTTCTAGGGATTGCTCTACTGAACGACACTGGTCAAGAGTTAAAAAATGTTTACAATATTGGATGGACTACCATGAGATTTGTCGCAGACAATCGTGGTGCCCACAGAATTAATCTTTTTCATTTAGCATCACCAACAGGTCCAATTATCCACTTGTCGAACGTTTAAATTCTAGAGGTGGAAAATTACAGACCAATTCGCAGTCGCTACGCATTCTGCCTTGTTCTAAAAACAAGAAATCAAATTACCATTTAAAAATGCCCAGCAGTCCACATGTTAATAAGCAATTAATTCTGACTGGTGTTACTGGTTACCACACCCAGATTTCCCTACCGTTTCCCATATCATAATGTATTTGCCACGACCCTGGATATTAAGCTAACCTTAACCAAGTCGTTTGATTGTCCAGATCAGAGCTCACATGCTCATAATAGTCAACAGCACAAAAGAGAAATGGAAGCCAAAAAAAGGGTGATTTTCTGCTGTTTAGGAGGACATTGTTGGATTCTGCTATATTTTGTGTGATTCATCCCTTCCTGTGAATGGTAGGCTGTATGAAAAAACTTTTTATTTAGAATCTGATGTGCTGTTCAGTTAAAATGAAGCTTCCAGAGAGATAATAAGCTTTTGTTACCTGAGAATATCATGTTAGAGTGTAGTGGTGCAGAAGTTCCTTTTCTCAGTTTTAAAGCTCTAATTTCTTAAACCGCTCATGTTCATGAAAGAGTTTATCAGATTTTGTGTAATCTTACCCACAAACACAATGAACACAGAAAATTATTTTTCTTTGTTCCTCAAAGCATTCTTTTGATGAAATGGTTGTAAAGTAGGATGCAGTATTGGCTGAGAAGAAAGCCACATCAAGCTCATAAAGTGTTTTTTTCTACATGTGCCCATACATGGACAAGGAATGTCTCTAGCAAGATTTCTATCTAGAAAATGGCTTGGCTCGGATTTAGCAGTCGTCTAAGCCCAGAAAAATGTTCTTCCAAACAGTTGTTTCAAAACCATCATTTGTATATTGGTCTCAAATGTCAGGTAAAACATTCAGTTCATTACAAAATAAATTTAGTATTATAGGTATAATGGTTCTGTAATGGGAAACAGAGAGTAAGAATGATGTCGGAGAATAAAACCCTATAGTGCTATCTGCTCTGTGATGCGCTCTGTGAAGAGATTTTTACAGTAATGATTAAGAACACATGGAAACCATCTGCAGTGGATCCATTAAACATTCCCTGTAAACATGTCTATTGGAACACAATTTAATCACATTCCAGCGATTTTTTTATAATGCAGTCAGCCCGAGCCCGCAAGTATGAGCCACAAAAAAAAGAGGGCATTCACTAACCGCTGCATGCGCTGAAGTTCACCACATGATAAAGAGCGCTCACTGTCGTTGTCCTTCATGTCATCTTTATAGGTCTAAGGGGCTAAAATCAGTCTGTCTGTGATGAGGTTCATCATCTCATCTTCAAAAAGGTGCAATATTTTGCAGAGTAGTCACATAGAATCCGGTTGTAGTCTTAAAGAAAAGCTATGGTTTATTACAACGGTGGCCTATGTGTTACTGTTGGACTCCGAGAGCACGGGATTATGTTGGGGACAAGGGAGCACAATGAACAGCTCTCCAGGGGGCCAACAATGGTATTTTAAAATGACAGAAGGATTTTAAGTGTATTTAAAAGTATTTGGTGAGGTTGAGCGGTTGGATTAATGTGAATATGATGTTTGAATCTCATAGTTTTTGTCTGGACATGTTTGACTTGTTTGACTCTAAAGCAAAGTTAACCTGAGTGGGGAAGGTTTCATGTGATATATAACACATTTTATATTTCACGTGTTTTGTTCTAACCCACAGTTTATTCCACCGGGTCAGTACCTAGTAAGGTACCACAGATTAAACTTTTCTGTACACAAGTATCAGGTCAAAGCCTTGACTCTGAACATTCGAAGTAAGGCATGTTTAGGAAATACTATGCAGTTAAACTGACTGTAATTTATCAGGTTTGATTCCCACAAACAACCAGGCTGTGCCCATCAACAGCCATGTGACCTGTCAGTGTGTGTGCCTCTTTACAAGCATTAGCAAAAGGCCAACACTGGGAAATGTGTTAAATATGTCATATATCCAGAGATACTAATTGTACTGAAAAGACGTTTCCCTGTTCACTGAGAAAGGGCCTCGCCACCAAGTACTAGCCGTATGACTCATGCCTGTCTTCACCTTGAGTAATTGTCTCCAAACTTCTGTTCCAACATGCCTCCACAGATAGATGGGAATGAAGTCAGAGGAGACCTTCTTTTGCAGCTCTTTTTCAAGTTGCGTTCATGTCTATGAGGAAACCAAAAGAAATCCTCTGCAACTCTTTCAAGCATTTTGCAGGGGACGCATTGTCGAATGCATCGTCACCTTTTAGTACCCTGAACAAAACGTGTTTGTCTGTCTGCATGGCCTCCACGGAGACATTTGCCACAGGTATGACCCTCAGCTAAAGTTTAGTTCGTTGTTTTCGCAGGAAATTTTGAACCTCTCTATCTTTTGTGCCGCACTTTTACAGCTCATTAGAGTAAAAACAGAACAGCATTCTTGGGACTGGTGTTTGTAGATGGGTGTATGTCAGCTACAGAAATGGATAACAGATTGGCTGTACTATGTGTGTGTTTGTTGTTGTTTATTTCATATTAGGTTTATCTAGCGATAACAGAGCCATAATATCCTCTGCTGCCTTGCTTTACTGTCTGTACACTTATTTGTAGCTGGGAGCTGTTTTCTGGTCCAACAGCTGAAAAATGCTCCTGTTATACTATGGCGCGGTTTCACTGAAGCAAGCTTAGTCCTTGCTTTTTAAAGACGCAGACATAAGTTAACTGACATTACCTTACTGGTTTAACAGCAGCTATGTGGTTGATACACTTCTTCTTGCACTTGGTCCTCAGTGGCTGCCAAAACAATGTGAATTTTAAAAAATAAGATAAAAAAGGAAAGGAAGGCAGGAAGAGTGTTCGATAGTGTGATAAATCAATGCATTATTTAAGGCAGCAGAGGATATGTGTGTGTACTGCAGTTGTATGTATATCCACGGGCTCATGTTGCACAACATTAGAATCATGGTTTCCTTACTTTCTATTTGTTAATGGAAAATAAAGTTAAAATTAAGAGGTACAGGAAGGTTAAATAATTGCCAGGATAATGGGTGGAGAGAGTGGAATTCAGCAGCTGAATGAGGTGTTCTACAGATGAACACTGCCAACTATCGTCAAGGTCAAATTCACAGATGTATGTCACCTATCCAGTTAATGGTTAAATTAATAACTAAAATATCCTTCAGTTACAATTTTAGAAATGAATGGTTACGTACGTGGGACAAAAAATAAAGGCATCATCGTAATTCGGTCCATTGGCACTCTCAGTAGTAAATAATGCTACAACATCAAAAAAGCTCTGAATTAGTGGGATTTGCTTACGGATTGAAACGCGCACATTTCGATATTAGATTCCAACTTGATAAGATGATTAAATGTGCTCCATTACATTACATTACATTAATGAGAGGTGGAATATAAAATTTAATTAAAATATTAAATCATGTATTGTGTACAATATTTAAATACTGTATTTTGTACAGTATTGTATATGTACCTTGATCTAATATACTACATGAAGGTACACTACTTATTTACAGTATGTGTTTGTGTTGTCATGTAAAATGAATACAAATGTGAATTCCAGCGAGTGTGTGTGTGTGTGTGTGTGTGTGTGTGTGTGTGTGTGTGTGTGTGTGTGTGTGTGTGTGTGTGTGTGTGCGTGTGCGTGTGCGTGTGCGTGTGCGTGTGTATATACGCATTTTTTGTCACCGGGACCAGTAGTCCTCATGTGGACCAAAGATCGGTCCTCATGTCCCATCATTTCTGAGGTCCTGGTTGAGGTCAGGGGTAGGGTGTGGATTGAGGTTAGGTTAAGGTTAGGCATGAATTGGTTATGGTAAAGGGTTAGGATTTGGGTTGAGCTGTCCACAATGAATGTGAGGATAGCTGCGCAAACTCGTGTGTGAGTGTGTGTGAGCGAAAGAGAAAGTAGTATAATGGATCCAGAGGAGAGGGAGAGGACATGTGTTTGTGTGGGAGCTAAAAAATGTTGTGTTAGGAGAGGTATGAGTTGGGTGCCAATTGTCCTATTAGGGTCTGGCCTGTTTTTGCATAATGACGAGGAAATCACTTAGAATCTGTTCATGGTGTTAACTGCAGTGGAGTGTAATATAATTTACTGGGATATTGTGAGTTTACCGACATAGAGTGGTTCTGAATAGGTAAGCTCCAAAGAGATGGATGGGAACAGAGCAACTAATTTTTTACTGTGAACGGATTGGTAGGGACTAATGCATGCAAAGTAAAATTGTTATGTTAATAGGAGTTTCAGGCTGGGCGGCAGTTAAACAATGATCCGATATTCAATTCACAGTCCCAAAGAAAGAGAAAGGAAGTTAGCGATGAGTTCAGAGGGGGTCAGATTGAAGGTCCGAAATCACAAAAGCAGAAGACAGTAAGCTTTTTCAGGTGTCTCTGATGAGTCTGTAGCTGTTCTAAAGTTCTTTGTATCTCCCAGATCTGTCTGCTTTTTTCTTCTTCTTCACATGTATGGATGCCTTTTTATGGAATTAAGAGTGCAGCAGAGGTTTTCTAGCAAGTAGCAAGTGGCAAAATATAGATGCATATGTAAATTTTAATCGGACTGTTGAAATGTGCTGAGATGAGGGGAAGAGAAGTTGGAGCCAGAAGGAGTAAAGACGGCAAATACATAAAAACAGATAGACTGAATGTAAAAAACTACCACCGCTGAGACTACAGTATTCTGTATGTGCCATAAATTTGCACGGTGCGGAAATTTATTGAATTATAGTTAATAGGTTATAGAAGACTCAATGAAAGAACTGATCATCTACATACAATTTGTTCACAGCAAGTATTTACTGTTTTCTTTCCCACAGAAAGTGCTCTCATGTTTCCACTCTCTGGCATCTGTCCACAGCCTAGCAGGGGGACTTACTACTTAGCACACTGAGTTTGTAAAAATGTTCCCATTTGTCTTTCAAGTGTCATGACAGGTTAATTACCTGTCATGATCATCAAGAAAGCGTAACGCTTGTGGAGGTTCGCGCTATCCCCCAGATCTCTCGGTTCGTTTTCCTTGTTATATTCTACTGAGGTTTTGTTCGGTGAGTTTGTGAGCTGTTCCTGGATGAAATTTACATTGTCACTGTGAAGAGACCGCACAAAAATATAATTCTAGAACCGAGAGAGGAAAGTTTTACATCTGTCAAAGTATTTTTATTGGGGTGATGTTTCAGAAATGATCCCCTGTCAGCCAATGAATTATAATTCTGTGTCTGGAAACTGAAACGTTTGTGGTAGCTTGAAGTCAGTTGGATGGTGTGTTTAAATAGACTTTCATCAGAATATCTATCAAAAGTTGTTTGAGATGAAATTCAACATTGATGCAATAAGTTGGCAAAATTTGAACAATAGGCGTCTCTTTTGTCCATGGCTTCCTCTCTCCTTGGAATCTAAGCCTTCTCAATCTCAATGTATCTTGCAAAATTTTGCATCTACATCATCCATTTTTATAACAACTGATCCCTGATGTTTGATAGACTTTGCAACTTGTTTTTGTAAAAATGCTTGTAATTTTCTTCAGGTTTGCCCTCTGATTGTAGTGTGTAAAATACCTCTTTGATGTGCATTGCTGTGATAGGTGGGTGTGACTGAAACTAATCCACAGTTAACTGAGATCAGTTGAATGAATGAATGGTTTGAATAACCCTCTGCAGTGTCATGTCAGATATACACGAGGACAGCTGGTTGGTTTAATTAAACTGTATGTTTTTAGAGTTTTGTACCATTGGTGGTATGTGTTTCTGTACCTCAAATAGTCAAGAGTGCACTGCCCCTGCCCTTAAATAACCTTTAACCTTCACGATCGTGTGCTTCCGTAAACCGTATCTTGCGAGCCGACGGGCTCTGATTTTAGGAACTGGAGTGGCAACCTCAAGGCATTAGCAACTGACCCTTAATGCAATTAGCTACCAAATGGACCAGTTTGAAGTTCAACTAAGCAGAATCTGTTTGTTTGTCAGCTGGGAGCTTCGTTTTAGAGGCAGCGGGGAACAGCAGAGCCACTAAAAACTGTGATGCTTTGCAGACTGACTTGCATTTGGCGTTGATGTCATTCATTCCTAAAAATAGGGGGGGAAAAATAGTACTAGCTGATGTAAGACGTTGTTATGGCTACTTCGTAACACAACTAAATACAGAAACCCACAGCATGTCACACAGAATACAATGGAAATAAGTAACAAAACAGTTTAATTCACCTACTGGTGATGAGCTAGCAATGAAAAATGTTGTTGTAGATTTAAAATTCTGATCGCATGATTTACATGTTATGGGTTATTTCGGCTGGTAAACCAGTAATCAGTAAACAGCTAGGGTTAGGCTGGCAGAATAAAAACTGCGATAATATTTAAATGATGCAATCAGTCTTAAAACAAAACCAAAAAAAACTAATCTAACGGCTCATTTTCCATCACCATAGATGGATAGTTGACTTCATGAGTCACAAACCATGGCAGAAATAGCACGGGAATCTTAACTCCCAGTCAGGCACGTTAAGCCCAAATGACTCTTTAACTATAATAAATTTTAGTTATTCGGACACCCAGAATTTCATTCCTTCTCAAACCCTTTTATCTACCGCACGGGGAATAGATGAGGGAATATCAGTTCTACACTCGTAGGAGGCAAACATCCACACTGCCCTAAAGCTAGGCCGTAGCCTGGAAAAATAAGACCATCCATTATGTTGTGCTTCAGACTGTATGCTGTACTTAAAGGTTGAGCTCATGATTCCTGCGACAGAATTATGATATTTGAACTCAACAGCAAAACAAATACACGCCTCCTTTCAGTGCTCCTCCAGAGGCTCCACCCCCCAAATTTATGGAAACACATTGCCAAGGCAACAACACAATGTCAGAACTCAGGGTGTCTTATACAGCGTGGAAGTGGGTATTCTTTCTCATAGGAAGGTAATGTTACCTGCTGTAGCATTTCAAATTATGCATCCAACCAAATAAATCTACTGTGTTAGCAAACTTGCGTTTTTAGGTCTTTGTGGCTATAAAACCCTTCGCTTGTTTACAGACAAATTCCATAATATAGAGCAAACAACGAGACAGCAAAATGTTGCTACAGTTGCTGCTGCAAAGCTAACATGCAGAGAGGAAGAGACGGTTTCCCACACCAGCTCCAGACAACGGTACTCACATCTCTCTTGCTACTATAGCTAATATCACACCAACACCACGTGTTGCGCAAACTAGAGAGTAAACCGAATGTCCATTGGCAAGTAATTCAACATAACTGGACAAAAGTGACACCAGTACTTGCTTGCTAACTAACCAGATGGGATTAGCTATCACAAACATTAGCAAATGGGACAAAACATTACTGGCCTATTGGCTTTGTGAAAAATAGCAAAACTAATGTTTTACACACCTGTCAAGCAGAAACAGAGCAACCTCCGCATCCGCCTTCATGCTTTAACTCTCCACTTTAGTCGGACTGTCCATCGGGACTACCCGGACAAACCCTGGTGCGCCGTCAAATGAGGCACCGCGTCAGTGGGCCGTCAAAACATCCATAAAGTTTTTAAAGTTTTTACCAGCCCCATCAGTCTCTCTACTGGCCCTCTCTGCGCACCTGTCATTTGGGGTGCAGGCCAGTCCCAGCAGATAAGTCCAGGGCTGAATTTCTTTCCCAGTCCGACCGTGCAGTCTCCACTGTCGGAGAGCTTCACCTATGCTACGGGTCTTCGCCCTTGCCTGATCATGGCACATATTTTCAGTGTTTGTTCTTATGACTTCCCCCTCTTTGGCTGTTCCCAACCCATCTCTCCTTATATACAATATAATTAATACAATTATGTTGTACAGTATATGCCTTCCCTCTCACTGCCGCATTTATGCTACACATTTATTCCATGCGCTTGCCTTAATGTTGCCACCTGTCTCTTTTCCGCAGCCCCAATCAATCCCAAGCTCTGCACGGTCTGGCGTTGCCGGAAGGGTAGACTGCTCCCTCTCCTTCCCCTGGGAATCATTAAATTGGCACTATCACACAGTCTGGCATGCGCCAGAATTACGTCTGGTGCTCCCACTGCCCCCTTTCACCCATCTTCTCTTCTTCTTTCACTTGTCCTGTGCCGGAGCACGAACACCCCCTGTTGCTGATTGGCTAAGAAAGTGTTGTGTGGCTCGGTCCGTGCCACTTTCTTTGTTTCTCATTTACAGAGCCAGGGCTATGTAGGGACACCTGTTTTTATTTCAGCACAAACAGAGCAGACAGCTAACAGACCATGAGGAGATATTCACTGAATCTGACAAAAAGTGTATTGAATTAGAATCGTTTACTCCACCTTTAAACTGTTACCTTCCCTGTTACCCTGTTTTTGGTTAAATTTTGTATTTTAAAGTTTATTGTTGGCCATTTTTAACAATACAATTTTCATAACACGAGTAAAAACAATCTAATTCGTATATGTGAGGTATAATTATCACAAAATAAAGCAAATACATAACAACCAGTTAGCAAACATTAGCTAAACAGCAAAAACTGAAAATTAAAGAGTTACTTCATTGGGATTCTGTACATTGGATTGTACAGATGTACCACATAAAGGGGAAATATGATTACACTGCCACAAATCTGTAACTTGGGAAACAGTGAGTAGTATATGAAGGAAATTTCTAGGACACAGTTCTGTATCAGAGATCACACCAACATTACAGGCTTCTGACTTCAACTTGGCAATGTTGCAATGCAACAGCAATGTTTGACTGACAATGATTGCATATTCCATATGTGTCATTCTTACATTTTTTGCTGTTTGTAGAGTCTTTCATGTTGTCCTGATTGGATAAGCACTAACATGTGAGTATGATTTTTTTGGCCCGCATTGTTCCAGTGCTGGCCTTATTCCCAGAAATACTGACACTGTTGGAAATTCTGAGGCTTCAGTTGTTTAAAGTGTCCTGTAGATGGACTAGCTAATAAATGAGGAGATCTTATAACTTTGTAGTATTGTAATGAAAAGGTATTGTAAATTGTAGTTAACCTCTTCCGCACTTCTTTCGCCACAATTGACAAAAGGGAAGATACTGGTGATAATAGTCAATTTGCTTCCCCTTAAAGGTGAAATTTGTAAGTTTTCTCTTCCACAGAATGTGGTTTCTTGCCGGGAGTTGGTGGTGGTGGTGATAATGGTCGCCTGCCAAGAGCTTCACCCTTCATTGTGTGTGTATGTGTGTGTGTGTGTTTGTGTGTGTGTGTGTGTGTGTGTGTGTGTGTGTGTGTGTGTGTGTGTGTGTGTGTGTGTGTGTGTGTGTGTGTGTGTGTGTGTGTGTGTGTGTGTTTGTGTGTGAGTGTGCACTTGTATGGCTATAAATTGTGGGAACCAGTTTGTGTTTTAGAACTTTGGAGTCAGAACATTTTGGGAAATTGAGTGCATTTTGGCTGGTCCTCACTTTCTGACACACCTTCAAAGGGCTGTTTGAGGGTTAAGCGTTGGTTTAAGGGTTCAGGTTAGAATTGGTTTAGGTTAGGGCCGGGGTTAGGAAAGTAGTGGTTATGGTGAGGGTTAGGGTAAGTCTCCAGGCAATGATTCAAATTCAAATTCTATGTAATTTCCGCAAAAGGGACAATAGTAAACATGTGTGTGTGTGTGTGTGTGTGTGTGTGTGTGTGTGTGTGTGTGTGTGTGTGTGTGTGTGTGTGTGTGTGAAAGTATTCAGCAGCTATGATGATTTATTCAGTTATGTAAACGGTGTAAAAGTCAGATTCTGTATAAAACCTGAATCCAAAAAAAACCTTTTCCACTTCTTTCAGAATAGTCTTGAATTTAATTTCAGTTTCCCTAATTGGGGTCGATTACTCCATTTGCCGAAGTCACAAGTCAACAGAAGTCTGTCAATTATAATATGCCCAAGAACCATTGTTGCAATATAGTTTTTTAACTGTTTTGATGTACAGAAATCATAGCTAGTAGCCTTTAGACTATCTTCCACAAGGAAAGCATCAGATAATATACTGTAGGGGCCTGTATTTATATATTTCTTTTTGCCATTTTAAGCACTGTAGCTCTTGTTATTAGGATTCAGTGGGAAAAAAAGCTCAGAATCATATGTTTCAGTGTATTGACTGATCTTACATTGACCACTTTCTGCACCCACCTCCCAATCACTTACATTTACATATGCACAAAATTAATAAGAATTAAAAAACCAAACAGCCCCCCACTGTGCACCACTTACTATCTCCAGTTTGATGTTCAATGACTTTTTCCTGCTGCTCATTCTGCTGCCTAAAATACTGTGTGGTGTCCTCCCAGAGCCCTGCCCCTTTACATTCCGGGGAGGGGAGAATTGAGCTAAAAGCATGCCCCAGTGGAAGGGGAGAGATGAGTATCAGAGTTGCTGTACAACAGGACACAGCTGGGGGAAGGGAAGATAGATGATCAGGGGTTCCTGCTAACAGCCTGTCCCACGTGCTGTGCTGTGGGACGTTTTGTAGGACATTATTTCCATCACAAGGGACTTAATGTATTGACAGGTTTCACACCTCTTACAGTGATTATTGTTTGTGTTATCATTATTAATGTTACAAGTGCAGAGAGATGGTTTGAGTGGAGTAGTGCAGACCTTCCAACGGAGAGTCAACTTGATTCTTGAAAGCGTTTCTTCTGTTGGTAAGACATACCTTAATTACTTAATATATTAACAAAGCATTTGTCAACAGCAACCTTTTATGAAAAAAAAGGTTGCTTTTGGGGAAACATGAAAGATTAAATGATGCTTTAAATTTATCATTTAGCATATGTAAGCTGCAGGGATCCCAAAATTTAGAATGAGCAATTTGTTTACATAGTAGGGACTACTACTTCGCTTGTACATATATGATTTAAAAAAAGTTGTTACAGTATATCATAATAAATAATGTTTTTATAAGTTATTGTCGGGCACCCAATACAAGTTGCATTTTGTCAAGTTTAAGTTTAAGGTTAAGTTTCATTTTGTTGCTCTGTATTTGCAAACATACCCTAGTTTAGAAGCATTAGGCATAGTTTTAGCAAATGGTTAACTTCTCATCTTCATCGTTTGTCATTGTGTCATCAGTTTTTGTGATGCCTTAATTTTATGAGTGACTCTCAGTACAGCACTGAGAGAAAGCTTCAGTAGCTCAGCTCAGTGCTGTTTAAGAAGATGAATAGAAGATGCTTCCTTAATATTGACTCTCAGTGAGACATAGCAGGATATTGTCAGGGTGACTGATTGAGGTCACACCCAATAGTTGAGTTTCTGAGTTTGTCTAGTTTGTGTAATCCACGCTCATCAGGTTCATCAGCATCATCAACAACTTTTCCGACTTCTTGACAGCATGAAGTCTCTAGACATAGTGACTTCCAGATGCAAAGCTGAAGAAAAGGGCAAACGGTTCTCACTGCAGCAACAGAACAGCAGCATTTACGTCTAGAGACTTGTCTCAAGATTACTGATATTAAGACTTTTACAGCAGTTAGGTCGATGTCCTGGAATTTTTCTTTGAAATAGTGGATTATAAAAAAAATCTAGTTAAACCAGGAGGCTTACTGGTTGTAATCTTGTCCCATTGACTTGTATGGGAAAGTGGTTTACAAGGTTTACAAATAGAAATATGAAAAACGTATATTGAAAACAGAGCCTCATATACAGTACAGTATGGTCGGAGCAGGATATAGGATGTACAGGAAACTATCCCAGTACAGCACAAGTACAGTAGGTAATGTATGTTCCGCACCACAAACCCCATTTGAAAGGATATTGCCATGTAGAAGCCAATCTGTTTAGTATTTGGGGGACGAAAAATGTTAGATTGTCTCTCAGAGTTTCTTTGCAAAAAGATCCCTGGCAGTTACCCACCCTCAGTTCAGGAACCCCTCCACACATGTGATTTTGCACACCCTCAGCATTCTCTATGCCATACAGTATAGCACTAGTTTGAGAAGGAAACCATTTGACTGCCTTAGTAATGCAATCAATATGCCATATTGAGTGCAGATGTTAAAAGGATTTTGGCTAATGGCACTTTCAAAAAGTTTTCAGGGTCACACAAGAGCTGGCGTCAAGCATCATCTATCTCATCCTAGTATTCTCTATGGGATAGAAGGACCTGATTATAGTATAGTTAGTTTCTAGTGGAAGATGTAAAGGTTTCTTCTCAGTTCATGTATGTTTAAGTTTTCTACCTTTTGGAAAGTGTGAAATATAGACAGAATAGAATCAAATATAAGATCCTTTTCTCTTTATAACACAAGTGTAAAACAACTGTAATTTAAGATTTAACTTGTATTTTTCATGCAAGTGATCTCTTAATTTGTTTTTGCTAAATGAGAAAGTAAGAAAGTAATTGGCAGATTTCACTGAATTTCATGATTTGCTGCAAATGCGTCCCAAACTATGGAAGAAGCTGGGGCTTCTTCCATAGTTTGACATGAAGCCATATTACAACAATAGTCCTGTCTGAATATGACTTAAACCTTGGGCTGAAGTGATATTACTCAAGAACCATTGAATATTAGGTAAAATTAGGATTTTTAGAGGTTTTGTTTTGCTGCAGATGAACTTTTGGCTTTTTTGTTTTTGTCTTAGCAAACTACCAGTGTGTACTATATCACACATTAATCTGCAGTGGCCCAAAAGCTAAATGATTTAAATTGTTGGGGGGTTTTTATTTTCAGTTTGTTCTCTGCAGTTTTACAGTAATACTACAGGAAAATAAGAGAGGGAGAGGGAGGAGCATTGGAAGTAACTTGATGCGAAATGAGGGAGCTCATTAAAATACGGATGGGTGGTGGCAAAAGTCAACTAATGGAATTATCTCTGTTCTGCGTGTACGCTCTTTTAAAGTGCTACTGCTTTTTAGATCGAGTTACTAAATGTGTTACACTCACTTCAAAATTGTTAGTGTAGCCTAGTGTGCCTTCTTTTGGATTAAATTATGGAAGCTAAACAGTAAACTACATGAAAATATCTGGACAAGTTACAAAAATGTTTATATGCTTGGAAATCTGCATGGCCGTTTTTATGAGATGGTTTCTGGTTAATGACCAACATACCAACATACAGGGTGTCTTGTACAGCTTTCAGTTTCATTCTGATCGACATTTACTTCACTATAAGTACACTTTCTTAACTGAAACAGGATCCTGTCATTTGTTTATTTCTCTTGGTAACATAAGCTGAATTCTATGTATTACCCCCATTTGCTTATGCAAGTACTAAATTTCCTCCTTTCTTGAAGTTTCATCTTATCTTGAAAAAAATTACAACTACATGGACATAACACCTACAGTATACTTACGTTATCACTCCATTCTCTTTCCCCGACGGGGGGACCTTACACCAACTGTACACTGATAAAAATGAGTCTCAGGATGCTCACAGGAAGTTAAGCCCACAGTGTAGTATGATCACTTTCATTAGCTATGATGATGCACATTGGTAATGGAGTCCTTTATGCGATGCACTGAGTTATTTTTTAAATAGTGAGCACCAACATTGTCAGAACATCAGTATGGTGTATAGTGTTTAATTTTAAAATGGAAATGTGTTTTGCAATGAATCCTTCAAGTCTTCCACATTGTGCACTTTTTTATTTAGATCATTTTGTATGGTGTTGTATGGGTTCATTTGAATAGCGTTCATTTTGAGAGATGACATCATGGAATTTTTATTTTTTTTAAGGTAAATGATGATTCTTTATGACGCAGATTTTTTACTTCACTTCACTGTCCAGCCTAACATGTACCTCGACTTTGTTTGAAGCCAGTCTCATACAATCTGACTATGATCGGCCATATGGGGACAGATCAATAGGAACAACATCCTAGTCTGTTGTGTTGCAACACTGTGTGTTTATTTCCTGTTTGTGTCTCTGTCAGTACTGTTCGCATAACTGCATTTCCTGCCAGGATATGCCAGCTCTCCTACTCTCCGTCTATTTTGGTTTCTGTGTCACTCTCGCCATCACTATCACTGTCCGCATGTGTTGGTGTGAGTGTTATGGTTGTGCTATATCTGAGCAGTTACATTGACTTTATATAATTTATATGGCAATCCTAAAAATGCAAACGCTGTAGTCCAAGGTGCTTTGGATTAAAAAAATATATTAGTAAAGGATAATTCTTGTTTTATTTTTGTAGCTTTAGCAATCATTCTTATTGGTAAGAATAATATTGTACATACCAAGTAAATTGCTGCGATCTGGGAACATAGCTACATCGCTAAGAAGATGTCAGATTGGGCAAACAACAAGAGCAGTCAGATGACCAGACATTTATAAAACTGCGAGATTTGAAAGAGAAAATTAAGGAAATGGCAAAATTATTACAGAAACTGGCCTTTGTAACCATCAATCACAGTTTACAGCCCAATTTTCTGGTTCAACTTTGACTTTCTGTAGTTGTAAATGCACAGTTTTTCTGTATAACGAAGGATTATCACCAACATTTTGGGTCCACTCACTTTAAGTTTTACCTCCAAATAAAGTGGTTTAGAAAGCCTGGCCAGACTGTTGGCTTGTTTACAACTTGTTTGATCGTATGACCAACTCCTGTTTCTTGCGTGGTCAGACTTTGTTGCACCAGTGTACTGAGCCATTTTCCCAGATCTCAGCAAATACTCATTCAAAGTTTTTAATTAGAGACTATGATGGACTGCAAGCCAAACTTTCCATTGTGAAGAATGTCTTGAAATTTAAAATTTAACTTTTCTCTTTTTACTTTTGAGGCTGAAGAGAGAAATGAAATTCTTCTGACTGGTATTGTCTTTCCATCTCTGAGTCATCTGAAATCAACAAACATGCACCCTCTGGCCACCATGAATGCCCCAACCTCGCCACCTGTCAAAGACACCCCACCCTGCTACTCCATCAACAGCCCTCCATTCAGCAACTCTACCACCTCAGCCTACCTTTCAATGGTCTTCTGCTCTCTGGGTCTCATCTCCAATCTCATCGCCTTCGTAGTTCTGCTCATGTCCTTCCGGCGGACACACAGCCGCTCACGATCCTTCTTCCTGATCTTCCTGGGTGGCTTGGTGGTAACTGATTTCATGGGACTTCTAGTCACAGGCTCCATCGTGCTCTCCTTCCATTTTACGAGTTTTAATTGGCGCAAATTAGACCCTAAGTGTCACCTCTGCAACTTCATGGGCATGTCCATGGTGTTCTACGGGCTGTGCCCACTGCTGCTTGGTGCTGCCATGGCTGTGGAGCGCTTCATTGGCATCAACCGTCCATTTGCACGCTCCACCAGCATGCCCAAGAACCGGACAATCTCCATGGTGCTGATGGTGTGGTTTATTGCCGGCTGCATTGCACTGCTGCCCCTAACGGGCATTGGGAGCTACCACATACAGATCCCCGGTTCCTGGTGTTTTTTGAACATCAGCTCTGAGGGAAATGACCTGGTCTTCTCCTTGCTTTTCTCACTGGTTGGGTTGACGAGCATCATTGTGTCATTTTTGCTGAACACGGTGAGTGTGGTGACCCTGATAAAGGTGTGCTGCGGACAGGTGAACAACCAGCGGCGCCGAGACCATGAAGTGGAGATGATGATTCAGCTCATTCTGATCATGGTCATCGCATCTGTCTGCTGGTGCCCCCTCCTGGTGAGTTTGCCAAATTTAAATAAGTATGTGCTATGTGTGTGCATGTAATATGTTTAGATCAGTTCTATGCAAAATGGTAAAAGTCACAATGAAAAGAAAATACATGGTTTACCAATATACTGTAAGAATAAAGTAAAAGCTTATAAATCTGCAACACTCCACAGGAAGGTCTCTGGCCTTGCTTCAACCTGTGTAATTGAGTGTGGGCCTCGATAACTATAGTCTGTGGTCTATGACAGCATGTGTTGTGTGGTGCTAGGTCCGATCTTCAAGTATAGACAATGTGCTTAAGCTAATAGCACACAAAAAAATATAATCTTTCATTACATATTACACACATTTAACATTCCCGGTGCAAGTGGAAAAAGTAAGGGAAGTTCACATTCAGGAGGAATTTTTGACCATTCTTCCTTACAATACTGCTTCAGCTCAGCCATAGTCTGAGGATGTCTGCTGTGGATGGGTTTCATTTCACCCCTCCACCACTTCTTTCCTCCATTATTTCTTTCTTCTCTTGTCTTTATCACTCTATCTCTACCTTATCTCTCCATCAATCCCTCAATCACCAGGTCTTTATTGCACAAATTGTGCTGTCTGGAAACGATCTCCAAGTTGGATCCCTGCTGCTATGGATACGCTTCGCCACCTGGAATCAGATCCTAGACCCGTGGGTATACATTCTATTTCGCAGGGCAGTTCTTCAGAGAATCTACCCCCGCTTCGACTGGTCCCGGGGCTCCATCATTTCCAAGTACCCATCTTTCAGCAACACCATGCGCAGGTTTACACGTTCTTCACTTGGTAGCACCCTGGGATCCAATGAAACAGGAGAGGCTGGGAAATCGAATTTAACGCCCCCATCCACCTTGATGCCACCACCTCCTTCTCCATGATTGGTTGGATTTGAGTTGTTGTTGCAGCAGAATGAGGAACATCTTTAGGGTCACAGTATGTGTTTGACTGTTTCCAATCTCTGATCAATTTTCATGTTGACTATGTCGAAGATAAAATGCAAGATTGTCCTTATAATCTGAAAGGATTATGTTATTTTATACCATTGAAGTTTTTTTCAGTATTAGCAGTGACACTTTAATTCAGAGCAAAGTATAAAGACCTGTAAGCAGTGACCAATGTAAACCTGTAATTTGACAATAAAAATAATCCCTCTAACTACTGTACATTCACTGCCCTTTTCAGATGTACTGTTCCATCAAATGTTTTGATGATGTTTGAGTTTTAAACATTGTATTACAGTAGATAGGGGCAAACTGCTGTCATCCAGGTGATTGTTTTAATGTGATGCTTCATTCTGATGCGACATTACTCCTTTTAAGCACATGTACACTTGGCTCAGATGCTCTTGAGTGTCACAATAGACCCAGAAAGAATTATTTACTGTAACTGTGTTTTCAGGCTCACGCTAATACATGTGTTGTTCCCTTTCGGAAAGCATTAAATGAACATTTTTGAGGGAACCCTTGAATATTTAACATAACAGTGGAACACCAAACACTGAAAACTGACTTCTGCTTATCTTGTAGAGGTGCTTAAAAGTGAAAATGTTTTTTTTACCAAAATGAGATATGTCTTAATGTTTGCCTCCTGTGCAATATTCATTTCATTGTCAATATTATCTTCTATATATCTATATCCACTGATTACACTGCGCTTTATTGTGACAGAGGAGCTACTGCAAATTCATGTGTAATAGGACTGAACATGCTTCCTTACATTACTGAGATAACAATTTCCAAACTTTCAAAACCTGGAAATGATCAGTTGCTAACTTTTCAGATTTGTGTAAAAATGCTTAACAGCAATCTTTTGCATTTTACTTCATCAATAATCCCTGACTGAGATCTTTTGGTTCCCAGCTCAGTCTTGTCTGTCATGTACCATATGGATTCATGCACATTTGGCAGTGGAAAAATGAGACCATGAATATGCAGTGTTAATAATGTCAGCTCCACAGTTAACTTCAGAAACGGAATCAAAAAAGTACATAAATAGGTTCTAATTCCAAACTGCTGTATAACAAAATAATGCCTGATTTTGAGGTTAGATGTTTAGTCAAACTGATATAAGAAGAAAGGTTAACTATTTTAAGTTGCCTACTATATTTGGCAATGTTACATAGATATATCACAATATGATTGTAATATATTATTTGCAGTATTAACACTTTACTATTATTCACTGTATAACCAGTGTGGTTTGGTCTAAAAAAATATTTTAAGTAAGCAACAAGGTTAAGTGTAAGTGTAAACCACGGCAAGTGTGAAAACGCTCTTATTTAGTGTTTATAATTTGGGTGAACTGACCCTTTAAAAATAGGATAATGTGGTCTATGTTGGAGGGTATTACTTTGGCAAATATTCCTTACACCCAGAGTTGCTCAGGAGGTAGAAAATTTAAATATATATATATATATCATTTTTTTTTTTTTGTTTATTTATTTTTTTCTAATAAGTTGCTAGCAACCCAAGACCGATACATAATATTATTATAGTTTCGTGATACCAGAAACTTTCTCCTCTTGACTCTTGCTTTCTTTCTGGTCCTCAGTCCAGTTATCGTAAAACTATTGTTATTTCTTCCACCAGAGCATCTCTGCCTCTCAGAAATTTTTAACTAAAACTTCAAGTTGCTGTCTACTGAGAAGGTGTTTATGATAACAATGTTCACAGACACAGAGTGTGGCAGGATTCACTTGTTGGATAAGTCAAAATCAGTTTGATAATTTGGGCAATGTCATGACATTTTATTTAAATTGTTATATATTGTGGGAAATTACCGACTTTTTGTCATTTGTTACACTACTTAATTGCTCAGTCACCCAGCTATGCACACTGATTCTGCACATGAATTATTTTGAACATTATCACTGATAGCAGTCTGTCACTCAAATACCAAGCAAATTGACCAGAACCGATCAATAATAACGGCTGAGATGTGTCTTGTTGTATCTCTTTAGCAGTATCATGCAATGAAAATGAAGCGTAAATGTTGACAGATGTGGCATGTGATTGTACATAAAAATAAAGGATTAGCAAAATGGATAAAACCAAAACTGAAAATTGACTTTTCTGTTAAACACACACATGCTTCACATATATGATTTCGACCTTTTTACTTACAATTGAAACATGTAAAAGGTGCCATTTTCAGGTCTTCATAGAGAGGTGCAATCATATACAAAGTGTTAAAACAAAACATCCCTACCAGGTAAATACTGATTAAGAACAACCTAGCCAGAATGAGTAGAGTTGAGTCAAATTACATTTTGAAATTTGTAAATTCAGTGTTATGAATTAATACCTTATTCACATTGTTTGATCAGCCAGAAAACATATAACTGTCAAACTCCAACATATAGTTTGATGCACCCTTCTTTTCTGTACAGTAAATTCTCTCCAGTGCAGAGACAGACAGATAGAGCAGCACATCACAACCAAGAATAGACTGAAGTATAAATACAACAACAGCCTGGTCAAGTGTATTACATACTCTCTTTGAAACAAACAGGAACAGTTTCCTAAGAACTCGTGGATAACGTGGGAAGCAAGTTAATATGTGATATGAGTTTATTTTTATATTCCACGATTTTTTCAGACATAATCAGTATAATGAATCACATGGAATTGGAACAGCTAGATTTATTTGGTTTTTTTTTCCATTTTCACCGTGGGAAATTATGGGTTGGGTTCCTGTTAGATAGTAATGTTCGTTTTGGGAACTGACGTGCAGAGCAGTGCACTTCAAATGGGGAGTGCCCATTTGAAGTGCATTCTCAGATTATTCTATTTTCAGGCGATAGGTTTGATTAATGTCTTAAAACAGATACTGTTTACAAGTTCACATTACTTTGAAAAAAGCGAACCAATTGTATATAAATATAGTGACAACCTGCCTGCAAACATTATATATTTTAAATAATGCACACAGATATCTGGCTTGAACAGGTTGTTGTTCGTGGAGAAGAAGAATAATACATTCTGACTTTAAGATGTCCCAAAAATGTCTCCTTGTGTCTCTCCTGCTTTCCCAGTGGGTCTTCATCAGAGGAAAAAGGTTTGCTATAGCCTATCTTACACCCTGGATTCCTAGATGGCTGGCTGATTGTTGACAGTTTGGCAGTCATGTTTCCTAACACACTGCTTATGTTTCCTGTACACAATGGTGTATATGTATGGGGATGGAACCCTCAAAATATTTTGTAAACTTTTATTTTAATCAAAATGGAAATAGTTCAGTATTTTGGTGAACCAGCACATTTTTATGTCACTGCTTTCCATTATGAACAAAGTCATCAGCTAAATGCCTAAACTGTAAAATTCCAATTCCAATTTTTGATTTCAAATTTAAAAACTACACTGTGATTTTCTTTGTTTTGTATTTATTGTTAAGATTTGTCAAAATTCAGGAAAACATTCAGAGTGATGATCTGCTTATGGGCAAATTATTGTCTTTTGACTGTTCAAAGGGAATTGGTTGAATTAATTGCAGTCTCTAACATGGTTTTAAATTGAGTGATTAAAAAATGAATGCATGGACTGGGAAGGCAATATTGAAACTTCTATACTTTCCTTTTTTCTAGTTGTATCTACCAGAGAACAGAGGGCTTTCTCTCTTTTGTCTAAACAGTAAATGTTTAGATTCTGCCATTCTTGACATCTCCAATAGCCCCCCATACATCAAACAGAAACACATCAGGGAAAGCAAAATCTCCAAGAACTGAGTCCAAGGCCTCTGCAAAGTCATCAGGGTTCTTCTTGTCTTTGCCCGCTTCCACAATGGTGGTTGCTTGAGGCACAAAGGGACACAAAAGTGTAAGTTTTCACAGCCAAATGATGGTAAATGTTGGGTTTTTCCTCACATAATCATGTGATTCACAGGCTAAAAACAGACAAAAAGCTAGTTCACATTTATCTAAAGATATGCCCTTTTAAGGTTTTACATGTAATCAAAATGTCAAAAGGGAGCCTTTCCACAAGTCATTAACTAAACTGGGAAAAGTAAACTGCACCATCCAGCCTTGTCTATTTGCTTTTACTCAAAATGCTGCCAAAGTCAGTGATGTCAGATTGTACTTATTTGTTTGATTCCACAAAAGCAGACGATGACAGATAAAATACAATGGCTGTTCCTTGGGAGCAACATCAGTGATGTCAGATTGCATTGGAACGGCCATTGATATATTTCGGGGGGGACACCAAAGTATAATCTATATGTGGAAAACACTAAAAAAAAATGAGATGTCCATGAATACAACATACATCCCATTGTAACTCCCAATATCTACTTATATTTTAACATAAGGGCTTTTAAAAACATTAAATATGACATTGATTAAATGCAGTTAGTCCGCATCTTAATGTGCAGGAAATGCATACATTCCAAATGACAGTAAAACATGTCTCCCAAAAACTGGGACTCCTGATGTTATTTTGGTGTTATTTTGACTAGCACAGCAAACGAAATCATCAAATCAGCAAGTATTATGTAGACATAGTCAAAAATGCTCAAATAAAGAAATGTAAACCCAAGAATAATGCACTGTCACACTACTAGAATCTGCTCTTATTCATGTATCAATAATATCTCAGTATGTTCATATTTTACCCAAACAACACGACCTCAGAAAGACTTTGTATATATGAATATATCTAAGTAAAAGGATGGCTTGATTCCCCCATTGATACATGATGTATATAGCTGAATATTGTAGAATTAGGTCAACAACAGCATTTCTGATATCTAAGCAAACTCTCTATGATGGTAAATCTTTTTTTTTTTCAGTATTTTTCTCATCACAGTTTTGCTTGGAACAAGACAAGTAGACAGGAATGTTTTTGTAGGATAATTCCCAAGCAAATAACAGGACCAACTGAAAATACACTAATCCATTTTATAGTAGATCTAAACACCCAAGGTCAGTGGCCCTGAGAGTCTGGGAAAGGGAAAAGTATGTAATCCATGAAGATGCTGTTATATTAATGGGGATGTAAGGAAGTGTCCCTCTATTATGCAATATTTTTGTTAGCACTATATATTCACACATATTCAGAAGGGTTTGTCAGAAGCCATCCCAAAAAATGCAGGAACTAAGGTCTAAAATATTGAGGGAAAATAGGTACACCAGAGATACTAACATACCGTACGTGGCAAAAACACAAACAAAAGCTACCTGGAAGCACACTTCATCATTAAAGATGATCGGAGCCAAGGAGGAATTGGAGGAATCAAAGTGGTATGGTTTATCTCAGCATGCCAGGGAGACAGTTACCATGGACTGCAAACCCGCAGAAAATCTCACAGACTCATGTGTTTGGCTGTGAACATCTATTTAGCACTGGCTCACTTCCTTAAAATCCAAACTTGGACTTAAAGGTATTTTAAGGAAACAAATGAAACAAATGAAAACAATGAAACAAATGATATGTGGATGGTCTCACCCAGCTCCAGATCTCTGATGCCCATGTAACTCTCCAGCAGGTCGTCCACTTTCTTGGTGGCCCATTCTTCAAACTCATTCTGCTGGCAGAGCAGACAGGAAAATAAAGAGATGTTATTGGAAATGTATTAGTGTTCATGCTCTAAATATGGTGATAGAAACTCTGTGAGATCATATCTCCTCATGCAGAAACATGCTGAGGCCAAGAATACCCTTAGCTATTGTCTATCACTTGTCCCTATGTTATATAAATATATAAAGTGCACTGATCACCCAGCTATGCACAATAATTCTGCTCATGAATTAATTCGAACATAATCACTGATAGCAGTCTGTCGCTCAAATACCAAACAAATTGACCAGAATCAATCAATAATAATGGCTGAGATTTGTCTTGTTGTATCTCTTTCTTTTTCCAGATACATTTTGAAATTTGTAAATTTAGTGTTATGACTTAATACCTTATTCACATTGTTTGATCAGCCAGATGATAAAACCTTTCACATGCACTGCTGGTAGGTGTTAATTGTTTACTTGTAAAATGTTGCATCTTGCACTGACGTGCAGGGAGTAAAAATCTCTTTGTTCACTTCCGACAGAGCTGAGGAACATTGTTCAATAAGCAATAACGGGTATTGTGTGACTGTGTACGTGTTAGTTTATGTGTGACTGGAGTCACCCAAATGTATTCTGTTTATTGCATTTCAGTTCGGTTCAGTTCAGTTCAGTTCAGGTCAGGTCAGATCAGGTAAGTTCTTTACTGTCCTACATGGGACAGTATGATTTTAGTGGCTTTTAGCGTGATTCACACATCAAAAAACCTTAAGAGAAAGGATGTTCAAGACCAAATCAACCTGTTTCTTAAAAAGAACACACAAAAATGGTAGTCAGTATTGCATGTATGTGTATTTGTGTCACTTTGTGAGTACATCCGGAAGTTAAAGCAGTCATTGTCCAGCTGAGCGTGTGAAACTCACCACTTCCTGAACTGTAGCAGCACCCTTGGAGCGAAGACGTAACGTTTCCCTTCCATTCACCATCTTGCCCTCGTTAGATTTTGGCGCTCTGGTCCTCATTCCAATCATGTCTAACACAAACAGGATGATAACACTTCATAAAATGTTTCAGAAAACAGTCTGTGCGATTTATATTTATTTGTTTATTTAGTTGCGACGTGGTGCTTTTTTACACAGCACTGTTCATTCCAAAGGTTTCCTGTCCTTGCAACTTGGATCTTCTGCAGATGAAGTTTCTACGGTGTTGCTCAATCGTGTGTCTGTTCAACCATGGCACTGTCACTGCTTACTAACATGTTCTTCTAACTGTTCCCACAGAAACTGCTGATAGAAACCAAAACTCCCTCCTACATTTCACATCCTACACAGTATACCTTTCTTGGAAAGATTTAGTAGAGACCAAACAATGCACCACATTTCACATTCATTTTTCTGATGTGTACATTCCTAACATTCGACTATTTTTATTTTTTATTTTACCTGGGGATACCCACATTGGTGATAGTTTTAAAAACATGAAACATGGTTTTAGTAAGTGATACTTGTTGAATTGGGTGTATGGTGAAACAAGGAGTCATTTTTAAAGAGGTACAGTGGCTATTCAGAACCCTTCTCTTTTTGCACACTTTATTGTGTTGTAGATTTAATTTTAAATGGATAAAATTGCTATTATTCCATCAATCTACACTCGATAACCGATACATATAATGACAAGTGAAAACATGTTTTTAGAACTTTTTTGCAAATTTATTAAAAATCAAAAACTGAATTCTCTAATTTACAAAATCATTCAGACCCTTAATTCACCCTTATTTACCTTGTCAAAGCCCCTTTGGCAGCAATTACAGCTTTTTGTTTTCTCGGTTAATTATACAAGCTCCACATGCCTGGATTTGGGCAGTTTATCCCATTCTTCCCTGCAGATCCTCTCAAGCTCCGTCAGATTGGATGGGAAGCATCTATGAACTGCCATCTTCAGGTCTCTCCAAAGATGTTCTATGTGGTTTATGTGGCTTTTGGCTGGGCAACTCCCAAAGTCTTGGCATAGAGTGTGGTTTTCTGCCCAAAAGGTGCTCCCCGAGTCCTTTAAAGGAGTTTGCTGTCATATGTCTTTTAGTCAGAGTGGTTTCTTAGTAGCCATACAGGCCTGATTGATGGTCATCCTTCTGGCAGGTTCTCCCATCTCTGCAGAGAACCTCTGAAGCTCTGTTAAAGTGACAGTTTGGTTCTTGTTCACCTCCCTGACCAAGGTCTTTCTTGCCCGGTCACTCAGTTTGGCCAGACAGCCAACTCCAGGAAGAGTATTCCTTGGACTTCATGACTTGTTTTTGTCCTGATATACACTGTGAATTTTAGGACCTTATATACACAGGTGTGTACCTTTCTATGTTCAGTCAATTCAGTTGGCCAGAGGTGGACTCCAGTCAAGTTCTAGACACATATAATAATTAAAGCAATAGGATGCACCTGACCACAATTTAAACTGCCACAGCAAAGGGTACAAATACATTTGTACATGAGGGATTTCAGTTTTTTATTTTTAATAAATTTGCATACATTTCTAAAAACATTTTTTCACTTTGTCATTATGGACTATTGAGTGTAGATTTACAAGCAAAAATGACAGTTCAGTACAGTACAGTATGTAGTTGGTTGTGATCTTGTATCTCCACAGAGGAAACAGTGTTAGAGCCAGTCATGTTTGTAGGATAAAATTAGTGTGTTGCTTAATGAGAACACAGGTCTGTATTACAGTAAATGTGACTCATAGAAATCTGTTTTCCATTTAACTTTGTGTGTGTTATTACCGTTGACTGTTGCTAAATGTGAATCAGCTTCTGGGATCTACAGAAACAATTTACTATCATCATTACTCTGTCCGCTTTGGCAACGATAGCTGTGTGGTTTCAGGGGTGGCAATGCCAGTGTGTTGGTCATTTGGTCAACCACTAGACGAAAATATCTAAGCAACTATCAAATGGATTGCCCTGAGATTCTGTACAGACATTCATGTTCCTCAGGGGATAAATATGACTCATCTAGTGCCAAAATTAACTCAACGTTATCACTAATCAAGTAAAATGTCTCAACGTCTACTGTATAGTGACAAAATTTTGTACAGACATTCGTGGTTCACAGACAATGTATCCTGCTAAAATTTTTGGTTTTGAGTGACATGTCTTGACAAAAATTAGATGGATTACCATGAAATTTGGTTCAGACATCCTCAGAACAAATTTTAATTTGGTGATCCCAGGACTTTTCATTTAGCCATTATCATCAGTTTCTTATTTGTCCAATACTATGGTAAATGACCTGCACAACTAATGACATTCCCATCAGCCTCATATGTACTTTGTCTTTAGTGGTAATTAGCAAATATTAGTATGCTAACATGCTAAATTAAGATTGTGAAGATAATTAACTTTATACCTGTTAAACATCTGCATGTTAGCATTGTGGGCATGTTAGCAGGCTGATGTTAGCATGTTGATCAAAGCAGTGCCTCAGAGGGTTTTCTGAGTCTTTGTCTTTCAGTGACATGTTCAGTGTTTAACTATGTTTATCACTGAGCTATTATGAGCGCACACACTCCGGGGTCTGCGTGAAAATGCACATCCGTGTTTGGTATGACACAGTTGGTCAATGAGTCCAAAGAAGAATTGAATCATTTCTTGAGGGGGCCAGAGGTCAGCATCAGCTACGTCATGCTAACATTGTTTATGGCTATTACTCTGGAAGCAGCTGCTATATGTAGCCTGCTTGTCCTTCTGCAAGCTTCCTTATTTGGTATTAAAAAAAAGACACAAATAATGGTGGTGATGGTCTGACCTCTAACACATACTGCCAATTGGAACTGAACTTTGACCCACCTGTGGACCTGCCTTTATAGTTGTGACATGCAGTAGATGCCACCACAAACACTGTAAAATCATGTGTGGCAGGAGCAAAAGTTCAGTTGTAAATCAATATGGCAGATAGCAGACACTAAAAAACCCGATGAGCACACTGATGGTTTCAGTTAAAAACACTACTAAGGCCTCAACACTGACACAAACTATCACTATCACAAACATTTTTTTATTTCCAGATTACTTTACTGTGCTGTTATATTACACTCATATATTCACCGTGGGGGTCTGGGTGTTTCTCATCCTCACCCATATCATTCACTAAAGTGTTCAAATTAGGGGGTTAAAAATTCATCACAAGGATGAAGTTTTTCAACACATGCACTATGTATATATACAGCATATATATGTAGTAGTAATCACAAATGCAACTGCAGTTCTCTTGACGGAGGCAATGACATTAAACCTCTGTTGGATCTTGAATTGCAAATGCAACACCTAGTATACTCTTTTGTTAAAATTTAGGACATTTAAGTCCCAGCTCAGTTACATTCAGGATTCCAATTAGTGTAATAAATAATTTAACACATGAAATCTAATCCATCGTATTCATATCTGGCAGCCAGCCATTATGTCAGTTATTGAGAGTTTTAACTTACTTGTGTACACCCATACAAATTGTGACAGGCAGGTTTATACAGGGAATTGAGGGGATGTGTTTCTGCTCTGCTCATCATTCATTCCAGACATAAAACTGCTCCTCTTGTTTAACTGTGGACAAAGCTACTGCATGCTTAAAGTCAATTTACTAGATGATGTTACTTCCAAAACCAGGCTGTGGTTTGATAATACACACACCAATTTTATTTGAAGGTCCTTTGGATAAAAATGTTCACCAAATGGTATGCAATATGAAACATTTTAGGTAGACTAGATTTCTGTTGAGCTTGACATTCCTTTCTTGATCTTGAACACAACAGCTCACAAAACAAAACATTTAAGTCAACATGGCTGAGTCTGAACATCAACAGTTGCATGACAACTAAGCAAACACAATCTGCTGATGAAGACTGACACAGTTGAGAGCTCCAGAAAAGGCCTGTGAGTAAGTAGAAAGTCTAAAGTTCTAAGAGATACTGATTGTTAACAGGAAGTCTGCCCATTGGCCATGGATTTGGCTTCCTGTCTGATAAGGGAGGTTGTAGACAGTTAGGCTCCAGCCCACTCTGCTGTGTCCACTCAGAAAAGGGGACTGGGTGCGTGCGTGCGTGCGTGCGTGCGTGCGTGCGTGCGTGCGTGCGTGCGTGCGTGCGTGTGTGTGTGTTTGTGTGTGCAAGTGTTTTCATCACCTTGGACTAAACATTATCTCTGCTGTAACCCTGTGGGGACCTTCCCATCTGTGCACTAAAATTCCGTCCACATAAGGTTGACTGTACATAGAAATACAACAATTGAGTGTGGTCATGTGCTATATTTGTGAGGCCTAGTTTGAGTTTTAACATTTCAGCGGGAGGAGATTTTGGCCATCATTTTAAGGGGTTGCGCAATCTTTAGCGTCAAGGCAGGGTTGGGTTTAGGTTAAGGTGTGGGTGAGTATTTAGGTCAGGTATGTATATGGGACGTTTGTGGTTAGAATTACGAGTTTCCTCACAAACTCGTAACAGAAGTACAAACGTGTATATGGATGTGTCTTCATGGTTGTTTCTGTATTCCTATAGAAGGTTTGCTTTATTTCTTTTCTGCATTTGTTATGCCTGGAGTTGAATTGTAAACTAAAAACAAACTAGTGATGCATTTTTAAAAATATTAAAATGCATCACAGTGCAGTATCCTCTTTTTTTAAAAGTCTTAATTTTTCCAGTGGTTGTGATGTGATGAAAAATCACTCAAAGCCTTTTTAATTTTGTGTGTGCATGGTTGGGAATGAAAACTTGTATCCCTAACTGAACTGAAAGAGTTGATTCCCAATGCACTGCATATTTACTTTTTTAACAAACACCAAGACCAAAGTACTTCAGTTTCTCTGTAATATCACAGACTCAGTCTGTAAACAAGAAAGGAATCTATTTAACAAACAAAAGTATTTATTTTGCTCCTATGTTTTATTATTAGACACTTTTTCAAACTGCAGATGTGCCACTGTCTCACAAGATAATTTTGGCTGAAGCATAACAACCACTGCCATAATACTGGTCAATTAACTGCAGCTACTGAGTTAACAACTTTTCCAGGCCCATTGGCGACTAGCCAGTTCTCTCTAAAACGTTACTGTCTCCTGTACCTGTTCGGCTGATGAGATGTGGAAAATTAGTGCAGCGCGCTATAGTCCATCAACCACTGTGGACAACAGAGCGGGGCCTCCTGATTAGTAGAAATCAGCTGTTGGTGCTACATTGTGCATGGAATGTCCTATCATAATAAATATATCCTGGGGGCACATTTTGACGCTCATGATATTTAGTGTCACTGTTATGAATCCCAGTCAGCTCACAGTTCTGCTGCCTATGAGTGCTGAGAGCTTATGACAGTTATAATACAAGAAACAGAAATGTTTTCACTTCTGGCTCAGCCAAGAGCCCTCTTGGCTTTCATTCATCTAATTAGGAATGGATTTCTATCTAAGGATGTGAGTGAATACAATGTCTAGGATTCAGAAGGAAAGGATACTAACATTTTTTGTCCAAATATTTGCAAAGACTACTACTTATTAATGATATCGGGGACAGGCCATGTGACAGCTAATGCTGTAAGAGCTGTGAATGATATTAAGTTTTATCTCAACTGTAATTGTTGACTTATTTCAAAGTCCATGTTTAGGATTTCCAGTCTCTGTCTGTTGAGCACATGACCGTAAATCCTAGACAGCATGAAACATTTTCCACTCACCAAAGGCCTTCTTGGGCCCGACCAGGCGGAGAGTGAAGGGTATGCCTCTGGGTTGCTCTTTTAACATCTTAGCCACCTCGTAGTGTCGACACCCTACAATGCTCTGGTCATTAATGGCCTCAATGTGGTCACCAACGCACACAGTCTTCAGACGGTCTATAGTACTGCCTTCTTTTATCCTCTGAAAAAAACAGATTGATATTTTTTTACACATGTGCAGATCCCCAATCTGCAGCCTCCTACAAAGTGCCTGATATTCTATTCATATTAAATGAGCAATATCATAAAACTTGGAGGTTCATATGTATCCTTAAATCCTTGTTTAATAAGACTGTTAAAAACTAAACCCTTAAGGTTAAAGTTTAAGGTGGCAATAAATCATGACTAATAACTGTACGGTAATCTCTTCACAAAGAGTGTTCACATTTTAAATCACATATGGTAGGACCAGAAAGTTTAGACTGACCAAATAAGGATTCTAAAGGCTCAGGTCATCATGGTTCTTCTCCTACAACAAAACCTTTAAGCAATTTTGCTGAATTTTGCAAAACTATAGTTACTACCAAGTAACTCAGGTCAGTTCTCATAACAATGTGAATTTATTGTTCTTCAGCCCATTATGCTCTGCCGCTCAATCACCTTAATGAAAGCGTATCCAGCTCCATTGTCTGTGATGGTGAGGCCCAATGCGTCCTCTGTCTTTGTCACCTCCACCTCCTTGGTTTCTCCTCTGACGTGAGCAAAGATAAAGTCTTCCAGGCCGATCTGCCCCCCCAATAGTTTCTGCATGTCCACTTTATGAGAGTTAAGGGTGCAGAACAGGATCTGAGGCAAGGAAATTGGAAAAAAAAAAAAAAAAAAAAAGGTTAATTGTTTCCATTATTAATTTCAGAATCCAATATCATTAACACCCATGCAAAAGCAAAAAAAAAAAAAAAATCAATACCTAATTATATAAAATAATCCAATACAGCAATCTCTGACACATACACAATAAAAACTGAAACTATTTATTATTGTAATATATAACTTTTTTGCTTTACATTGCACAGGTGTGCATGATTTGGTATCCACACTCTGTAGTAACCACACTGTAGTAAACAAGCTCAAGACCCTATTAGATACTATTTAGTTTTAGTTGTATTACTGTATAAAGAGCATTTGTTATAAAACACTATTAAGAAAAACATCATTAACCTACATTTTGTTCTCAATATATCTGTTGTTTTGATACCAATCATTTTTGTCTTTTTCTGCCTGTAAATGCACAATAAACATTCTTACATTTTTCAGATCAGATGCAAGACCAGAGGCAAATGAAGTCATTATGGAATCAAAAACACATATCACTTGGATGCATGGATTCAAGTGGGACTACATAAACTGTCGCTAAAAACAGACAATGATTCTATAGTGATAATGGAAATGGCACTCAAGAATATAAAGGAAGGAACTGGGCATAGAACTCAAGTTCACCATACTTTAGCAGAGTGTAATATTTACCAGCAATTATTAATTACCATCGACGCAAGAACCAGTCTGATACAAACTTAAATGGGTTTTTTTTTTCTAAAATTACATCACCACTGACACATTAATTTTGACAGCACATTGTTAAATCGGGGAGGGAAAGGTATGCTATCTTTCCTTCTCTTACATTAATGTCTAACAACTTATTTCAAACAAACAAACCTTGTTTTGTAGGAAGATATAAGTTTATCATCCCTAGCAAAGCATTTTATGGTTTAGAAGATAAGAATAATGCCTTGCCCATTAACATTTCACTATTCTGCTGTAATCCTCCAACATTACCCGGTATTTCATTGTCTTCCTCCTGTCTTATTACAGAGCAAGTGGAGCCCATCAGCATTTCTTTAGATATGCTGTACAGAGATTCAACACCAGAGGGCAGTAGAGCCAAACCATTTGGTTTTGCATTGTGACCATTTTGCTATGAAAATAACTGTGATACCTCATTAAGAGCCTTTGTATATGTCAGGCTTGAAGTTTAAGCCTTAAAAAAAAAAACAAGTTACAGAAAACAGACAAGTTAGATTTACTTTTCTGTTCTTCACGAGTTAGGTGCTTAAATCATGATTGCTTTCCGGTGTTAGTGGTTGCATTAAGAGTTTGAGTAACTAGATGATAGTATGTAGCTGGTTGTGATATACACTGAAGATAAAGACCTTTTTTCCAAAGCGTATTGAAGTCATCGAATCTGACTAAATCTCAGGATCAAAACATAATACAGACCGTGTATTTGAGAAAATGTTTCTTAAATAACAGCATTAGCATATTTGATATTGAGGGAATGAACCTGTGAATCTCTTCAAACTTTAGGTTACCCTGCTTACAGTCTAGACATAATGTATTTCCTCGTCTAAAAAAGTGAACAAATATTTCCTCCTAATTCTTATTAATAGTTTAGAAGTATAAATGGTTTGTAAAGTAGCTTTTGTTTTTTTTATTTTTTCTGCAAAATCTCTCAAGCCCCTAATTTTTTTATTCTGAACCCTGAAGTTAGTTAAGGTTAAAGTTTAACTTTATAGCCCATAACGGAAATTCAAGATAACTTTGAACTGTTATCTCACTTGGAGCAGTTCCTGTTAGATATTGCTCATAGTAATTCTCTTGGCAAGTAGAACAATCTGACTGCAGTCCAAGGTCTTCTCTAGCATCAGCTGAACTGTAACTTTATGCTGCTCCTGTTCAGTCCACGGGAGGTCAAGGACACAGTTGTACTTCTCACTATCACCAAGTAATTGCCTTGTAGATATACAGGTTATCAAATAAACTATTGTCGAAATAATATCTTATTTTAAAACACAACCATTCGGTTGTTTTGTTATTTCTTGATGCACTTGAGACCAGAAAAGCCTAAGAAGACTTAGTGGCTGTTTATTTATCCTTCTTGTCATTTTCCTTATAGGGACAGTATTATTAGACATAAACTGTTTTCAAAAAGGAACAGCCTAGTCTGAAACAACTTAAAAGGCTCAAGCTTTGAAATCAGTTTTTTTCCATTTATTGCAGTGTACTTGTCACAATGTGATGCTCCAACCCTAGCATTGCTTACTATTAATAGTAATCTATTAGCTGTTATCTAAACTACTTATTCTTTCAGGACTGTTGGCGATTATCCCAGCACACACTGGGCAGAGTATACCATGGACCGGCCGCCAACTTACCACGTAGCTGACATGTATACGCAGACAAAAACATTCACATAGAAGATGGGATCGAGGAAGGGTTTAAAAGTTTCAATATACTGTACCATCCTGTCTTAATGAACATCAGCTGATGGTTTCTTCCCATAATAAATATTTAGCATTTGCGAATGGAAACTTGCATAACACAAGGAAACAGGCCGACCCATGAGACAGAATCACGGTTGGAGGTTGCCTGATAAGATCATCAAGGTTTGTTGCTATGGAATGTACATTGGTCTATATCACTTCAACTGTAAGCATTTATGTTCAACAGATAACAAAAAACAGATAGGATAAGCCTTCATGGTGGCCTTCATAATGCTACTGATAAATATTAAATAAGGCCAATGCCGAATATTTATTGCTCTGTTGCTAAGTGCGGTATCATAATATACTAGAAAAAGCTGCAGAACAGCATACATGCCAATCATCGTCTTTACTTAAAATTCTTAAAAACGGTCAAAATCTTTTTATAGGGATTATAATATTGAACTGCACATTCAACCAACAGCATTTTTAAGGATTATGAAATGATGTGACTTGAATTGATACCAGTTGTGAATATGTTCAGTGATAATTTATGTTTATTTTACCACTGTTTACTTCAGCAAACCATCTTTTGCAGACAAAATGTCCAGAAGTACAAGACAGAAAATAGTTTCCTACGACTTTCCGACAGCCTTTCCTCAGCTATCAATTTCCTCCTCGAACATTCTTTGATCACTCTATGGTTGCATCTACTGCCAGCTGCTCTGGATAAATGTCATCTAAATGCTTGTCTGAAATGTAGAAAATAAGTGTAATTAAGTGAGTGTTTTTTTGCAATACTCGCATGGCAGGCTGTATCTCAGAGGTCCTGTGGCCTTTGGTTGTGTTGAGTATTTAGAGCAGTATCAGTCTGCAGTGTGGTTTGGTCCCCCCCGACCTACTAAAGGTTTAGTGAGTAGATTTCTTGTCAAGGATTCTGCCCTTGCTGCTGCTTGCTGTAGCCTAACGACAGTCCTATGAATTAACTGTTTAGACCCATAATGTTGTATAACCATTTTGGAAATACTAATTACCTGAAATGTACAATTTGATAAATCTAAAACACAGACAATTCAGTCACAGTTACACTCGATATAGTATTTTAGTAGATATTTAATGTTCTGTTACTAGGGAACTACCATTTTACACATAAAGGTCAGGTTAAACGTCACGTGGAATACTGCTCAGACTGTGAAAACAGTTGTCATCAAATGTCTTTTAATATCTTATGTGGCTATGGAGGAGCTTTGTCGAGACTTAGAAAATAACCCTAGTGATGACCCTAGTGATACAAATTGGGCAAAATAAGTACAGTAATTTTCTGTAATTGTTCAAACAGGTTCGAACTTTACCATAAGTTATTGTGTTATACAGTATGTGTGGTGTTTGCTGGCTACAGAAAATGATGTGGTCATTTGTCTCCATTACTGATACTGATCAAGGTGCAGACAAGTGCAAAGTCTGACAGACAGTAGCGAGGACAAAGGATCTTCAATAGTGCATCATGGAAAAAAGCCTAGAATGGAAACCTAACACCTATTTGCAACAGGCCTGCCAGACCAGAAATTTACATAACTGGAAATGCCAATATGTATAGTGAGTTTGTTTTGTACCTCTGAGGGGGAGATGTTGAACACTTCTGCGATCTTGGTATACAGCTCCTTGACATTGGTGAATCCGTGGATGCGGCCTGTGGGACTCCCATGAGCCAGCTGGGTGTGGAAGATGAGCCTCGGTCTCGGGTATTCCGGTGGCCCCGGTGGTGGTGGTGAAGGAGGAGGAAGCGGAGGCGCTGTGGGCTCCACGCACCCCTCATTCTGGCTGTGGTTCTGGGCCTTCTGTTCCTCCATGGCTTTGGCCCCTGCTGCCTCGGAGTCCTGTGGGCACATAGCCTCCCCGTTCTGCATTGGCCCCAGCTCAGGTGTGGTCCTCGTCTGGGAGCCCTGGAGCTGCACTGCTCTGGCAAAGAGAGAAACACTGTCCTTCCCCCTGCTTAGCCGATCAACCAGCCACCCAGAGCTTTGTGGTGAAGAGTGCAGATGAATTAGTTATGAGAGTAGCCTGGTAACAGTATCTGGAAGAGGCCAGCCAGGCCCTACCTGGTAGAAACCCAATACCCTTTGAGTTGAGGATTGTATGTGTTACACCTGAGACTCTAGCAGCTCACGCAAAGAGAACACAAACAAAACACATCAGATAAAGGTTTCCTCATAAACAAGACAGGGTTAACAATCTAATCCCCTATATCAGTCTGGCTATGAGACAGTGTGAACATCCCTCCGACGTTTGAAAATGCCCAGCATATCTGCAAAATGACTTGCAAAGGGGGCCACACAAAGACGGCTGAAGACAATGTCCCAGTGTTACAGGTAAGATGACGACCCACACACACACACACACACACACACACACACACACACACAATCCTTGGTGATGCACTGACCTTTTTGACCCCGCAGACAGCCCACAGATACACTGATGATGGCAGTTCAGTTTAGGCCAGTAAACAGATGTTTTTACATATCAGTTTCCTCCCTTTCTGTAAAAAAATGTGTATACACATGACTGGAAAGCCTTCAAAATAATATTAAATAATATGCAATATCTTATTAATGAACTCCTTACACCAATGATATACATAATACATATTGACTTTTCCTCATATCTATTTTAGAAAATAAGACCTGCATGTGCTGTACATACAGAATAAAAGATTCAATTTAAGTGATCTTTGTAAACCAAGTACACGGGTACTTTCTTTAAAAAAACGGATTAAAATCGATATAGTTGTGCCCTAATTAACTAAGTAAACATCCCTTTTGTGAAATGATGGAATATATTGACTTGGAACAAAATATCTAATGCCAAAAAATAGTAATAATGCACTGCATATAGGTGCTCTATAGAAATGTTCTCTAAATGCCGTACCTGCGACGGATTGACTGAAACAAGTTAAAGTCCCTGATAGTTTGGGGGGTTTCCACTCATCAGCCAACCCAATACAACACAAAGCTCGAATGGTTGCTTCAACAGAACGGACAATGAGGAAAAGATGTTTTGCTAACAGTCTGTTTCTTTTAAATGGTGGATAAATACCCAAACACTAAAAAGCCTTGACTTAAGCGACATATTCTCATTTTGTTCTACTATGGTGATCACTTGCCCTTAACTATTTTATTTGTCTCACTCTGTCCCAGATGATGCCCTACTAGTTCAGATCAGGGAACCGTTCATGTCAGGACACAAAACGCTATCTATCTCTCTTTAAGTTGTGAAATTCCTTAGAAATCACATTTAAAATGCCAGTTGGGAATATGTTAGCAGCACTGTGACTCCACTGCAATTCCCCTCAGACAAAGATTCTTTCTGAACTGAATGTATGGTATGTATTCATGCTAAAAGAAAGACATCTTTCTAATTTGAATGGCAATCACATTGCCGGTATAAAAATAAAGGTGTATGCTTCAATAACATATTGCTTTACTTTAGTCCAACATTGTATGGTAGGTGTACAGCATGTGATGCCCTTTTTTATCGTGCTCCATGAGAATTTCTATACACTTGTGCTGTAACTTGCATGGCTGCAGCTGTCTGTGCGTCATTCTCTCCATTCTGCCTTCACTGCCTTATAAAGGAACAAAAGTTGATTTAGCTCTCAGTTGTCTCTGGAATTGAGAAAAACAGCATTTTCTGCATTTTCGTCAATATAGGAATTTTGAAAGTTGCATACAGCAACACTTTTTAAAGGGTATACCCTTCTTCTCATTTCTGCGAAATGTATACTTTTTGCAGCTACTGATTCAGTGTAGGTTTCGGCAAAGGCTTTGCTCACAAGTTTTGTAGATAACAGAAAGTCTAAGTTGCAGGGATTATTGCATTTAAAACTGAAACTCTATATTAACAATTCAGCAACTTTACATGCAAACAGTAACGAAACATGCCTGAATCACAACCACAGCCATTCAAGCCTTCCTGACTCTACAGTGATTACATATGATAGAGAAGTACAAAAGAAAGTAATGAGAGCCAGTAAATAAAATCAAACTAAATTTTAAATATTCTCTTGTTATGTGACTCTCAGTTAAATGGCTCTTAACAGATGGTGTTGTTTTTTTTTCTTTGTTAGTTTTTTTTTTCCAGTAATGCTGAAGTCATTTAGAAACATTTACAAGGTCAAAGGTGAGAAATTCAGGATTTAGGACTCAGACTGTTATCAATAGTCAAATGTGTGGTCTCATAGGACTAATAGCATTTACTGTGGCAAACAAACATGTTTCTTTTATTCTATTTTCTTATTTGTTTTTTTGAGATTCGGAAATATAGTTTTATTCAGCAGTCATAGTTTGAAGGTACCTTCATTTTAAACCCTCGGTAATGCTATTTGCATTGTCATTTCACCATCCTTATTGTATTCTTTTACATAATCCTCCTCTGCATTATAATTCACACACTTCACAAATTCTCACGTCAAGATAGCTATGTACCGTAGTAAGATATTGTTGAAGTAAGATGAGATCTGTCTGATCTAGTATTTGTCTGCAGCTTTACAGTACTGTTTGTTTTTTATTTTTTGAAGGCTCCAAAATCTTCATCTAAAAATGTAGGAGGAGGAAAACATGATCACAGGCCCAGTCGTAAAGGATGGTTCCATTTAATCATCGAAAAAAGGTCTGAATCATAGTTTGTTGCAATATTCAAAAATAATAGTTCCACAGCTGTACTGGTGAATAGATAGATAACAGTTACTTCCGACAAGAATGCTGTTAACATTGACACACAGGGCCACTCTACAAGGCAGGGCCTCAAGGTCAGGTAGGAAGGAAATTGGTCATTGTTCATCTTCCTAAACAAATTTGGTATGAATCAAATGCCCTTAAACTAACTAACACACTTCAGCTGGGGCTTTTGTGGGTCCGTGGTCCTTGGGTAGTTTCCCACTTTACCCAATTATTAATCCAACTTTCTCACTGATGAATCAACACAGAAAAGCCTGTCATTGCCTACACAGCATCTACACCCTCTTATTACATCACATATTTCCTCATGAAGTGTGATTTCCTCTTCTTTATCTGCTTCGTTTTTTGGCAGAGCAGATGGCAGGGAAGACTGGGGGCTGGTTGGTGTAGGCCAGATTGTGTGAGGGTGGCGTGCTTGCTGTGTCATGTGGCAATACACTGCGTCTTCTGTTCCTGGTGGCGTGGCACCGCCTGAGCTGCCTGGTGAGAAAAAAAAGGCTTTCGATGCTTTCAATTTCTCTGAACTGCTGCCAGTGATCGGTTTTCTTTTTTTAAAATGTGCTCAAGGTCTTTATCTATTGAGTGGCAAAACACTCTACTGATGAGAAAGCTGTATGAAATCAGAGGGAACTGTTTTAATTGCAACTCACCAACTTGTCATGGCGTGACGTACCAACATTACAACAGGAAAAAACTTTGAGCAATTGTTGTAATTGACTAATATAGTTATCCTTCAGTCTCCTAAAGAATGTCATTCTTAAAATATCACCGTCAAAAAAACATGAATTCTCAGAGTACAAACATTAGAGGAACTAAGAAAAGCAGATTTTTAGCTTGATAGTCATTCGTTTTTGAATTCAGGTCAAAAGTTTGTAAGGTTGTAAAATTTTATCAATACAGAAACTTGTAAATCTTCAAATGAATTCCAGGCATAAAAATCCCCAAAGTGTATTTTAAGTTTTTATGGATGGGTGGGGGTCAACTCACATGGAGAAAAGCTCAAGCTTTTTTAACAGGAGCAGGTTTTCTCAATACATCACCCCTCTAGAGTATATTCCATTAAAAAAAAACACACACACACACACGCACACACACACACACACACACACACACACACACACACACACACACACACACACACACACACACACATAAGGTAGTCACAAGTAACACAAAAATCATCCAGTGTGACTACGATGTAACTTAGCAGACAGTTTAAAGTTTGGCCTTATGGCCTCGGTCTGAGGTGTGTGACTTTGCCATTTGTTGCTGCAGTTGTTGCCTTTTTCTCCAGTGAGGGGGGAGGTGAGAGAGTTTGCCCGTCATTAGCTATATGCACAATGCTGATCTAAAATGAAGTGTTGCATGCTGTGCCATTAGGATAAAAGCCACCAACTGAGCAACTGACTTGCCTTCTGAGTCACATCTTGCCTTTTCCACTTCCCTTCATAAGAATAGGAGTAATTGTTCTCTGGTTTCCTTGCTCATTATCGTAAATGAAAATAAAAGTAATCTCACTTTTCATCGTAATGGTTGCTGCCAGCTTTTGTCGTTCATCAAACCGAAATACTCAGTATATGTTCTCCGACTGCATTTTTTAAAAAGAATATCGTTATTTATTGTGTTTTAAAATGCTTTGTGTAGTATCAGTCTATCAAAGATAATTCAAAATAGTATAATACCTTATGTAGATAGACATGTGTGCAATTTTCTGTTACTATTAGATTTAGCCTCATACAGTAAAATGCAGCTTTCTGTTTGTGGATGCAAAGCAATTTGTAAAACAGTACCAGCTAATGCCCCACCCTGGTGTACTGCACATCTATCTTCTTTGTTACGTGAAGTATGGTGCGATGTGGCACACGCTGTTCAACCACAATGTGTATTCACCATGTTTTTTCACACGTGAAACGTTAGAATCAGAAGTAAATTATTGATTATAAGGTCCACCCAAGCATCATGACAACACGGGCCCTGCGTTTCATAGCTCTCAGGAAAGGGACAGCCCCACCACCACATTAGGGAATGGGCGGTCCGGTGCGGGCCAACTACCCGTCTCTGATTGGAGAAGCCGTCTGACATGACCGTTTTTTCCCCAAGTCGTCGCCGACGCTGATTGGTTATCTGACTTGGTCCGATTTAAGCTCATTATCTTAATCAGCCGTAGATGAAGTGGGGAAGAAAAAAAAAAAAAAAAAAAGCAGAAGCCACAACAAGAACGGTGGAGTTTGGCGTGGAGCGTCGTTTCTACACGAACCGACCGCCGCTTGGCTGAGGGAAGAATGCTCGAAAACAAGAGGGAGAGGTTGAAAACCTTCCTCAGGAAGATCGACGAGAAGGCCATTGTCAGAATCAAGCACTTCATGAAAGAGAGGTGAGCGAAATGAATGTGGCTATCTGGACCGCTATCTGCCGGTGAGCATCACGAACAGGGTGGAAGCTAACGGTTAGCGTTTCTTTGCTGACAACAGCCTGTCCGATAAGACTGGATTGTATTATTTCATATTATTATACTATTTAACACAAAACCAGGAAAAATATGTTTTTTACCTGACTGATTTTACCAAAATGTACATATGAGGGGAATATTTCTTTCAGCCTGAGTGTAAATAATGCTAGCAGGCGAGCCATCCGCCGGGATGAAGACGTTGGCATTTAAATTAACTTTAGCATTGGCCAACGAAGTTGAAATTACACATTTAAAAAGTCTTTCTTGGCGTCTGGGTTAAAATACACTCGACTGTTGTAAACACTGGCTGTTGGAAGCATCTTTGCAATATTATTGTATGTTAGCACATCCATTAGTGGAGAATCTATACGTTTTTTATTTAGCATAAACTTAACATTACGTCGTTAGCTTAAGCGTTGATAGAGTTATTGGTGACCGAAGTACCTGACACATTTGATATGTTTAAAGACAGACTTGTATAACCCAGGGAAATTTTTTCCAGCGTTAAAAGGTAATTACTTGTTATGAAAGGCATGACCTTTATCTGAGAAGTATTTTCATGAATGAGTCAATATATCCTGTTCTTTAATGTTGGGCTTTTCTGTGAAATATTTATGCAGACACAGGGCATGGGGTTACATTTGTAATCCTGTTTCTTTTATCATTGAGCTCATTTCCCAAAAAAAAACCCTTGATTTTCCCACATTAGCCTTAGTTTTGTGTTGTTTGTTTTGTGTTGTTTGTGTCTAGTAGGTGACTAATCCTTACCAGGCAGATTGAATAACCAGCATTACACGAGAAAGAGTGGCATAAAAGAAAGCTAGTCCAGATCTGGTTGGTTCAAAATCTTGCCTTTGCCTACTGCCTAGAAATCCTGACTTAGACCAGCCTGGCAGATACGCATTTATGCACAGAAACTTTTACTCGCACCCTCTTTTAAACGTGCACAAACGTATTGTGATGCCCTCTACCACCAGGGAAACACAAAACCACCTGTTAGACATGGGACAAGTAAGTCAACGTTTTCGCAGAAAAGTCTATTTTTAGCACCTGTGAGTTGACCACAGGTGGTACATGGTGTTACATAAATGCCTCCTGTACCTCACTTATAGTACTCCCCGTCCTCTGAGCGTTGCCTTTCACTTTCCTCCCCATAGAGAGCCATTTGATGGAGCAAGAGAGCCCTGCCAATCAGATATAACCTGCTGGTTATCAGCATAGCTAAGATGTGTCTGTAGTATGGTATGTGGGGTGGTAATCTCTTTCCACAGTACACCGCATACATAGGAGTGTTGTGTCAGGCCTCAGAGAGCTAAGGCTGTGACCATATAAATGCAACATCCAGCCAAAGTAATTTTATCCCGTCTGACTTCCAGTCTTTTTCTCCTTTTTATGCATTTAAAACTCCCTCAAGAAGGTGAAAATGACAAATAATTGAAATGTGTTGCAGAGTAAGAGTAGTTGAAGGTAGCGATTGAGTACAACACATGAATTTATGCTGAACACCTATCTCCTAGCTCATTGTAATTTGCTCTGCATACAGATTTGCAAGGCACACAGTCAGAAAAATTTGAATTGCTTTGTTTAAGTAGGAAAGAACCTGGTATAGCTGCAAAGCTTGCAGAGATGGAGGAGCCTGGAATAGGCTGGGTGGGGCAGCTTTGCAAGCATTCTGTTGGCTCCAGGAAGATGCTCCCTGGACAGAGCTTCCTTGCCACTGTGGCCAATGTAGACCATGTAGGTCTAAATTATGAGATATGCTGCAGGCGTAGAGGAAGAGCCCAAGTTAGAGGATGAAAACCACATCTGCAGGACTGTTTATTGCTAAATGAAGGGTTGTATACTAACCAGCTGGTCACGGTTGAACTTATCTGTTGGCTCTGTCAGGCTAGTGCTAATGACCACTCCTCTGCCCTTGTCACAGAGCCGAGAAAAAAAAAATCTATATTCTTCTTGGCTGTTTCACCTTTTGGTACTCACAGCATCCTGATGAATTCCACCTTAAGTAGTTGCCATAGGTCAATCCAGTTTCAGACACATGAGCCTTTTATGAAAGTTTTTCTAACAGTGTGAGTTAAAAGCTCGTCAGGGTTCTGCTCAGCTTTGAACAGCAGGATAATGTTTGTTATGATGCCTTGCTGAAAGAATGTAATTTCACTGATCATAAAAGAGTTGGCAGGTCACCTTTTTGTAATAGTAATCTTGATTTTGAGATAAATGTAGCCATTTAGAAAGTGGGAACACTGCGTCAAGGTAAGATGCTCATCAGAGGCTGGAGTATCTGTAGGAAAGACAGTGCAGTCCAAAAAAAAAAGTCAAAAAAGTTTTCTCCCTTTTTTTTTTTCTTTTTCTTTCTTACACCACTTTTAGACATCTTTCTTTCTGCCATCCAGTGTGAATGGACTATGAGAAATTTTTGAATTTAATTTTTTCGAAAACCTTTAATATCTGAATTGCTCAATTCACTGAACTGACATGAGCAAATAATGTACATATAGACTCAGAACTATATATATGTCATCAGGGTGGTAAGCAGGTAGTCAGTCACTTGAAGTTGACTTTTTGTCTTGTTTTCTTTGTTATCTTTGGACATATATGATGTGAGACAACCTCCCTCCCTCCTGCTCTGTTATTTTTGATTTTTTTTTTTTTTTGTTTTTTTTTGCATGTAATAGTTTTGCATAGGACTCTATCTAGGAAACCTGCTCTGCTGAGATAAAGAAATAAAAAAAAAATTATTAATTATTTATTTTTACTTTTTTTTTTTTGAAGTTTGTCATTTTTTTCCCCCACCCACACGGCCACCATCCCCTGCTCCCTGGTCACTCACCTGCCTGAGGTCACAGTAACATTAAAGAAAAAAGCTCTCTCTCTCCCAGTTAGGAGGAGAGAGAGAGAGGGGAGAGGAAAACTGACAAGAGCCACATGACATCCCACTCAAACACTCAAAAGCACGCGCGCGCACACACGCGCACACACACACACACACACACACACACACACACACACACACACACACACACACACACACACACACACGGTTATTCTGTTACACATGCACACAGACACACTCTCTGTTCCACTTGGCGCACATACACACAAACAGAGTTTTCCGTCAGACTGAGCCCTGGCAGGGCACCGCTGTCTGCATGTTATTTTGCCATGACCACTGGCTCTTTTCCCTGCCCATCCTGACTGCTCTATTGAAGCTCACACACACACACATACATATGTGCAGACACATAATGACTTTAAATCCATTCCAGAATAAGATTTTGGGTTGTCTTAAATGTTCTCATTTTGGCCTGTTTTTGTTTCTGGTTACGAATCAAACATAGTCATAAAGTAGGCCAAAATGTAAACCCTGCTTAAAAGTGAAATTCATTTTATCTGTTGTGGCACACTGTCCTAAAACTAGATTATCACACATTAGGACTCTCAGATGATGTGGTTGGCTCTGAAGTCAGTGGTCTGATTTACGTAGTAAGCTTTAACGTTTTAAGTGTCCCATTTGGCTCAATTAACAATCTGTTGTCTTGCTTTGGAATAAATGGTTTTTGATTGGATGATGGGGAATCAGCAGTTCACATGACAAAAATTATCCACAGCTCCCCAGAAGATGGTGCTGTCACACTATCTGATTCTGCAGGTTCTCAGCTGATCTCAAAAAGATTTAATGGATGTAGAACTTCGTCATCTCACATGTGAGCTCATGTTGTTACAGCAGTTGCGTTGGCTGTGGGAAAGCTTTGACATACGCATTCCACACAGAAGCAGGGCGCTAGTGCTACACACCAGCTGACATACAGCAGACCTCTGTAGAAGGACTCCTTGGATTATCTGTCTCATCTCGGGACAGCAAATGAAAGCCTCATAACTCTTTACCCCCAGGAATTCTTTTGCCGGCTGGAATGTCCTGTGCTGGAGAAATTAGCCTCCACCTCAGTCAAAGCTAGTTTCCAGTGAATTTAAACATTTGGTCATCTTTTATGAACCCAGTATAGATTTTGTTTTAATGTTTTAACTTTCTGGTGAATTTTATTATTATTATTATTATTATTATTATTATTATTATTATTAATAGTTGTTGTTGTTTATTATTTAAAAAAGTAGTACCCCAACAACAACAGCAAGAATTTAGCTTACTTTTGGCACTACAAAAATATTCCATCAAATTATCAGTCAAAATTTTTGCATGTTAATACTCAAGCGGTGAAATTCATTTTGGTGATGTGGAGTATATTCGAAGTATGACTGAACTCTAAACTTTCCAGATCAAAGATGAACGTAGCTGTCATGAGAAGTGGCCTTGCAGCTCCTCACAAGGATTGTGCAAGTCTTCTCTGTAGATAAAATGGAGAGTGTCAAACACAAGTTTTACACAAGAATTATTCACGGAAAAGCTCATACAGTCTGTACATAGGCAATGTATATTGAACTGTGTGAGTTCAACGAATAAGTGTCCCCTTTTGTCCACTTGGCAGTTTATGATGCAAATATATTCTGTGTTTACATTAATCAGTAATATCTAACTGGCTAAGCCAAAAAAGTAACCTCTAGGACAGGCTTTTCCTGATTAAATGTCACCAGGTTGAACTGATACGTTAAGGAATTAGACTCTTGTTGTGTAAGCTATATGTTGTGGAATGTTTGTACTATATCTAAAGAGATTTAGGAAGTCACTTTCTGCAGGCAGGAGAAGCAGGGTTAAAGGATAAAGCAGTAGCCCATTGCTCTGTTGAACCTTTGACATAAATGGACAGCCTGCAATCCAACATTGACATTTTATGTTGTTGGTACCTAGTAGAAATGTGTCGTTTTAATGGGCAGAAGTTCGGCTATCAGGCTCAAGGACTCTGAGAGGCCAAATGGCTGTAGCTAGGATCGAATCTTTTTTTTAATTTTTGATTATGGCAAAACCTATTTATAACAGAGCCGTCCCAACGTGTTGATCCTGGAGCTCGACGCCGTGGGGTTTACATTGAAAACATGACAGGTGGTGGTTATACAGGAGAGGTAAGGAGTGTTATATGGTGGCTAAATTAGGACTGATGTCACAAGTGCAGTTGGACTCTGTGTGATTAAGCTTCCTGTATGGTGGTGTCATAGGTATAGAATAGCCTAATTTCTTACACTCTAGTCAAACACAAATTTCCTTGTCTGCGATGGCTCCGTTTGCATCCTCTACAAAGACTGAGTTAACTATTGTCATGCACATTACTCTGGCTGCTTTTAAAGCTATCTCCTTGTTGTTATTGAGAACAGGCTATTGAATGTTGTTGTTGGGCCTTCTAAACTGAGAACAGCCTGGCAATGTTTCTCTCACAATGTTTCTTTCTCTCCACTGTTAACTGTTTCCATGACAACACATTGTCAGACTGCCTCAGAAAGGAGAGAGCTTAGAAGGGTGTTTTGGGATTTTTTTTTATTTCTTTGCTCTTTTCACTCTGCTCTTTATCATTTCATTTCCTAATGTGTATGTCTGGCTCTCGCTCTGTCTTCACAGTGAGATCTTTAGCGTTTTAAAACGTTGCAGTAAAACAGACCTTTACACCCTTCCGATTTTGCTGTGAATACTCAGGGTCTAAGTGCAAAAGGCACTTTTGCTGCCATACTCATTCATTTGGCTGCCTCGACCAGTTGTGGCTATAAGCTGTGAGAGACTGGAAGACGAGAGGGGGAGATTTTGTTGGTCATGGAGAGAGGGAAAAGCTTGTTGAACCAACAGGGTGCTGTGGCTGATAGTCATCATCCTGAGGATCTGGTAAGGTAAGTGGGGCAAATGTATCCAGTTTCTGTTCTGATCTCTCTCTCTCTCCTCAATCTGTCTCAGGTAAGATATGGCTGACTTGATTTAACATTGAGTAAATATAGGCTTATTGTTTGGCTATGTTTTCTCTTCATTTTAAAACTAAGGCTGGCTACATATTTTTTCCACCGACATGTTGGAAATGTTGAGTTTGTAAAACTTCCGTGTTGTACTTCTAGAATGTGGACACCAGTCTCATATCTGTGCAACAAATACATTTATTTTTAATGATCAACAGCCCATTTCCCTGAAAAACTTGGACTGATTTGCTGTTTTCTCAATAGATCCTCTGTAAATCGAGGAAAAGGTTCTAGCATAGCAGTGGTCACAGATCTGAGCTAGTGACCATTGAGCCTCTGTGAGAAAGTGGTTTGTCTGGTGTCCTGTGTTGATACTAGAACAAATGTAGATAAAGAAATTGATCAAATTGTAATGGGGTTTCAGTAATCTCTATTTCACAGAACATGTCATCATGTGAGTTGGCATTTTGTGCTGTAGTTTCCCTCCCACCGAGACAAATTGTACTTTGGAGCAAGTCCATATAAATATACCTCGTGCACCTTGTGCATGTCCATTTTAATCCGCTGCTGCAAAGAATTTGATATGCCTATTCTTGTTTTGAAATTTCAGGCGTGGTGGCAAAACTAGGCCCAACATTTTTTTTATTTTTTTTTTTTATTTTTATTTTCTCTTTCTCAGCCTGTATGACATAGTGGTCCAATAAGGAAGTAGGTCAGCGGTCAAGGCCTCCACCTAACCATTATACACCCATTTCAGGTAGCCCGCTTTGTAAATGTGATGACAATATTTCCAGGAATCTCTGCAATAAACAGTATATATGGTAAAAGTTGGTGGCTGACTGCCAGACTCCCTGTGTGTACTGATATACACTGCAGGGACTTAAAAGTGATATTACTAAGAAATTAAATTCTGAATCTGTGGGTAAAATTGCAACCCTTAGCCTGAGATTTTAATTTTCTATACCGTGCTTTTGTGAATACAGAGTACACCCTATTATGAAATTGTTCACACAGTGTGCTGCCTTAGTCTAAACAACAGAAATATAGTAAAGGACATCTTTTTTATAAGGGTTTCTTACCTGCTCAAATTTCTAGAGTAGAGAGATTTACAAGTTACAGCTCCAATTAACCTACCACATTGGGTTTTATGTAACATGGTTAATAACTGGACATTCAAAAACAAGCTTAAGCTTTAATGACACTTAAGAATGTGAATAGATCCCACTACAAAAACAGGAAAACATCTCTTGTATGTTTTTTGAATATCTTTTTGTACTGAAATGCCATTAACTGTCACTTGTTACCATTTAAGTCTTTCAAGACTAATTGCAGGGTAACGTCTAGCTGAAGCTGCATTTCATGTTGTTCTTTTCCTGTCTGACCTTTACCCCAATTACTCAGGTGACGGGGTTGAGAAATTGTTCAGTTATGAGAGAGGGCGTTATGTTCTTCTATTTCCTTGGTTAGATTCATTGCCTGAAGGTAGACTCCTAGATTGGGCTAGATGGGCCAGTCTGAGCAACTCAAAAGTATTTTACTTTCTCACTTAGACACAGAGCTGTTTTTAAAAAGTCTCTGATCCTTCTTTGCTCTACCAGAACAAATCCTAACAAGACATGATTTGACATTGGATGATGTTTGTCAGTGGAATATTTTATGAGATGGGCCTTATTTATATCTTTTATCTCTGTGCTCGGTCGCGCTTCGCTGACTGTGTGTGTATGTGAGATTGCACACATGTTGGTCCCTTTCATGCTTGTTTGGCTCTTGGGGAGTGGTTGAGTTTGACGTCACCCGCTACGGAGTGTCACACCATTCTCAACACAAAGTGGCTTCCTTTTTGCCAGCACATTCATATAGCAACACAGCAGCAGTTTTTTTTCTGCCAAAATTGTGTGAAGAACCCTTACTTAACTAGCACAAAAGCTCCTCTTGAACCACAGATTTAGAACGTAAAATATTTGTGCTGTAGTACCTTTTTAGTTGTTTTTTTTTTTTTTTTTTGGTTTTATATAGCTTACAGAAAAGAACGTTGGAGTTTTGTTTTTTTTCTCCATTAAGGAAAGGAAATGCCTACTGTCAGTAGGTATATGAGTTTGCGTTCATCAAAGCGATTTAAATTTACCAGGTAAGGTGGTCTTTGTTGTTGTTTTGTCTTTAATAGATTTGTCAGGTTTTAAGTCTTTTGGGGGGGGGGGGCTTTTGTAAGTTTTTGTTTTTTATTTGATGGTGGCTTCACTCGAACCGTGCGCTTGTCTTGTGTAGTCTCATGTATTTTGTCCTGTATCGTTCAAGGACGGGCCACAGCCTTTATAGAGCACCTTGGCTGTAGTAAATCCTGCAACTTCTTTTTACGGGACAGTTTTTGGTTTTGTTTGTTTGGTGTTATTAACACTTGATTGAAATCGCATGTTTGTAGATGCTTGTCAGTTTTAGGGCATTAACCTACATCAGTCCTGTCATCACAAAGCCTTTTACTTTTTGTAGAAATGGAGTGGTTAAGTTAATAAATAAGACCTTTAAATGATGATTGTTAAGTACTCAAATCTCAACTCAAGTCGATGAGATTTGTGCTGTTGAGCATTTCACTGCTGTTCTTGGGTACTAGATGACTACAGGAGATTATTAAAGGCATCTTTTCAGTAACATTAATAAATTCAGGAACATTTGCATGATGGTTGGTGTTCATTTCCCATCCCAATTAACTGTGGTTTTACTTTAATATTTTCTCATCATTAGCTTGTTTAGGTCTTCTGCACATCATCTGTGGTTGAGTTGTCGGCTTACTGTGACATGCCTGTGGATTGTACATGTACTTTGTACAATGTCTTGAATGTATATTTCTACAGAGGTGAAGAGCTTAATTGTGTTTTCAGGTGTTCTAGTTGTGACTTGTTGTACTTCTAATATTCACATGGTGGTGAAACCGAAAGTAATCATGGCTATGTTTTGTTATTTCCTTGCCGTAAATCTCCCAAGAAAGATTCCACATGTTCACTTATTAAGCAAATGAAAGAGACTGTACATGAAGAAAAATATTTTGCACGTTACTAAATCCGTGCTTTGTTGTTTTTTTTGTTTTTTTTCATGTTCAGCAGCTACCCAGTAGAGAGCAGTGGTGGTGGACTGCCAGCCAAAGTGAAGAAGAGCAGGAGCAGCTTAAGCAATGGCAGCATCAAGAAGATGGAGACCAGGAAAGCCTTGAGCCTGGAGGCAGCCCAGATCGAGCTCCAGCAACAGCACAGAACCCTCACCAGACAAGTAGCCATCAGGTAGGACCGATGGGGAAAGGGCAGGAATTACAACAGATAGCATAAGATGTTTGCAGGACTAGCGGACTCAATGAGTAAAATTATTTAAAAATAAATAAATAAAGCCCTCGAGGTCTTAAATACTCTTAGATATAATACTTTACACACACATACAGAAGTGCCAACATTTTACACCACCATGATGAACCACATCTCTGTAAAACACAAATCTATATACTGATAGACCAAGACATGGTCTTACTTTCATACTTCAGTTTTTGAAAGTCTTTTAAATCACCATAAAATGCATAAAATCGCACATTTGATGTAGTGGAGCCTCTCAGCTATTCTGAACATGCATCACAAGACCTGACCCAGCTCTCAGCTGTTGTTCAGTCGTGACACACACACATGACTGCACGCAGCCGTTGTAGACTGACTGCTTTCTCACATGATTCAATGTGTGAGACAAAATGTATTTTTATTGCTTCAGTTCTATTGCTTATGTGTCTGTGTGATTACCTAGCTATTATCAGCATATATAAAATTTGAACACTGAGCGAGCATTGTGGACAATCTCTGATGTCACTTAAGTAGTTTTGGGCTCACACTGCAGGAAAACTATCAGAGAGAACCTAATTACAGAACACATGTGGAACTTTTGCACATAAATTGTTGTGTACGCACAACAAATTCTGCCCTGCCAAAAACATTGTGGTGTAGGCAATTGCTTGTGTACGCACAAACAGTGGTCACTAGAAGATATGCATGTGATATCGCACCATGCGGAAGTCACCAACACTCAGCATCTGCCATCAGTGTATTCACATATGGAAAAAAACCATCAAACTCTGTTGAAAATGGTTAAGTATAGTAGTGCAACCAGCTGAACAAATATATTTTCAGAATAAATAAGTTTTTTTTGTTTTTTTGTTTTTTTTTACTGTGGAAAGAAGCAGGTCACTGCATTTCAGTGAGACGATGGGAGTTCTTGTGCCAAAACTTGGATATGTACATTTTTGGTTAAAATCATATTTCAGGCTTGTTTTGGACTACAGCTTCATTCCATCTTGATTGCCCTTTAAGGATCAGTTATGTACGTTCTATGATGCCCTACTTTGGTCTCTTTTGATGTCAACATAAATACACACTTCAGGCAACTAATTTTCCGTCCACAGACCACTGACTGATACATTGTGCAAAACATTTCCATTTCCTGTGGCCTTGTCTTAAGATTCAATTTTTGTTACTGAAGCTCTATATTTTTTGTCAACCATAGTTTTCTTTGGCAACTCAAAACTCAACTTAGAGAGTTTTGCAACACTAAAGTGATGAACCTGCATATCTTCTACTGCACTGAAGTGTGCAATCATGTTGTGTCTCTCTATCACCTCACACTAAGACAACCCTGCTGAAACCACAGACTTCTTTTAAACTTACAGCTGTGTCATTTGTCTCCACAGATCGCAGACATTCGATGTTGACAACAGAGGCTTTGAGAAGACGGAAGGCCCAAGCACACAAAGTGTAGGTCCATCTTAACTTTAATTTAAACATTTGAAGAAATACGTTATTATACTTGTCAGTTGGAAGTACAGAACTTTTGTGGTACTTTCAGTGGACCATCACATTAACTGTTCTAATGTTGGTGAATGGGTGTGTAGCCTCAAACTAGACCAGTGCATTTACTGAAAGCTGTTCTTTAGCCAAGACAGCCCATTACTGTCTGCTCATTTTTTTAAGTGTCCTGATTCTTGCTTTAAATGTATCTATTTTCTTAAAATGTCCTTTTTTTAGAGTTTCATAAAACACAACAAGACATTCCACAAGTTGTTTCCTGACATTCCTGAGAGCGAAGACTTGATACATGGTAGGTAAACGAAAATGAAAGAGAATCAGTGGCTTAATGAATGAATCAACCATAAAAAACTAATTGTTTGTGTTCCTCTACTCTTCCAGCATACATCTGTGCCCTGCAGAAGGAAGTGCCCTACCATGGTCGGTTGTACATCACAGACACCCATGCCTGTTTCTATTCTTCAGTCTTACTCAAGGACACAAAGGTAGACAGCAGCTCAGCCTTTGCTCATCTGTCCTTTTGGCCTAATGTTTGATTTAACTGGTTTCTACATCTGACCATTTCTGTTTGTGCTTGTGTGCTGTTGCAGGTAGTGATTCCAGTTTCCTGCATCCACTTAGTGAAGAAGCAGAACACAGCTTTGCTGGTGCCCAACGCCTTGTCAATCCGCACCACAGAAGGAGACAAGGTAGGTTTCTCATCTCCAGTCTCACATAGCAATTAATTAACACTTGATAAGGCCACACAGTCTGTTTTTCTATTAAGTACAGATGTTCAAGTCAAATGTAGGCCTTGCTCAACTGAGGACAGACGGCTAATATTCCTGTTTTTATTCCCCCTCATTGTTCAGTACCTGTTTGTGTCGCTGCGGAACAGAGAATCGTGTTATCAGCTGCTGCATTCAGTCTGTTCTCAACTAGAGGTGAGTAGCTCAGGGTCCTCAAAAATTCACAAGCTCTGCAATCGGTGAAAATGTAGTAGAACCGTATGTGACTGTACATGACACTAACAGGTATATATTACAGTCAGATTGTAAGCTTATGGTGAGTGTTGACACAACTGTCTTAAATTAGAAAGAGCATAATGTACATTGTTTCAAATCCTTAGCTGTGACTGTGAAAGTATTGCAACCCTGTCTGCATTTTCTCATTACAAAATCTCCAATTCAGAAAATTAAATAGAGGAAAAATGCAATTTTACAAATGACAAATGGCAGAAACCCTAATATTAAAACCCTTTTTACATATCTCTAAGCAATTTATTAATAGTTTACTTATATACAAAGTTTCAGAGCATGCTGACTTTCAAATCCATTTGTCAGAACTAACATCATAATAAGCACGCCAAATGACTGGTAAAATGTAATTTTGGATACACACGATCTAAATGATTCTCTCTGTTGCAGGATGGTAGCACAAATAGTAGCCCTGTCTTCTCCTCAGCCGAGAACAGCTTTGATAAGAGCAAACTTGTGGTAAGAGACCCTTTTCACCATTTTGAAAAATGTAAAACAACATTGTTTGGTTATGGGGGGAGTGCATAGTGGAATATTTGAATATATTGGATAGATATTTGAGCCCATATAAATACAATTTTGAATATGCCTGAATCACGTGATAGACAATGCATTTTAACAACGGACCAAAAACCTTATTCTCCCCCCCCCCCCCGTATGAGCAACCTGTCTTTGAAGTTGTTTGTAATGGTATTCCTTTGTCTGTCTGTCGACAGAACTCCAGCCAGTCAAGTCTGGACGACAGCTTCGATCAATTCGATTGCTCTGAGTTTCAGCCTTTACAGGACCAGCCTCTGCATAGACCACACACAGGTGAGAAGTGTGCACCAATTCTTAAGCCTTTACATTAGGCGTGCATGTTTAGCAGCAAACAGTGAATGTAATAAATGTTACATATACCTAGAATGAGCATAGAGAAATGTTAATACAATTTCTAAATAACCCATGACGTATGGAATTATGGAATTTTTTGTAAGATGAAAGTAAAACTAATCCTCAGCTGACAGCAGCCATGCACAGATGTTCTCATATCTGTTCTAGCCAGTAGACATACAAACTCCGAGGTCTAATAACAGGCTAACACTTATTTCTTTCTCCCCGTTTCTCCTCTTCTGCAGAGGCAGTGCCTACTGGAAATGGCTCTGCTTTCAGGAGCCTGCACATGCAGCAGAGTGATAGCTCGTCTTCAGAGGAGCTGTCAGCGTCAGGTAAAACACACGCACGAACATGGGGTTGCCAGTTAACATTAGTTACCAGCTAAACCCTGAAAAACAGTCAGTGAAGCGGCTGGTAAAATAGACAAATAAACCACCATTTTAGGCACTTTAGGGGCTGTGATATAAATTGGTATGTGTTTGATCCCCAGACTGACAGATGCTAAGCAATAAATTAAGTTAATTTTTAAATAGCTAGTTGGAAGACACATATATTTGTAACCTTGCATAGTCACAGAGAAACCAACCATTTCCTTTTTAAACATAATGGTTTTCATGATGTTGGGATCATTTTTCTGTTTGCTCATAGATGGGAACTTATCTGAAAAAATGTTGCAACTTGGAACCTTGATATTCATGCCACGTTTACATATCTTGTTCCTGGTTCAGGTGGATCGTGGGTTTGGAATGTGACAGAAAAGGCCAAGTCCCTGCTGGTTCAGAGAGAGGCCAGTACCCTCAACACTCTACTCTTCATTTACTTGATTTTGTGAGTAGTAGCTTCTTCCTTTAGTCTGTTCATTTTTTTTTCTTTCCCCTCATAACTCCCTTCGTTCTTCCTTTAATCCAGTGCCTTATCTTCCGATGTGCTAATCTAAATCTGCTTCTCACTCTCGGAAGTCACACTCCTTAAAGGAAAGGTTTAGGAGTTTTTGAAAACCTGTCCTGGTAGTTTTAAACGAGGTGATCTTTATGTGTCACATTCTGTAATAGAAATTTCAAGCGTGCCAAGTTTAACTTAGGAAATGTACAATATTCCCATAAAACTGTATTTTTTTAAATGAAATTAAGCCAAAGAACTTTTTTCTGCCTGCTTACAATGAGTACGCCCCCAACCTGACAGCTGTAAACTGAAATGTTTATCTGCAGTGCAGTTTATTGATATACAAGTGTGACATGCAGTACTTAATCGGGTACTTAGCTGTTGTTGGTTCTCCACATAGCCATCATTAACTTTGTCACAGTTAATAAAAAGGCGATAAATGTGACCTGTCATATGATTTGTATGTTACAGGGTTGTCCTGCTGCTGCTGTCTTCAGGTTATATTGGTTTGCGTATTGTGGCCCTGGAGGAACAGTTGACATCCCTAGGGGCACTGCCTGAGTTCACTTTACAGAGCGGGTAAGAAGTCTTTCTCTTTTGATCTTCGTCTTTTATTCTTCATGGCCTTCTTTATCTGTCAATAACCTTAGATAAAACAACCCTAATAGGGTGCTCGCAGAACAAATTAAAAAGTTGGAGTTGGCAGTTCATACAGTATCTACCCAGTACAGCAGTGCTGCCTCACAACTACGCTACGCCATTACAGACAAATTCAGGAAAGTCTGCGTTATTTGTGCCCCTATTTTCCCGAGTGTATAGAAAAAGCAAATGTTTCCTGTTCATCTCAAAAATGTATTGACACTCATCAGGTAGTTGTTTTCATAGGTACAGTCAATTGCCCTGACACATGATGTTGAGGGGCCTGACAAACAAGATGTTTCTTTAATACTCTTGTCTTGATTGTCATTGCTGATTCCACACTGCAGGTTACAACATGATCAGAAACATTTCAATTTGGATTGAGGTTAAGAGGTTTAATTTTAATAGGAATGCTGCAAATTTCATAGATTGCTGTTGCAGTGTTTTTGTTGGGTGTGTTTGTTTGAATATAGTTATCTAACTGATATCTAAATCTATTCTTTCTTCTGGTGTTTACTCTGTTGCATAATTGGCTAAGATGTCTTTCAAGGAAATGGGAAAGCAATTCCTCTAATAGGTGTAGCCTTGCTGCCAAATAAGTAAATGCCTGAGTATTGCCACCCTCAACTGTTTGTCTCTGATCTTTTCGTAGGTACCGCCAAGACACATAACACTCAGTGACTGAAGGAGAGATTGGTTGACTCGTGACCGGAGGATTATTTCGGCCTCTTCCCAGCAGAACCCAGCGGGAGAACTTAAATGTACTCACTGTGCTGCCAGCATGGCCAGTGCTTGAGGAAGAGTGGCCGATCTGTGCAATTTCACTGACAACTTGTTAACTTGAAGGGCTATACTTCCTCCTAGTGCAGTAAACAAAAGGACATGCCACAAGTTAGTCACACAGAGCCGAGCCAAAATGCATACACACGCTGCCCGGTTGCAGCGTGTCTGTCACTCAAACCAAAGCCAAACGGCTCTAACTTAGCAAGGTGCAACACTAGCCAAGTTGATGGGTACTTTCCTGACAGAAGCTGTTCCACATCTGTGAACTTGAGTTACCCATGGTCCTTCATACATTTTCATCTCCCTGAGCATGCAGTCTGAACAGGGCTATACCAATCAGCATTAGCCTGCTGTAGTACTTATTGTTGCACCTCAACACAGGGGACGTAGTGCTATGCATAGCCAAAGATGCACACAGTGCACGTCTATTGCATGAGTGCAAAAAGATGACTTGTAATTGATTTTTCTATCTCTTATTTTCCCTTCAATCTATTAGCAGTATATATAAATCTGTCTCTCTGTTTGAATTCAGTAACATTTGGGTACTTCTCTTCGAATGGCTCTTATCTTCCCTAATCAGCGGTGGGTTGAAATGATGATAGTGGAAATCTCTAATTCAGATCAGCCCATGGAGGCTTGATATTCTCCTGATGGTCTTATCCTTTCTCTCTTTCTCCAGTCAGCAATGATTGCAGTATCACTTTCCTCATCTTTGGCATGATTTAAACTTGTTTAATGATCAGTGCTCAGAGGTTATTCTTTCTCCAGTCTCCACTGGATGAATGCATCATCAATGCACAAATATTTAGTACGAAAGGACACGAGGAGGTTGTCTAAGAGGCATCAGTGTGTTTGTGTATGGCTTTTCTATGGCTTAGGTCTTCAAGAGAAGACTTAAAATCTGTCTGGTTCAGATGTCTGTTGATGTACTGTCTACAAGGAAAAAATGACCATGTTGTGTTAAAGTACAAACCTAACTCTTTGACCGGCCTCTTCAGGGCCAAGTGGCATTTCTACAATTTTCAGGTTATTTAAAGTAGCACCGATAATTTGTTTCTAATGTTAATACATGTCTGCAAACTCGACACTTAACCGATACTGTGCGTGCATTCTAACTCTCATCGCCCAGAGAGGAGAGTTTACAACCACACTTGCTGCAAAGTCCAAGTTTTCATCAGCAAAACAAGTGGTCCCAAAAAGAATTTCAATATGCAACAAATTATTATGCATGGCAAAATGTAATTTATCTTTGTGTGCTGTTTTTAAGTGGAGCTTGATGTTTTTGGCGAAGAAATGGTGTAAGAAAAAACAAAAACAAAAGATGTGAGTGAAAGGAACAGCTCAAGCGAGCGAGCGCACTTTAAAAAATGTGGTGTGCCTGTCACAATCCATGACACTGTTTGGGTTGAGAAAAAATGGCAAAGCTGACGTTCTGTGGTATCTGACGGTGCTAAGACCTTTTTTAAAATTCTTTTCACTCAGGGGTGGTGGGCACTGCCTGCCACGTGGTTTTAGGTTCTCATCTCCTTTGCCATTTCAACGTCTAGTGCTCATGATGGAGTTCACATTCTGGCTGCATCTTGGCTTCGGCGGTTTCTCAAATGTCCTTTTGAGGAAGAACACTTTTCATTGAGATTCACTCGACTTTGCTAATTGATTTAACTGAATTGAGCCTCTCCGAATGCTTTCCTTTTCCCCTCTTATGACCCTTTTCATCTGACCTAACAATGCATATCCACACCACATCTCAATGATTTGACATCCCCCTTATTGTGGAAGCTCTTCTTGACGAGGTGTAGCAGGTGGGTTTACCTTTGCTGCATCCTGTCTCGGGAGAGTCACATTCATAAGGTTTCGCTAAGGTTTTTGTTCAACATGCCATATACAGTACTGTCAGTTGTTATAATCCCCCACCAGGGGGCAGCACACATCCACTGTCCTCAAATGGACTCAATGCAAGAATTTCAATGATGAGGACAGTATTTGTGTGGTTTTGCACTATTCAAAGTGTTGTAAATAATTTTTGTATCAATTGTTAATGTCCTTAATTCTGGTCCTATATATATTTATTTGCATTCTGTGTAATTCAAAGTAGTCTCTGTGAGATGGCTTTGCTATTGTTCAAAATAAATCAAATGTTGCAAAGTAAATGATGATCTGTGTATTTGTCCTTTTTACTATTCCTACACAAGACTTGTAGGAAACTTAACTTGACCAACTAAAGTTTGCAAGTGGCACAAGTAAACTGGAGAGAAGTGAAAACATTCACAAAACACATACTTTAGACCCACTTGAGTCTCACACCATCTGTTTTTGAGGAATTTGTCTGAAACTGTGCCTACGGTCATACTGCTCACTGCACAGCAATAACTTAACTGCATTCAGTGAAATAACGATTGGAAAGCATCTGGGGGAAAAAATACAATTATTGTAAAGTTTTGACAGTAGAGATTGTCCATGGGTGGACCAAAGTCTGTTAGGTTTTTGAATATCTAAATTGATAGCTCGCGAGAGCACAGACAACAAAATCAGACTCTGGATGTTTTATTGTTGCTTTATTACTTCTGTAAAAAAAAAATTCTGTCATCCAGTTCTTATGATGCGTAGTATCATAATATCAAAGGAGAATGGACTTGCTGTGGGTTTTTGAAAACGTTCTGCCTCATATCCGAAAAGCTTTTTGTGTTCTGAACTGGAGAAAGCTACAGCTAGTCCAGTTGCCCCTAACTTGGCACTCCTAGATGTTGTATTACTACCCATTTCTCTCATTTCTCTCATGTCTTAAATGAAAATAAATATCATTGTTACTTCCGTCAAGGAGGTTATGTTTTCTCCCGTGTCTGTTGGTGTGGGCCAACCAACAAATCCGTATCCTATTGAATATGTTGTCCAAATGCTGCCTGATTCGTGTGGATGCGCTCATGTCTGGGTGGGTGAATTCAGGGTTAAGAGGGGCCGACAAGTATGCAGCTTTGAGAGACCACGCGGCCGGAATTATCAGTGAGTCCATCTGGTTCGACTTTACCCAACAGGGAGCCGAACTCACTTCATCTTCCAGCAGCTAAGCGTTGTGGTCCTGCATATGGAGACCACCATCTAGTGGAGAACCCCTACACCACATTTAGGGTGGACAGTCTGATCGGTGTGCCGCCCCAAAGCACCCGCCATCCAAGGAGCGTTACAGAGGGTGCTCGGATGTTTTGGCAAAATCTATTATAGTTCATGTGTTATTTCATTCAGTGGAATTAAAAGCAGTATTATGATGAAATGTTTCTCGCTGTCCGTTGTTTCCTCTATATCTAAAGACACTAAAAATAATTTCCAGACAGATGTTCCAGACACAGTGGCCATCGAATTATGTTTGTCAGTCAGTCTCTGGTGGTCCTGGCTATGACACTGTGTAAGAGCCTCTGGCCTGTGTAATATATCGTGTCAAATTGGCTGATCTGCCAGTGACCAATAGCAAAAAGGTAAGTTGTTTTCTAAATCTCGTGCTCAAGACATTAAAAAAAAAAAAAAGAAAAAGATAGTTTGCCAGTAAAACAGTTTTGCAGTGAAACCACACAGGAGTATATGATTTCTATTTATTCCATTCTAGGTTCTGAACAGCAGCTACAGCATCCATGGCAACAGTCCTCGTGGCTAATAAGCGTGTTGATCTTGTTCAGCTGTCCGGGGTATTTGTAGGAGGAGGTTCTGCAGTGGTCCGCTGGTAAGCACAGAGCTGAAACACACCTGAAAGAAAAGGACAGAAGTCACTATTTTCATAAAATTACATCCAGTAAACCCCCTCACAGCTGTTTGCTCATTTGCTTTCTTATTGCTTTGTATCTTTATCTAAACTTCTTCTGTCTTTCTGCTTGGGGATCAATAAAGTGTTATCTCATCTTATCTAGAAGAACGGATCATTGTACCTTTGTCTCTGCACACGATCGCTCAAATGAGATCTTTGATAGAAACTTCATGCACAGTAAGCAGCAACAAGTTTTTTCTGCCGCTTGCTGTACTTATGCAGGCTCCTGATAACAGCTGCAGTCCTTGAAATTCACTCACAATAAACACAACCTTTCTCCCTTAAGGTGGAAAATAAAAAAAAAATACAACAAATACCTGCTGCGAAAGCCAGAATGATGGCCACCCAGCCAATGATGTAGGACCAGGAAAAGCGCCAGTCCAAGAAGCGTTTGCCAAAGAAAGTGACAGTCACTCCGGTGTAAATCGCCAAAGCTAGCAGAGCAAGGAAACCTGAGAATAGACAACATCAGGGAGGAAAAATCCCCTCAGACACAAAAAGAAGAAGCTGCACATTTCATGCGAGTCCTTCATGTATTTCCCCCCGGGTGACCGTTTAATTTGTTCCCTTCTCATCTCATATAACCTGTCAAGATATGGTGTATTTTAAGCGTAACATACTGCACGTTACCGTTTGCACCTTATACTCTATCGGGAACAGTTCTGATACACAGGTTTTTACCGAAGCCAACCCCTGCTGTAGAAAAGTCCCAGACAGGGTCAGCACAAAAAAACAAAAAAGGACAACAACAGAAAAGGAGAAAAACCCAACCGTAGCAACATATTTTGGGAGTTGGCTGCTGAATTCACTCGCAAATACTCTGCGCCTAAGAGTCGAGTCCAGGTTAGAATCTAGTGAACTTCCCACAGGGAAGAAAACCCGGAGGAGAAATCTAACGGGCAGTCCGCCGACCCCCCGGTCACCCTGACATTCTGCGTGTTACCTGACAGGACCAGGGCGATGCCGCCTGTGCGGACCCTCCTGTTCTTGGTGCCGTTAGTGAAAGCGCTGAGGCCGAGCACCACACCAGCGAAACAGCTCAGCACTGCCAGGATCATGAAGGCCCGTGTGGCATCCCAGAAAGCTGGACACAGAGAGGCGAGGACCACATACACGTCAAAGGATACTTAACACGTAGGCCCGCTTTGACACAAGCGGCGAATTTGCCAGATGTACTAATATTTTGGTCTGTAGGTTGGCATTTTTATGTTTACATTAATTTGTGATTTTGCCAGTTTTCATACTCACAGTACAGAGTTCCTCTACACGATACTGTTGGGACATCTCTTGACAGATTTATTGGGCTGAATTTTCTGCTGAGCCCTCAGTTTGCTCTTCTAATTTTTCTCTTTTCTTTCAAACACTTCACACAGCTCTAGTAAGTTTTTCTTTCCATCGGTAAAAAAATAAAAAAGAAATTGTCGGAGTCTTTCGACAGCCTAACTCATGTCACTGGTGAATCTATCCAGACAATAGGTGTCACTAGCTTTGGTTTGCTGCGATGACCAACAAACTGTAGGTTTCCTTTTCTGGATAGACCACTTTGCCGACAAACTGGCAGTCAGCGTGTTTGTTACCATTTGATTTCACATTTATTGTGTACATTTATCAATAGGACACTGGGTTTGATCTGAATATAGAAACGAATGTGTTGTTATGATTATAATTCATTTGAAGATTCTTCACAAACACCCAATTGGCAACTCGTAATATGGCTTCATTTTGGAGATATCAGTTCAGGATATCAAATTGTGGCGGCTTAAGTCTCTATCGCAGTGGCCTTAATGGTAACCCTAGTCCTGTCCTACATCCGGAGTACTCACCGACAGTTATGGTGTGGGCATGGCATTTGCGGTTGATGCAGAATCTCCACAGCCCCTGGTTGGCTGAGCTCCCCGAGTATCGATACTGCATCCAGAAGTCGGTTGCCGTGGAAACGATGAGAAGCACGAGGGCGGCCAGACCGCAGAGCGTGCCTCCTCCCGCTAAAGTATACAGCATCGTGGCGAGGCCGGGGGAACCACTGTCCTCCTACACATTCAGCAGCTGGTCAGGGAAGAGAGGACAGAGCGGGAAAGGGTGCATCATTCAGAGCTCATGCTCGGCGACCTACTCATGGTTGTTCATCACATGCCAGAACTTACAATATCAAACTTCTTGAATGTGCTACAGGCCTAAATCAACCAAACATCTGTGACGGAAGATGACCCCGATCGCTCCGCTGACATATGCAAACCTGTTCCCTTCTTGTAGGGGCCAGGTTTATATGAAGCTACGGAAAACACGGTGAAATCATCAGATCTTTTATGCTGCTAAGTACTTTAAAACAAGATAACCACTGCCAAAAGACAGTGATGCGCAATCTTCCACAACATGACTTTTTGAAGAGGTATTGTTTTAGAAATACTAACAGATCTTCCTCATGAAGCATTTTTAATACAAAGGGGGCAACCAAGTAACTGAGTCAGTTGTCAAAACGCTGTCAAATTGGTCATAGCCAGCAAAGCACTTGACCCAAACCGCTGTATGACAATAAGCTTGCCTATCCGGCAGTTCAGAGCCATTGTTCACCACTAATTCCCCTCCATGCAACACAAACTAATCTTCCAGTACTGAACAACTGAACAGTCAGCACTGTTGCCCTGTCACCCAGCCAGCAAGCCAGTGATTTCATACGCTGATTTCAACTTCTTTACTCCTCACTGTGGCTCCTGAAAACCCGACAAATTCCAAAAGCACGTCCTAATTACACCCGCACATCTGAATCCCAATATTGCTGTTCCTTTTTTATCAGGCAACATGGACAGCCGGGTCCCAGGCCTAGTTTGTCAGCTGCACAGATCATCTCCCCCGTTAAGAGAAGCGCAGGCGGATCTCCACTTCATCTCTTCTTTGCCTTTGTAGCTCTTGTTGTCTCCAAAAACAGGTTTTTTAGTTGTTGATTTTCCTGTTAAAACCTCAAACAAAGTAGCATCTTCCTGGAAGCGCAGTAAATACAGGTTCTGTGTAATTCCGAGTTTTTTTTGTTTTTTTTTCCTGGTACCTCTGGGTTGGCTGGTGTCTCTCCAGGGTTGCTGGCTGTAACAGTGTGCGTATCCTTTTTAAGCCCTGAACCCCTGGCCGTCATTGTCCACCTCACAAAAGAGGGAATGATCGAGCGCAGCATGTGAGTGACGGTAAATCCCCCTCTTGCTCTCTTCTCTGCAGTTACCCCCCCCCCAATTACCTCTCTGTCTCTCTAAACTCTTGCCCTTGGTCCATTTCTTTGTCTCCTGCATGACTTCTTCTTATTCAGCCCCCTTCTTTTTCGTTCAGTTACTTTTTTCCCGGTTTGCTCCAAATGAGCTCTTCCGGTCTGGCACCTACAGTTAGGGAATATGATATTCTTTTCCGTCAAGGGCCATGTCCATGACCCACCCCCCCACAGTTTAGCCACGCCAGCGATGGGAGCATGCAGGACAGGCATTCACCGTCCTCCTATACATTGGCAATAGGGGCAGTTGCCTAAAGCAGAAAGTAAGCATTTGTGCAGCCTGCACCTTTACATACCGTACGTCCTACCTGTGTGCACCTAGAGGCATGTGTGTGTCCCTAACAATGCTTTTTAAGCAAGCACTGATGGTACACACAGGGAAACATAAAACACATTTAATTTTTCAAAAATGTTTGTGTTCTATTGACAACTAAAAACATTAAAGAACAGTGTGATGGCTCCAAAGTATCGCTTAAAAATACCTTAATTTATTCAAAAGGAAGAACAACATGTGGTATTAGACAGCGACTGCTTTATTATTTTAACAGTTTGAACTCCATTGACCCCTATGCAGTTCCATCATTTACACCAGTTTGTGCACAAACGTTGTTTTAAAACCACACAGGTGGACAGTGACACTGAATTTGCCATTGTGAGCCACAGAACAGGTAAAATACGATAAGCCATGACTTGTACTCTCTCCCGTACCTTCTTCTCCCTCACATGCATCAGATTTCTGTGTAGGTGCTTAGTAAAGGCCTAGTAAAAGGGAAGAAAAAAAATCAGATCCTTATTTGTAAAAGCTACAAATGTGACCAGATATGTCATTTCACTCTGTGCAGACTAGCAGCATTCCTACCTTTAAAGTGCATCGTTACCAGTGTCTTAACTTAGCCTTCCAACATTTTCTCTCATTTCTCGAATAGGAGATAGCTGTTGTCATCCCGAGACTATCTCGCTGCAATATTATCCCAACATGTGTGTATTCTTGTGTTGCAATTTCACGATTTAGTTTGAAATTAATTTTTTTTTTGTCTGAGACAAAAAAATGTACTTTGTTAACCACTGATAAACCAAACCAGAACATACTGTATTTTCAACATTTGCGTAAAGCGCTAGTTACTCTCGGTTTTTCAACGAGAAGAGATGTAGGGAAAAACACTTTATACTGGTGTGCACAAATGCCCAGTGGGTGATCATTTTCTGCATCATATTACCATTACAATAATTTATACACGACAAGGCATATGGACAAACAAGATAAAGCTGCAAATAAATCAATCGATCTCTTAATTAATCCACATATTCAAAAATCAGTCTCTACAAATGTTACAAAAAGGCACATTATGATATGCATAACCAAATGTGGCTTCTTTCCACAACATAAAGAGTCCAGGCCACTGCTTCTTAGGCTAAACCCCTTCTAAAGTGACCTTCGAGCTCTGACTAATAAGACGTTTGGCATTTTGAGAAAATAACTAACTTGAGAGAGTGCTTGAAGTGGATTTACTCATGCCTTTCAATACAGGCATCATCAGTCATCTCTATATTCTAACTACATCTTTGCTGTTTAATCTTTATGCTCTACTTACAAAGCCAAAAGCAGAGAGGTGTTAAGCAAACACACACACACACACACACCATAAATATTTAAGTATCTAACCTCACTTGGACTCCAAATAGAAACACTAAAATATCATTGTTTCCTCTTTTTATGGCATTTGTAAAATGCTAATATTTTCCTTTAATTTAACTTTAATTACACTAAAACCATAAAACCAGATACACACATATGAGTTTTTCCGAAACGCCATGATTGGTTGCACGCACACGGGCACATACTCAAAGACATATACAGTGGTATTCAAACACACACACACACACACACACACACACACACACACACACACACACACACACACACACACACACACAACCAAGTATAGACTGTCATTTTTAAAGTGACTGGATCTTCCGCCTCAAAAATGTATCAATCTCACAATTTACATACAGACACGTAACACACAGTTAACTTTAAACTGAGCGACATATAAACAGTTTGATGCTCTCGATATGTATGCACACAATCATACATACAAACATGCCGCAACAGTACGCGATCCCATGCTGGGATGTTATTTATGTGGAGACTCTTCTTGTGCTTCCTGCTGCTGCTGCTGCTGCTGCTGCTGCTGCTGCTGCTAACCAGTGTTTCTCTAATGGACTCTCAGGGGCCTGGAGCCCAGAGGACGACATTTCGATCTGCAGACGAGGAGACGAAGGTCTGGTCATGGGGGTGCCACCTACACTGGATCACCTTGTCCCAATGTTCTCCTGCCACTGTCTGAGGTAGGGGCTTTGTTAAGTCACCTGGGGTCAGAGAAAAGAAAAAAACATAGCACAATCATCAGATTGCCTCAATATGGCGGCCAAATGATCAAATATTTACAAGTATATGGCTCTTTCAACAGCAATTGGGAATTGAAAGCATTTCATGACTCAGACAGAAAAGAACCGTTTTGACCACTGGCAGCATTTTAATTAAAAATATATTTATATTTGTACTTCGAAAAGGTGAAATTCTTGAAACACAAAATGATCGGCATCAAGTAACTTTAACCTTTTCAAAAGGAATTTGAATATGATCATAAAATTTAATTCAAAAGAATTATGTCTTTTAACCCCTTGTGTACAGTGTGTGTGCGTATATTTTCCTACTCTCCCCAATGAAGGTGTTGCTACCTTGCAGGTCACTGATGATGATTTTGTTGTCATAGGAGCCAGTCAGAAGATGGTGGGCTCCCGGTGAGAAGCGCACTGAGCGAATGTCACTGCTGTGGGGGCGGTATGTCTGGACTATGCGGCCTCCTCTGATGTCGTACAACATACAGGTACTGTCCTCCTGACCAGTGGCCAGCAGGCGGGCGCTGGGATCCACTGCCACCGAAGCAACGGCACTTCCTGTGGGAGACACAGTGGTTCACTCTGATTTGGTGCAGCGTAACAAAGCCTGCAAAACATTTGGGTTTTCATCACCAAGATTTAAACTCATGAACAAGAGAAACTAGGGACTGATTTATCTCATTGAAGAGCCCAAGCTAGGTTTGGATCCAGTAATAAGATATGGCATTTTAAACATTATTACTTATGAACTACCGAGCTTATTTAAATTGGAAAAAACCCATTTTACTTTTCCTTTTGTTATTGTCTATCACTATGTGTACTTTGATAAAGACTGGATGCATATTTTAAAAACCTCAATATTATTAAATGGAAGAAAGAATAATTCAGAGGCTTGTGAATCTTTGGTGGACGTCTACCATCTCTGAGTCTGTATGTGTTCTACTGCACTAACTTCAGCTTTGACTAAGACTGCCTTGAAGTGTCTAACTGAAAATATGTTCAGCTACTGGCAGTTATACAGTGTTTCAGACATCACGAAGCGTTAGCGCTTTGTGTATTGTAACTTTGTGGGTTAACTGCAATACACTACCAAACCTGTAGCCGTGTGGTGCATGTGATTTTCACCCGAATGAAGGATCACCTCTAATGAGAGTCACCATGTGACTCACCTGAGCCGTGCAGGGTTGTGCCCACCACCCGCACACAGCTGGGCACTCGCAGGTCCCAGAAACGGACTGTCTTGTCCTGCGAGCCAGAGGCGATCATCCAGCCTCCCCATGTGTACAGAGTCAGAATGTGACCTGTTCAAACAAAATGGTAAAGTCTAAAATACACGATACATCTTCACCTTTTTGTACAGAGTTGCTGTGTTTACAAGCTCTGTTTATATGAGTATATTGTAACTATTTTATGGTACTGTTCCTAAGGGTTAATTGGTTTCTCATTAGGGAGCAATTTAGAAAAAAATCATTTCAATGTTCGAGACGTTTACAGATGTACCATATATGTAAACTGATTTCAAAGCCCTAGAGTTCCGTCAGGACTGTTTCTTTAACGTACCGGTGTGTCCACTCAGGGCATGGAGGCCCTGTCCTCTCTGACAATCCGTAGTGTAGATGTTGCAGTCTCCAGCCCCGGCACTGATCAAGATGGATCCTCCACTCTCAGGGCCCTCCAAGAAGGCCAAGTCCCTGATGGTACCATCATGCATGCTGAACTCCAGGTCCGGGCCTGAATCACAGAGACGCGAAGAAATTAAACCCCATTCGATAAATTATTCTGCTTCAACTTGTATTTTACTTGTTCCGTGTTTTTAGAAGCAGAACTAAAACACATAAAATGGTACCTGTGGCGTTGCAGGTGTCTGCGTTGAAAGGCAGGACTTTGACATATTTATCATTTGACCCGGTGGCCAACAGTTGGCCACAGTGGCTCCAGGCTACACAGTAGATTGAGCCCTTGTGGTGTTTGTTCCTCCTGAAGCGCACAACCGGCTGCTTAACTGCTCCAGAACCACTGAACGAGCCAAGAAAATACGACAGAGACCGACTCAGAACAGTGCAGGAAGGAAAGTATTCTAAAATGCAATGTAATGGCTGTGGAATGAATTGCAACCAGAATGTTCATATTTTGACCTAACACTTCAACCTTTTTTTCCTCATCATTCAGCATTCTTTGGTCCAAAAAACGCTTCTGTCTGGTCAAGGTCAGACAATTTATTTAGCCACAACTCTGAGTTGTGTCAAAAACTTCGACAGTGCTGTGCAAAAGCCTTAGGCACTTTAGGAGGTTTCGATTTTTATCCATCAGGCAATAACATCAGGGAACTCTCCGTTCGTCCCAATTTCCTTCTCTAGCACGACACCACCCCCAACATACAGCCAGAGACATAAAGAACTATCTTCAGCGATAAGAAGAACACGGAGTCCTGCAACCGATGTTCTGGTCCCCACGGGGCCTTGATCTCAACATGATGGAGTCAGGATGGGATTACGTGAAGAGACAGAAGAGACTAAGACAGCCTGAATCCACAGAAGCTTGAGGAATTTATGGCATATTTTTCGAAAGCATCCTCACTTTACGTTTAGTGCCTACAACATCCGTACAGTCTTCAGTCTACATTTGTTGCCATCAAAAGAAGAGAAAAAGCATATCGCTGTAACGTTCTTATGATGCTGACAAGACAACCATCCAATGTCCATGTAACTTTCCTTGGTCAGAATTAACTGTGCTAACAAAATGGTCAATATTATAAATGCCATACATGTGTTAGCATTTATAATATTCTGAGATGCCACTTTGAATTAGGCCTAAAACTGTTAACTTTCAAGGTTTTCTATGCATGAATAAACTTTAGTATTACTATACGTGTCATCATCTGCCCTCATAATGCAGGTACATAATTTATCATGTCGTAGGAACGTGCCACGGTTTGAAATTGTATATACGGTAGGTGTGAATGGCTCCTACCTGGTGGACAGGGTTTCTGGGTAGGCACAGACTCTCAGGGTTTTTGAGTTGGAGCCAACAGCGTAGAGTGCTCCTGAGGGGTGGAAGGCCACTGCACGTACTGCTTGTGTGTCCTCGAGCTGGCTGACCTTAATGAACTGTGTTTTGGCCTTCCCCGGCTGTACAAGAAGATCAGAAAAAAAAAAAAGAGTCCTCAGAAATATGATCTACGATCCCGGATCCCAGATTTTGACCTAACCTTTACATTCATGTCGTCTCCTTAAATACATTGTAGAATTTATTTTTGACCAGTTTGGAGAGTAAAATGTTTAATGCACTAACACTGATAATGTGGAACAGCAAGCAAAATAGAAGTATTTAAGACAGAGACTAGACTGACTGAGGTCAGTACTAGATTGTTTGGTTGGCAGTTTGGTGTACCTCTTGTGTGTTACGTGTCAGAGAGCAGGTTGAATCATCTTGCACCGTGGGACAAGATGATCTGATCCTCTCAGCACTGGTATTCACAACGCATGCATACACATAAAGACACACAGATTCATTGTTAACCGATACCTTCTTTGGCAAAAATCTGACAACATGGCACTTGACATTCCTCATGGGCCTCTATCACAGAGGGTTCAGAGTCAAATGCAAATTATGTTTCATCCATCGTGAAACCTTAATATAAACAGCTGCAGAGCAACACAAGAAGCAAATGTTAAGTACTCTGATCAATATTAAATGTGATCATTTTTGGGTAAAGATAGTTCTTTGATGTTGGCAATTCTGTAATGGCTAATAAGCAGTCATTTGACGGGCTATTACCTATGACTGGCGGGAACTGGAGACTCGCTGAGGGAAGGCAAGCCGTGGCTCCCGGTCCTTAACGGGGTGCTGCTGCTCATGCCACCTGGCTTGTCCCTTGGCAGCCCTGCGTCTGGAGTGTGGTGGGTGTTGGGAGCCCTGGGACTAGAGGTGCTGGTACTTCCTGTCAGTCCGTTCCACTGCTGGCCCAGTTGTGTCATCACCTCATCTCCTCTGAGATCAATGCCCACATTCATCTCCTCCAACTTCTGGATGGATCTAGACAAAGACGATATCTCTTGAGGCACTGAGGTTGCATTATATTCACGAAACCACTGATGCCAAATCCTTTAATAGGACTTCCTCACCTGCTGAGGAAGGTCTCGGTGAGGCTGTGCTGGGCTCCATCTTGTGGCTTCACCCCTCCCTCCAGCAGCATCTGCTGGTAAAGCTGCCTCTGCTGCTGCTTCTGTTCCAGATGTTGTTGCACACGGAGACGCTGCCTGTAAAACTCCTGTATTTGCTCTGTGGAGTCACAACGCTGGACAAATACACACATGCCCACAGTAAGCCAACATGAAAAACTGTAAGGCTTGTTTTTGCAGAAGATGTAAAACGATATATATATATATATATATATATATATATATATATCTATCTCTATAGATATATCTATATCTATAATATCTCTATCTATCTATCTATCTATCTATCTATCTATCTATCTATCTATCTATCTATAAAAAATAGACAAAACTTTCTCCCATGAGCCACTACTGACAACTCTTCAAATCCCAGGGCCTCGTCCTCCATCATCCATCCCATAAAAAGTTTTCAAGGACCTCATCATATCCCAAGGGTCTACAGTATATTTTCTCTCACCACACAAATACACACACACACACAAATACACACACACACACACACACACGCACACACACACACACACACAATCCAATCTGAAGCCACTTTGCTCCTCTAAATTGGACCTGGGATGCATAAAGTTGAGCGATGATGGAAGCAGCAGGCCATCTCAGGTGTGACCGCACATCAAAGCAGATTATCTGCCTTCGGTCTCCGTGACCTCCACCCCCTTCACTGGGACAGGGTCAGCAGTGTACGAGTGTCCCTTGGACAGGTGTTGTAGAGAATTGGGGAAGGATTTATGACGCAGTGGAGGTATGGTGGCGAGGCGGTTCAGGGGGTTCAGGGGGAATCTACTCTAAAACTTTTAAACCTGGATTAATGACCGTGGAGGGAAGACAGACTGAAAATCTCACTTTGACTCGTGTGACCAGACAGACAACCCCAGCAATCTCTTTCTACGATGTTCACAAATCATGAAACCAATTCAGCCTGAGCAACCAAAGGTGAGACAATCCATTCCTCCATGTATGAAATGTCTCTTGTCTTATCATTGATCTATGGTCTATGTAAGATCTATAATGTACGTACCATCAATACACATGCACTGCTGATAGTCTGCAGTTTTTATTACCTCATTTGTTGCTGTACTGGAGGGTGGCCCACCATCTTTTCCAGGGGTCAGAGGTGTGCGTGTGGTGTTGGAACCATCCAGCCTTTGAGGGTGCTTCCTATGTCAAATCACAAACAATTTTTTTTTTTTTTTTTTTAAATCAAATTGATTTGAGGTGAAAGTAAAACAATACAATGCAAGCCAAGAGAAAGGCCATGTTTGTTAAGCTCAAGTATTATACTGTATATTGCAAAAGACAAGAAATAGTAGTAATGTGGGCTACGAATTTTGTTAAAAACTCGTATCACTTGTAACAAATAGTAAAAACAAGGTCAAATGTCAAAGCCACGGCAATTCAATAAAATTATATATTCCATTTTTCCTTGTTCAATTCATTGTAATCATGTTTATAGCGGCATGACAAACTGCAAGACAAATTCCTTTTAGGACAGACAAACTCTTGAACTTGATCATAGCTCGAAATTATCGCACTTTCCACCAGTTGTACGCATTCAATGCGTCCTGCAGGTGGAGCCAGAGAGAACCTGGCAGCGTCCGACAGTCTGACAAACTGCTCAGTTTCCGATAGTTCTTTAACTTGAAGCCTCAGAACCCTGTCTCAACCTCGTACTTGGTGGTGTAACATTTTATTCGCAGTAACCCTGTAAAGCAAACCTCTCAGCTCAACTATAATGATTTCATGGAATTAAAACACATACTGCCTTATTTCCTGAGTGTTCTCACCACCAGTATAGAGGCAATGCACTGTACCTGTGCTGTATTAGCTTATTTTACTGTAGCTGGTGCTGCCCTGTTTGCAGGAAAGTTCACGTGGATCAATGACATAGGGCAAAAAAGAAAAGGGGAGAAGAAAAAAAAAAAAAAAAAAAAAAAAAAAAAGAGCGAAGCCTTTTCAGATTCCTTGATGAAGTTATAAAGGCAACAATTTGCATTCTGTGGCTGAGAAGCTGACTGGCAAGAAAGAAAGAGGGATGACATGACTAAGGTCCAGAGCCACACATGAACACAGGGCCTGCAGCAATGGCTAACTGAGCCCTGGAGACCATAGTAAAATGAGATCTGACAACAGAAAACTTCCTATTTTAGCTTGAGTCTAAAATATCCATGAGGAACAATCTCTGTATTAATATTTTAGGTCCGGCTTCTTAAAATTAACCTCTCAGAGACTGAGCTTGTTACAGGATATCTGCACCAACATACTTTATTATTTGGAAAAGTAATAATACTTAAAAGAACAGGATTTTTACTTTAAAAAAAAAAAATTTTATAAATCTTATTAATAAGATCTTAAATTATGAGTCATTAGGCGAAGGCTTTAGATTACATTGCATCCATCAACACCCGGCTGCCGTCTAACATGCTTTGTGAAGCACTGCGGGAGATGACAGATGAGTCAATATGTCTCTGTTAAAGTAGGGCTCATGGGATTAATAGAGCTACAGCTGGTGCCACACGCCATGATCTACCACCGGGTTTAATGCCTAAGGTTGCAGATACATATGCTAAGGGAGACAGCTTAGTAAGAAAGCTTTAGGAGAGAAAGAAATACAGCTCGGTATGTCGACCAACACAGCGATGCAGTGACAGAGGCACATAATAGTTTTGTGAAACAAAGGTATGGTATGCTTTGGCACGTACCCTGCGGCAGCAAAGACAATGTAGTGTTGAACCCCACCCATCTGTTACTCCAAGCAGTCACAACTAACACCACAAACTATTTGCCCCAGGTTGGCTCCAGCTTACCTCTCAGGTGAATCATCCTGCTGATGCACATTATTCTCCACTAGGCTCCGACTGAGAGCAGACTTTATGTTCGCCTCTGTGCCTCTCTTGTCCTGCGCTGCCAGACCGTGGGACAGGCCGTCCAGAGCTGGATTAAGAGATCTGGACATGTAGGTGTCAGCTGAATGAGGCCTCTGGTGGAAGGGTGAGGTAGGGCAGGGAGACAGACGGTTGATTAATGGAGTCAGCAGGTCGGCATGGCCCGCCTTGCTGGGCTTCACCAGCCGGTCCACGTGGATGTTGAGGGTCTTCTGCTGGAAGGCGCATGAGAAGGTACCTGGAGAGAGGTTCTGCAGCCAGGACAGCAGTGACAAATCCAGTTCGTCGCAGCCGTTCCCACAGAGCAAATCCACACCGAGCAGAACCTCACCCTCTGTGATTTCCTCACCAGTTGCTTTACTCTAGAGAACAGAAACAGTGTTGTTAAGACCATCGACAAGGCGGAAAATTTTCGAGTTTTCTTGTTATCCTAGATGATTTTGACGTGCATGCAAGGGTGCGATTACACCTTCCTATCTTTAAAACACAAAACTCTCTAAATGTTTTGAGAGAAACAATTAGGTTCATTAATCTTTTATCAACAGCCGCTGGAGCTTTCAATTTTTAGGGGTCATATTACCTGACAGAACTCCACACAACACTCATATAGGATCCCTTTAATGAGCAGTTGGAAGAGGCGGTTTCCGCTCGCCCTAAAGCCAGCCTCACTTAGCTTCCTGTCCGCAGGAATGAACTCGGCTACCATGGCACAGGCTTCCTCGAAGCAATGAACACGTGCCGTGCTCGGGTTCCAGTCTTTGAACTCGGAATGGTGGGTGAGGCGAGGCAGGGTGAGGAGAAGACACAGCTTGCTGTAGTCCTCTTTGGATGGGCAGAACTCCTCCAGATTGTGGAGGCACTTTACTGCCTCCTGCATGGTGAGCTCCAGCTGTAGTTGTTTAAAAAAAAAAAAATGTAGAGGATTTGTCAGTATGTGGCTGTGATTCTGTTTTTTTTTTCTGAATATGACGTCTGTTTTTGGAGAATCCCACTGGTATTGGTTTAGTGAAATAAAAAAAGAGGCACATCAGCCAATGTTCAAAAGGCCTTAGAGACAGCAGCCAGTAAACGACCTGCAGTCACACCTGCTTCACACTGGCTTAAGGAGCTGCTAAACCACCTGACAGTTTTATTTATTTGGGTTTAAGTGGAGAGATTACATGCTCTGGGACAGTCTTATGTTTTTAGTAGCTTTTTTTAAAATCAAAAAGCAGACTTCTGATCGTAACATTTTTAAAACTGTGGAAAACTGGGGGAAAAAAAAAAAAAAAAAAAAAAAAGCTAAAAACATAAAACACTCATCCAATTTGTCTGAGAGGTTAGAGAGATTGTCCTTTAACCAGGAGGTCACAGACATTATGTCTCCAAGTGAAATGCTGTAGGTATGACCTGTATTTTAAGACCAATTTCTCTCTGGGATCATTCAAGTTTAAGATCATCTACACTGTTTCCCAAACATTCATATACAGTTTCATCCTCCCATTTCAATCAGAGGCCTCTTCTACTGACCACTGAGCAGCTCCACTGGAACAGGGAGATATTAAGCTGCTATTTTCAAGGGCATTTTGAGTATACTACTAGGTTTCCTAGGTCGTGTCCTAGTCGGACTAGTTTTCAAATGACCAATGTCCATACTAATTTTCCAATTAAATAAATACATACATTCTGAGGGTCTTCAGCAGCAGACATGGCGTTATTTACACACAGAGCTTCCAAAAACTTCTGCTTCAGAATGATGTAGCGGAACCTGGAAACACAAATCTCAGTATTAAGATATATATTTCGTAGTACATGAACTGATTAACCTTCAGGTGACATTTACTGGGTTGAATTACTTTGATGATCTTGTTATTTCAATAGGTAGGACAACTGAGTATCAAAACTCTTCATTTGTGTTGAGTGTTTGGTGGTCGGTGAGAAACAGAGGCTGTCAGTTATATGATATAATCATGCCAGGGTAGTACTGGGACTTGGCCTTATTTAGTTCCTAAGGCTACCAGTCTCCCACTTTACTAGCAAATCTTACCTGGTCACCAGTGAAGGAAGACATCGTCAGTACTGTCCTTAATTTTATATTTGAAATACAGACAAACAAGCGATAAAAATGTACTCGAATTAAGACAATTTCCAGCTCAAGAAGCTGAGTTTCAGTTGGGCCTCATATTCTCCTCATAACGGCTCAACAATAAATCAAACTGCCACTCCCCAAACTCTGTGCTACCAATGACAGCTATGGTCAATAAAAGGTTTGATGAAAAAAAAAATACGTTTTGGACGTCAGGTTAGAATAATCCCCCACATTATGTCGCTCACCTTTTCTTGTCAAACTTGTCCATTCCCTCTAGAGGTTGAATGAACTGCATCACCTCCTCCCATTGGCCGTCCAGAATCAGTTGCCTGTTAAAAGCAGTAAATAGACTGTTAAAAAAGGCACCTGCAATCCCTTTTCCCATCACAGTGCTACTATTTTGTGACGTCAAAATGCGGCAGTCAACCGCAACAATATACATTTTGTGAAAAATAATGCAACCCAAGAAAACAAAATGTTGGAAAAGTGCACCCAGGGAGATTGAGTGTGAAGCTTCATATCCTGACCAATTCTCATGCCTCTGGGGGCAGCTCCGCCCCCTACAGCTGTGAAGTCTAGTCAGCTCTTTCAGCACACCTTTAATCTTCTCCTGCCTGTCGTAGGAGTCTGTTGCAAAGTCATACCTGAGGAAGAGCATGTCATCAGAGTACAGCCCGTTGATGACACCGCTCTCCTTCTCTAGGGCCAGCATGCTGATGTGCAGCTTCCTGGAGTTGAGGAAATCCAGGATCAGCTTGGTCACCTCCGCCTCCTTGATGTTGATCGTCTCCTCTGCCGTCATGATTACAGATCTGTGGTGGCAGCTTATGGCTGGCTGGATTACAGAGACAGGGAGTAGCGGACAGGCAAGTTGATGGCAACGTTGCATCAAAAGATTACATTTCTTATTTTTATTGTTCATAGCCTGAATTCAAAGACTTTGATTCTAAAATGGCTGTACATATCCACTTTTTAAGGGCAATGCTATTTACCCTCATTGAATTACTTGATATTACAGCCGAAAACAAAGATTAAGTCGATTTGTTGAACCATATAGCAGCATCTAGTCAGCATCTAGTCTGCGTGACTGTCGTACAGCAGTTACTGCTAAAAGACAATCATTTTCAAATTGCATAAATCTCAGATCATTATTAACATAGAATCTGTCTAAAGCCTTTGTTTTGAGTTTTTTTGACATGTTCTGCAGACAAACGCTGTAAAAGGTAAAAACATAAGCTTCCTCTTAGATTTAAGAAACATGGTGGGTACGTTACTTTTCAGGAAGACTTAATATACAGAATTATCTGGTTTCACTGCGTGGGTGGAGATGTGTGTGAGACGAGAAGCGCGGCTACACCCGGAGAGCTGAACAGTTTCAGATCAATGCTCACGATGTAAACATCGACAAATACTCATGTGGATTTTTATTCCACGCTGAGGACCAAATACAAAGGTAATCCTACAGGGACCTCTAGTGTGTCCACTCTTCTGCTCGATAACAACGCTGACTTCATGTGTCAAAGGTCTTCTATTAACTACATTTCTACTAAAGCTCCCAACAGCAAGGTTTAGCAGTACTCTCTGGTACTATTTAACTCCCGCATCACCCAATTTAAGTATTTCTGTTCTACGCCTATAGTGACTTTAAGTGTGTTTGTGAGTTTGATGTTGAGTTTAAAGTGGCCTATTTTGATTTAATTTTTTTATAGGGTGCTGTGGGATCCATATAGCATTGCTCTGGCGACTTGCAGTGTTTACAGAGGGACCTTATTGCACTTAAGTGTTTTTTTTTTTTTTTTTTTAAATCTCACCTTTAATATTCTAGTGTGATGAATAATTTTGCAACGATGCTCTTAAGAAATATCTATTGGATGCAGTGCTTGGTAATCGGCCTATAAATGGTTAAACACTGGAACATCACACATGCAGCTATAGTAAGCGATGAAGGGCTCTTCGTTACGCACAACGCGCTCGCCCTGTGTCAAAGTGCAGCGAAAGGCCCGAGAGGGAGCAGCGAGGCCTCCGGGCGCCTGCGCTGGAGGCAGAGCAGCCGGTGACACCGCCCTGTCCCTCCGCGCACACAGGGACGACATGCAGCCCCGGTCCGGGATGTGACGGCGGGTCTGCGGCCCAAACGTGGCAGCCCTCGGCACGTTCTCTGCGCTCGGACACACCTTGTTTACTTGAGCACGACAGCACCGAGTGCGCACTCACACACACAGACACACACACACACACACACACACACACACACACACACACACACACACACACACACACACACACACACAGCCGCTCAGTGGACACACATGCGGGACAATAGAAGCTAGCAGTGTCATTCATGTTCCCGCTAAGGTGCAGGATGTCACTAAGACTGCACAGGCTAATACGCTACCGTGAGTCGGTGCCGACTCCTCACCTGTCAGTCCGCGCCGACAGCACGCCGCATCAAAGCCCCTCCGCGCTGTCCGCCGTCTCCGAATCTAACGGTGTCGCGGAAGAGAGAGGCCAGGCAGCGGTGTGTTTGGACGTCGAAAATCCCGATTAGCGTTTCGCGAAAAAGCTCCTTGCTGCCGTAATTCCTTGTACACAGCTCGCGGTTGCCATGCGGACGCAGCCGCAAAACCACCAATCAGCTGCCGCGATGACGCCCCGTGGTCACACCTACCGCGCGGCTACACATTTTCAACTGTTGTAAAGCAAAATTTTAAAAAAAGGTAGGCATCTTATGTTATAACTATATTGGTAATTATACAGCATCGAAATATAAATAAAGATATTGATACAAATAAAGGATTTAAAAAAGAACAATGTACATTCCTGGCTGAAATGATTGGCAGCCGTGAATTTTAAGCACAGAATTTGGAATATCTTCATAAATAAATGCTAATTCATTAACTTGGACATTTCTATTAAAATATTCCGATTATACAAATTGACACTGAATCGGCATCCTTTTCTGAGGATATGCTAAATTCTGGAATTAAAATCCAGGGGTGAAAAAGAAACAATCAGCCCCTTTCGATGCAGTAAAACCATCATTCATTGGTTAATTCAGGTCATGTGGACACTGAAACTTAGCCACAGGTGAGTCTTATATTTTTTTCAGTTTGTTTGAGGAACCAATTTAAATTCATCAAAAATGTGCCAATTATTGTGTCGTGAGTAAATTTTATATCTGTTTTTTATTTCACTATATGAAAGCATTTTTTTATTGTTGTTGTTTACTAACTATGGACATTTTATCAAATATTCTGATTATAAAAAAATGGTTAATTTGTATTTATTTCTGAAGATTTTCCAAGATTTTCTTTTTTTAACCTGGGCTGTATCACGTTTACTTTAGTAGAAATGTTAGTGAGTGATTAAATTCAGTGGTGGAAGAGGTACTTAAATCTCCCCATGTCAAACTCAGATGTGTTGTATCCCAAGGCTTGATTTTGGGTCCCATTCTCTTTTCAGTATAGAGCTTTTTTTTTTTTTTTGTTGTATGTGGATGATACACAATTATGCCCTGTAAGCTTGTGAACAATAGTGATATTAGCAGCCTTGACATCTTAAAATTTTCTCCAGCTCAGTCAGGATAAGATTGAGGTTATACAACTGAATGGCTTGATTTTTGACACCGTTGCCTCGCGCAAAGGCTCTGATATATTGTGTCTCCGAAATGTCTACTGTAACACTGTAGAAAACAGTACATATTTAAATAAATAAGATATTCCCATATATTTTGCATTTAAAAAAAAAAAATGTATTTCTAACTCCTTGATAATTTCTATAAATCAATAAAAAATAAAACCATACAATTAATCTCAACCCTGCCTACTTTACTTTCATTTTGTCCGTCCCGATTGACATACCCTAGAGCACACATTTTGTTTTACAGTTAACACCACTTAAATGCTGAGGCCATGCTTAAGTTTATTAAATGCAAAAAAGAAAAAAGAAAAACAAAAAACAAAAATGAAACTACATGTTCAGCAATATGTTGAATGACAGCACAGCGTCTGACAAACAAAACAAATTCATTATAGTGAATAGGTATGAGCTCACATGAACACACTGTACAATACCATTACAGTTAAAAGAATCTTTTACCTTGGCCATAAACAGCCGAAAGCAGGTGGACAGAGGTTTCTGTGGACAAATCCTTCCAATCATCAACAGAGCAACACTTCTTCACTCTGCCATATAGTTTTACGTTTTCAGAGACACGTATATGCGCTCTTTTGGTCATAAATATCCCCCCTACTTGAAAGCAAAGCACCATGTTAGCAGATTTGTTTTGCAGGAAATCATACCTGCGAATGGTGTTGATTGGACATTTGGTGGCAAAAGGAACGTGATACTGACACCAATGAAACCCTGTGGCGAGTCTCTTACCCGTATGCAGCAACAAGGATCTGCCTGTTTCTGTCTTGCATTATTCTGTGAAATTCATTTGCCAAATAATGGAAAAAAAAAGAAAGAAAGAAAGGCCATTTTAATGAGTCAGGCAGAAACTCACTATGATGCATGGCGGGCTTTTTAACTAATCGGAAATCTAAACTTTGTGTATGCGCTATGTTTTCTACGTTTTGGTGCTTGGTGGACCATAAGTGCCTTATAGTTGCATGAGTACAGACATTATCAAGAGGAGTGGTGTGTGTGAATCTTGAATTTAATATTTAACATTTTAATTTTAAATCCTGATACAGATATAAAAAGAGATACTTCTCATGTGTCATTATGTCTTGGATTTCAGTCATATTCCTGATACCAGTGGGTGAGAGTGTGATTGTACATTATCTTAATAAACTGCAAAGTTCCTACATGGTGCAGTAGGCAGCATTTCAAAATAAAGAAGAAATAATACTGAGCTATTTCATTTTGTTCACAAACCTGCTGTGAACCAGCAGCAAAGTGATCTACAACACTGGTTCTCAACCTTTTTTGGCTGAAGCAATGCCTCCATGTAAAAAACCCTGCTGCAAGTGCCAGCAAACCACCAGGTCAACTCTGACGCTCCACGGATGGTTTTTATTTTCACTGTCAGGCAGTTTTAATTAATTACTGGTACACGTTTTGAGGTTGCAACTGCTCACGAGAAAAAGAAAATCATCACAATGATTACAAACATGATCGCAGATTTGTATATCAGAAATACATTTTTCACACATTGCACATTATAACTCAAGTCTTCTTCAGGTGTCATGGCCTGCAGGTTGAGAACCAGTGATCTAGAGTAACGTCCTGCATCCTTTAAAATCACTTTCTCAAAAAGGGTTCTGAAAAAGCTGAAACCGCTTGGCTTTGTTGAGCTGAGCACACATGTACTGTGTGGCGACCACTAGCTGTATGCATTTAGTTTTTTGGCCCTTTGTAGTTTTACATACCTTAATATACAAACTGTTTTACTCACGGAGATGAAGAAAAAAAGTGTCCTTCCAAATACAAAAAAACCCTCCGTATATACGCTGCTTTACAACCACCTCATCGCACTCACGCGCTAAAACAAAAACGAGCATAAGGCCACACATCAACAGGATAATGCAAACAAAAATCAATCTGTACATGAATTAAAAACATTCAGTGCTTCAGTGTACCGGGTAAAATTTCCTAGCATTCATTCTGTCTCTTTTTTTGACATTTGGCACATAGGAAACAAGAACGACACTCACACATGCCTTCGTAAACTGACTCACACATGACAGTCTCAAGAAACACAGAAGTGATAAGCATGTACATCATTCTTCAAACAGTGGCATACATTCCAGTTGCTCCTAATCTTTGAGTCCCATCATGTCCAGTCCAAATTAAGGAGGAAAAAGAAGGACAGGAATGCAAACATGAAAAAGACAAAGATGCATTCGTCTAACTGGCATTGCAGGTGTTTGAATCTTTATGGATATGTACAGTGAAGTGCAAATTGAAATGGTTATGTTCCACTTGAGGGGGGGAATGGTGATGTTTGGGGTACCAAGTTCCACTAGGACTGGGCAGGCACTACTTTTTTAGGGGTGGCTGGCTTCTTGGTTTGCCAGAGGTGGTTGTGGATCGTCACTGCGTCCACGCTGGCCGACATGGTCTTGGCTGGTATCTGACTAAACTGCTTCCTGTCCGAGTTGTACTTGTAGAGGCCGTCGATCATCTTGCGTGTGATGCTCTTGGGGCCGATGCCAGCCAGCTTGTTGATCTCCTCTGTCTCGGGGCAGTAAGTGTAGAGTGAGCGGAACTGGCAGCCGGCATCGCGGAACAACACTAAGAAGTTGTTGGCTTCCGATTTCTCAATTTCCTGTTAAGGGGAGAAAAGCCCGTTAGATACAGTGTGAAGGTCATGTATGCTAAAGGGACGCAAAGGTTTCGGTGAAAATGGACTCATTCCTTGGACTCTCAAAAGCAAAATTTAAAAGTTTGTTTGCCCTTTACTTAGTTGATGTGCACACTAAAATGTTTTTTCTGCTTTTTCATTATACAATAAAAATACTGAATATTAAAAAGTCTCTGAACGGCCATCCTTACAACTAACCTTCATAATTTATTGTGAATCACTGTGAGTACAGGTGAATTTGCAAAAAAATATCAACAACTGCTTACTTTTACCATGTTACATTGCAAATTTTTCCAAAAATAATGAGAGGTTTAGAAATTAAAACCCTCATACCATAAATTCTCAAATAGTGGCCAGGCCTTTTATTTTCCTCTATGGCACAGAGAACCAGATGTTTTATTTGGCACCAGCCATTATTTCTAATTTCTAATGTTCTGGGGTTAATGCAAAGTCAAACTTCCAAACAAATTAAGTATATTGCATATTTCCACATCACTAATTCCACCAGTACAACCAATTCCTATCATACTCACCACTCTGCTATGTATTTTTCTTCTAACTTAAGTACTGTTTTCATTCACAAATTAATTCCAATCATTCTACTTTGCTGTTTTGTCTATTGTAAAGCTTTCCCTTTATAGGGCTTTCGTATAAGAATTTACAATACATATTTGTTCACACTCACGTGCCGTTATTTCATACCAGTGAAACCAGACCGGAAAAATAGGAAGAGAGATTTTAATCTACAATGTTGAGGGTATGTGGTTTGCATTATCAATAAAGCCACCAGGATACCGTGACCTCTACAGTGTATAAAACAATATATGAAAAGCCCCATGCTGTTACCTCCAGGATCTTGTTCTTCTGCCCCTCATTGACCTTGCCTGCGAGGCAGCAGTGGGCCAGAGCGTTCTGGATGATGTGCTTGTTCGACTTGGCACTGGGTTCCTTGTACAGCTTCGGTCCTGAATGTGAACCAAGGAGAGTACATTGGAACGAGGCTGGTGTCATGGCAACTACTCTAGTTACAGTCAAAGAAAAGACCCCCTCCCTATTTTTGCTCTTTCTTTTGATAAATCATTTATGAAGATTTCTACTGGTAGCATTTTTCTCATCGGTTAGTCTGACAAAGAAATATGAGCTATGAATACAGCACTCGGATCACAAATAACAACAGACAATCCTGAATTACAAACAATGTGAAAGGAAACCCAACCAAGACGACCGTTGAAAAACAGGATATTAAATAGAAGATATTTTATTAAAAAACAAAACAAAACACCTGTCCTTCAGTATTAGAAAATAAGCTAAGCTTAAGACAAAAAATAATACCCAAGAAGAACTACATTAAACCCTACGTAAATTGAGAACAAAGTTCTATCATGCTATTCCGAAACATTAAGTAATGGTGTTCAGCATATTTACGTTATAAATGTCTGATAGCACAGTTCCTCTATATGATATGTTTTTCATGCAAATTTAAAGCTAAGTTGACCAACCAGTGTACTCTGTGTTGGATGTAACAGAGGAGGTTGTGGATCCGTTTTCCCAGTCCTTTTCTCCATTCCTGCTGCTGGAGCGACTTGGGGACAGGAAGCCATCTGCAGAGTCTGGCCTAGAATGAACACACACACACACACACACACACACACACACACACACACACACACAGAATAAGATCACCCTTCTGCATGAGTACTGCTTCTGAACACTCATCAAATACTTATACATCAAACTCTTATACTATAGTCAGGGCAGGAAAAATCTGTACTATTTCCAAGCCAACTAGATATTTTGAAATACACAGCCATCTCCAAAATTGAGTCAACATTGTTAGCTGGTCTCATTTTCCCACCCTGTCTGTATCATGTTTGCATAGATTTATCCTTTACTGTGGCGGAGACTGTGTGTACTATTTCAGCGCAGAGTTTGAGTTTGGACTTGGTTTGGTTGTACAGCCTGACAGTAACTAGTAAAGCAGCAAAGCTTGCAAGCACAGGCAGTGAGTGCAGTGACATGAAGCGGTCTGGTGCACTGAAGGTCAATAAAAGAGGTCAATCAATTACAGTGCAGCACTTGGCATTTACTTGCTCTTTTTGTGGACCACAAAATATGCATTATGTGTCCCCTCTGTACACTGGGATCCTTGTAAACAAGTGATTTACAGATATAGAATAAATATCACCGGGATTATAATGCATTTACAAAATACACCATTCTGCCTCTGTGATTATGTGAAAATCAATGAGCAGGGCAACTGTACAGTAAGAGCAACTAAATCCAAATTTAGCTCAAATGTGCCTGTGTTGCTTTTTTTGGAAATAAACTGCCCACATTAACAAGTCATAGTAGCTTTTTTTCAGTTTCTCAAAAAGGCCAAATCTTCCAAAAGGATATTAGAATATAAGTTTAATTTGGATTTAATATATCTTGACATGTTTCAAGAAGAGTTTGATGTGATATTAACAAGAAGTAACCATCTTGAATGCCCTACTGGCAGATTTTGAGAGAAAATATAGGGTTAAATGACTTGATAAGATGGATATTTATGCAGGGTGTGTTCTATAGGACTAGTTTGTGACGTAGTGGCTCTAAAGAAAGCATAATAATTTACTCTGACGTTTTATCAGGTGTGAAAAAAATAAAAAACAGAGCAGGGGTCTAAATTGATGCGGAAGGCACAGCAGAGGAGTGAATGGATAAAGAGAAGTGACTGTTTTGTTGCGGCGATGATGCAAAAAGCGTAGCATTAGACAAGTGCTTTGAAGTTAGTCATAAGGATTTTTAAAAAAGGGAGGGAAAACATGTTGTTTTTCCTATAAGTGCTCATTCAATCCCTCATAAAACCCAGTGTGGGGACAGGGTTTTGGTGTAGGATTGGGCTCAGGAATAGCGTGAAGCACCTTAAGGTTTAACCGAGAGGCAGAAACTAACCTTCTCCTTCTCAGTTTAGGAGAGCTCAGAAAGTAGAAGAGACTGCCAGAGGCTAAACTAGCACTTCTGACATGCGTGAAACAGCCGGAAAGAAAGTAGTAAAAAAGGAAGATAGGAAGAATACAGGAGAAATGTTAGACCTGAGGACTGGAGATAGTCTGGAGAGCTCGGCTTTAAAAAACGAAAAAGGTCAGAAAACATCACCATTGCTGCACATGAAGAATAAACAGTTAAAGACTGGTGTTGAAAATCACTCAAAGGTCATAGTTTGCCAGATATTCTCAGGTTTCACATGAAGTTTTTGGGCATTTGCTAATAACACTGTATGTCCAGTCTAATTAATGGCAACACCCGATCAGATGTGTAATCCTGCTGTGTAATGTGTGTGGCCAGAAGTGCAACAAGCTCAAGAATTCAACTGCAAGAGAACATTGAGCCAATTTGTGTATTAAGTCTAAAGCAAGTGAACCAGCTTAAAATGAAGAATTATGTCTGTGTTTTTTTTGGTGAATTTTCAGATTTTTTTTTTAACTCCTGTCTTTGATCATCAAACAACAAACTGGCAGGAATCCACAGAGGTTTTCATACTCACAAAAGTGTGAAATCTTGCAAATAAAACGCTAGAATCATCAAACTTCGAGTTTGGATAAAATGGTTTTTAAGTTCGTATATTAAAATCCTCTCACCTCGGTGTCCTCTTCTCAGAGTGAACGCTGTCGCTGTCTCCCAGGTTGAGGGAAGCCAGGGACAAGCTGGAGACTGAAAAGACACGTTGACGTGAACCTGGATGTGAGACAACGAGATGGGGCACAGCACGACACGATTACACCGACACCACGAATGACACCAGGCTGTCCGCTGTGCTTTTTGCCAACCCTGTTATGGAGCAATGCAGCCTCAGTGCTATGACTACAATGAAATTTAACATCCATAAAATACACACAAAGCTGACATGATAACAACCTACAATACATGCTTAAATGTGTATAAATATAAATATAAATAAACAAATATAAATGTACATATAACAACACATATAAAAAACACATATGTGCTACATTGCTCCTTAAGTATGTCCAAGTGTTAAATTTTAAGCCCTACTGTATTATTTTGCACCTGTTAGATATTACATACAACACAAAAACATTTTTGCTTGTTATCATTTCCTATTAGTTATAATACTGACTAGGCTATGAACTCAATTTATTGATTTCTATACTGTAATATCAATATTGATATCAATGCAAATATCACAATTCATCCAGTTGAAAGCTTAAAATGACCAAATTGGATAAACATTTTTTCTTTTTAACTATATAGAACAAGAATAACTTGTTTGAGGTACATGAGGAAAGTAATAAAAAGACTAGCTGGATGTATAAGACATGTTCAGGTGGCACAAAGCAGAGTGGCAGCAGGACACAGAGTCGACAGACGGGATGACCTTGACCTCTCCGAGTGGGGGTCGTTCCCATGGTTACCTGTGGCAGCTCTGACGGGGGTTTTGGGGGAGTCCATGCTGTCACGATGGATGGACTTTGGCCGGCCCCGCCTCTGCTTGGCCCCACCGGTTGGTCGAGGTTTAATGACAGTGTCCATGTCCTCCATCAGTTTGAGCTGCTTCCTCCTGAGATATTCCTGTTTGATGAACTCCTTCCTGGCCTTGTCCTCCTCCTTCCTGAGACGCTCCTCCTCTGCTTTCAATCTGAACGGACACACCAGAGGGATGGAAGCAGAGTCAGAGCAGTGATGAGAAACACTGCAAGTGTTTTTAATTCATGAATTATGTATGGTTATACGCTGAAGGAATGAAAATAAACATAACATTTAGTAATTTCATATCAAGTATAAAATGACTTAATGTATAGGTAAAAATCACACTATTATTTCTGATGAAAATTACCTTATTATTTTCCTCAAAGTAGTGGAATTTTTTTAATTTATATTCTGTTTCAAGACACCGACAACTGCTAAAAATTGTTTAATAGTTTAGCAAGCTGAGAGAAAGTTACTTTGAAGGCAACTACTTTGATGAATGATTAATGATTTGAGTCCTTTTTTAAAACAAAATGTAATAACATTTTCTGGTTCCAGCTTCAAAAATATGAGTAGGTTCTGCTTGTCTTTATCTTTGGTGACATTAAATTGAATATCTCTGGGTTTTCACTGTTGGTCGCACAAAACAAGCAATTTGAGGATGTCATCTTTGACTATTAGATTGCAAAATAATTGGCAGATAGATATATCGATATATGAAATGATCTGTAGTTGCAGCCATAGTGTTAGCAAAACTCCATTCAGAACAACAAAAATAAAAAAGATAAACAAATAAAAGACAGAAAAAAAGATAGACAGGAAAAACATAAATGCAGAAATGCATAAACCAAAACATATAAAATTATCATAAAAAGTTAATGACAAAGAAAAAAAAGTATTACGTTATTAGAGTCCAATATTAGCGAATGTAAGTGTCAAATATTTCTAATGCTGGGTATTCATTAAGTAGTAATCTTCTTGAATAAGTACATTTTTCCCTCCCCAGACTAAGGAGCACTACATTCCTATACTTGTGTGCTCTGAAAATGTGTATGGACTTATTCTCCAGATGTGTGAACACACCGAGCTTCCTCTTTCTTCTGGTCCAGCTCAGCCTCCAGCTGTATTTTCCTCTGCTGGCTCTCCTTCTCCCTTCTCATCCTTTTCTCCAGCAGCGCCGCCCTCTTCTGGGCCATGTTCTCCTCGGCCTTTCCGTCCTCCTGGATCATGAAGGAAACAAAGCCAGTCACCTTACACTGCTTAAGGTAAATGTTGTTCTAAGCAGAATAAGAATGCAGTGATAATAACTGAATATTATGTAGTATATTGCTGTTTTATCTGACGATGGTTGGGACATGCTGTAGATCAAGAGGCTGAGCTGAGTTTTTTTCCTGTGTGATACTCCTTAAATCATTATATTCACCTAATCTAATATAATAAATGAGATAATCCAAAACCTGAGCTGCTAATGCGAAAGTTCAACTCAGTTAAAAGGCTGGCAGAGACAACAGAGTAGGGGATTTTTTCTGAGCCAGAAAGGTTAGATTCCTCTGCATTTGTTCCAGACACTTAAACGATTATAATGCAATTTTATAATTCTATTTTTATCCAAAATTTTTGTATTATGGGACTACAAGAAACTTTTTAAAAAAAATCTGTATTTCCACTATTTGGGTGGAATATTTGTGGCCACATCTCACTGTCCTTAAGATGCATAGTTTGAATGAACTTTGACTACAGCAAGAGAGCAGGAGACTATTGAAAACATGGTTTGTCAAATATCACACCTTATACACACACTGAATTTCTTAAATAAATATAAACATGCTTTTAGTGCACTGCTACAGTAAAAAATTCAATTTGAATACAGTTGTTTACAACATAGAGTAAGTACACCACCATATTATATAATATGATACAAGTAAGTTTCATCTAGATTTTTATTTCATGTGAACATCCTTTGCTCATCCCTCAGTATCCACTCTCACAAACTATTTAATCTAACCCTTCTCCAACCCCACATTTCCACAGCTGTGCCTGAATTATTCACAACAGCCCCAGTTTTCTGACCTACATCGAAGCCCAGACTGCAGCTATTAAGCCACCTTACAACTCATAAATGGGGAGAAACGCTGTCCTCAGCCGGTGTGTTTCTGGAACCATTCATCATCTCATGTTAGCAACAAGAACAAACATGGCTGCCCTAGGTTAAAATGTATAATTGCTTTCTTTCCAAAGGTGCACCACTGCATTTTAAGGCTTCCAGTGGTTCTGCACGGCCGCAGCCTGGACGCTGCATGCTATAGTTTTTATTAGTTATGCTGCTGGTGATCCAACGCCTGTGTTGTTACTGTGCTGTTTACTAAAGGAGAAGATGCTACAAAGTATCGATAATTGGTAGAAATGAAATGAAGGAAAGTCCAAACATTTTGTCATGTAATATGGTGACAGAAGGTCTCTGAAACAACAGCCTACCTTGAAGAAGAAACCACGACACATCTTCTGCTCCTCATCCAGGCCTTCCACATTACCCTGCATCTCCAAACCATCATCAAGTGTCAGGTCCTCCAGTGGCTTCACGACTGACAGAGGAACCTCAATTAAGCTGCTCTTTGCTTGGTCTGAAGTTTCTGGTTGTGGAGGGATCTCTGTAGGTGTCACCGTGAAGGTTTCTACCACAGGTTGGGCCAGAACCTCGGGAAATGATGACTCTATGGTAGGTTTGATATCTACAGCTGACTTCTGAACTCCGGCTTTCTTGTAATCTGTTTCCATGTCGGTGATCTTGGATTGGCTGTGAGCCTCAGTTTCCTGGGATTTGGCATTTGAATCTACTTCTGTTTTCTCTCTTTTGCTCTGCAGGTTAAGGGAGCTGGGGGGTGGGCTGGCTACACATATACAGGCAAGCTCCCTCTCTGGGGAAAGGAGGGAATCAGTCTCCTTGTTTTTATCTCCGTCTTTGGCTACTGTCTCCGGATTGGCGGTTGCTGATTTGTCCCCCATGTAAACGAAGGAACTTGCCAAAGGCTGGCAGGGAGAAAATCGCCGTAGCCTTGGGATGCTATCGACAGATTGCGGGGCAGTTAGGACTCGACTGTAAGGGGCCAGCTTGAGCTCGCTGGGACGAGCAGTGCGGGGATTACGTGAGTGGAAGGAGGCAGATTTGCGTTTGATGCTGGTTGGAGAGCGGTGGGTGGAGCGAGGGGAGTCGGCAGGAGAAGAGGGTCCTGAGGATCGAGTAACAGCTCCGGCCCGACTGTGTTTTTGTGGTGAGGGGTTTGTATTTGGAGGAGAGATGACCCACGACTGCTGATGTTGTTGCTCCCTCATGGTCATGATGACTTCCTGCTGCTGAGCCAGTCGCTGCATCTCAGTCTGGAGGAAGGCTAATGAGTGGTTGAGTTTCTCAATAGAGCGCGTATACTCTGTTAGATCCACCTCGGTTAGCTGGGCATGACTGTGTCCACCCTCCTCTCCTGCACCGGGTGACTTTGTCCAAGAGAAGGTTGTGATGCTTTGCTCTGCCCCATCAGGTGTGTCTGCCTTGCTCCTTCCAAATTTAAAGATGGGACTTGTGCTTGCTGCCTTGCCTTCGCCCTCAATTTTCCCTCCGTCTTCTCCACTGGCAGCCCCATCCCCTTTTCTCTTTACCACATTGAGAAACGCTGAGTGACCCATCTTTTGCCGATGCCTTGTAAAAGCAGCCTCCACTTTCTTCTTCTGTGCTTCAATGGCTTTCCGTTTCTCCTCCAGCCTCATCCTCAGCTGCACCATTTCCGTAGCCATGACTTGAGCAGGGTCATTGGGTGGAAGCTGGACAGCTGTGGGAGATTCTTGAGCAGTAAGGGGTGGTGTGGTTTGTTGATGGATGGGGCTGTGCTCAGGGGTCGGGGCCCAAGAGACAGATAATGAGACTCCAAACTCAGAGCCCTCAGGAGTGGTCTTGAGGGAGCTGCTGCTGCCCCTCCCTGAGTCCGGCGCTGATGGATTGAGCTTCCTCAACTTCTGTTCAGCGAAGCTGGTCAACTTCACTCCAGAAGGGGATTTACTCTGGCTGCTTGGACAAGGGCTTGGCGTGTCCATATCCAGCTCCATGTTAACAGAGCAGTCTTTAAGAGAGGAATCCTCATCCAGCATGTCCTCTGTTCGGATATGGATGCCAGTGTCCACCTCTGTGGTGTCTGTGGTGCTCAGAGGTCCTTTGGAGTCCCCCTCTGACACTGGCTCTGAGACACCAACAGTAGCCCCATGGTCCTGACTGTGCAGGAAGAAGCCATTGTTGATGCCCTCCACTGGGGGCCTGCTAGGACTGTGGATAATCTGAAGGGCCTCCTCCATGGACGGGGTTGTTGCCATGACACTTCCATGTCCGTTGGGATAAGACTGCCTGCCAGGCTCCATACCAGCTAGGCTGTCTGGGCAGCCCTCCTCCTCAATACCAACACTCTGGCCATTCACTGGCTGGAAGGACAGGTTGCGCTTGATCCCACGGGGCAGGTGGTGGACCTTGAAACCAGAGCCATCATCAGTGCTAACAGACCTGACCATGCCCCGTGTGGAGGAAAGAGGGGCAGGAGCAGAGTCCTCTTTGTCAAAGGGGATGTCAAAAGAAACTCCATAAGGCCCAGACCTTAACAGAAAACAAAAAAGATACTGTAACTAAATCTACAGATACTTTTTCTGCAAACAAATTTGAAAAGGTTATTTGAGGAGAGAGCCTGGTTTGGCAACATCACAATACGCTTTTCTTAATCCCCATGGGATGATTATTTCTCTTGGGGATTGGATATTTTAAATGAGCAGCACATGAACAGGACAGCAATATTACTAACCTTTTCTCTTTGGGCCAGGTGCCAAGGTTGCCATCAACAAAAGACATTGAGGTTGACCGCTTGATCTCCCCTGGAGGACACACGTAAGCAAAGTAAGACTCAAAATACAGGTTGTTGTACCTACAAGTAAACATATTTTGATATTTTTACCTAATAGTACAATTGGGGTAAAACAACAACAACAAAAAATAAATAAAATAAACATTTTTTAAAAATCACCTGAAGTTTTAGGCTGGGGTCGGAGGGGCAAACTAGAGAATGAGATTAAGAAAATGACAGTCATGTTATACATTGTAATTAATGTTTTTATTTTCCTTTGTGGTCTTAATTTGTCCGGATAAGGATTTTGCCATACAAACTGAATTTATTTGGCTTAAGGAATCCCATATATTCACAAATGCGTGGTGCGCACCAACCAGCGTAAACTAAACGGACAAAGACCAGCTCCACTCAACCGGAAATGAAAGTGCCTTGTTATTGCGCTTTTTGAAGTACATACATCACATAGAATTCACTTTTTAAAATCTCACACTGAATACAATCATTTGGACTAACTTACCCAAGTCTCTCAGGACTGGGGGGTCTTTCCATGAAGCTTCTCTTAGTTGCCTTGGAGATAGGGATGGTTGGCATACTCTTCAACAAAGATGAAGGCTCTGAAGCGATAAAACAGAGACGAATTATAAAACTGTGCTTTCACAATGCATAGCAACACAATACTGTACTTTAATTTCCCTCTAATTGCTTTGCAGCTACCATTACTTCTAGCACCTACCACCAATCTCTCAATGAATGATACCGCTGTTGCTATTGCTAGTATGATCTCTATCATAAAATTGAATCTTTTAGGACTTACCTGTGCCTTCGCTATCCAGCGTTCTTGGTTTCACAAAAGACGGCTTGACCACCTCAAACCACCAAAACAGCTCTGCTATGAACACCAGGTAGTTATTCTGGAGAGAAAATCAAACAAAACTGACTAAAAAACATGGGATTGGGTTACATTCAACCACTCAGTTTAAAGATTCTTCAAAGAGACAAATGGCTGTTGCAAGGGACAAATTCTCTATATGTCCTATTGTCACTTTAACCACAGTACTGCCTCTTACAATTGCATTTTACCTATTTCACCAGCAGGTGTCTCTGTTGACCCCCACAGATATCAGTATTACTTGTACCTTCCAGTCTCCATATAAATTATTCACCAATTTGCTCCATTTCACAGAGAATCCTCTTACGGAAAAGATGCTTCATAGCTCAAACTAAAGTGCAGTAATGTGCAAGGGAATACATATTTATGTTTTATCATTTTTTTAGCAAAGATAATTTCCCTAAAGAGTGAGGTCCAGTTGAATGAAATTGTGCCTTTCCCCACTTATTCTGGATCCAGACTTTTCATACTGTGAGATGTTTTTCTGGTGTTACCTGACCAGATGTAACCAGCATCATGGCTTTTCACATGCTGGATACGCTAATCATCCACTTACTAAATAATGTCAATAGTACCTGTGGTCGTACAGAGGAGTGATTAAGGCATTAACCTAATTTATAACATAGAGGTCAGCTATTTTTCTTCTGTTCTCAATTGCACAGCATGCAGTCGACCAGCCAACCTGAATTAGACGGGTAAGAAATGTTCGAGGGATTATTGCTACTGCTGTGCCAGGTCATGTAAACGTCCAAATCAGGTCAACATACAGTGGGAGGTCAAAGTGCTTGTCGACACCGTATCCATGTTGCAAAGCCTTTTTACCCAGGATATTTAAATTTCCCTTAACCACTGTTGTTTTTTTCTTATAACAAAGTAAAAATGTGTGAACTGTGAAAGACCACTACATTTGTTTTGTAAAGACAATAAATAAGTCACGCTGTATTAAAGAGATACGATACAGTGTATGGCCTTCAATAGACATCACTGAAGAAACACCGCATGGTTCAGCCAGCGTAGCGTCCATTTCCTTTTGTTGCTCTTTTTGCCAACACTTAAAAAAATTCAATTCATTCTCATATTTAGTCTAAGTGCTTTTTAAAAAGTGAAACCCAATTTTGTTTTTGCTATAATGGGTGAAATAATTCCAGCTGTTCCTGAGGGAGCTTTGCTTGTTTTAAATAAATACCATTATCTTGATATATTGCATTGGAAATAGAATGCATCTCAGGCATATTTTTTCATCCACTTTCGCAGATTTGAATCAACACTTGATCAATTATTAGGCCAAATTGATCAGTTTTTTTGCATTGAACATGCCAGGACTCACTCACAGATCCGCACATGCACACACGTACATATGCCGATGCAAAACGAGTGCAGTGAAGCAGGAACGACCTTGAGGAAACACGCACCCCCCCTGCCCCTCAGTCCCTGGTCTCCAGACAAAGACAATGCTGCATGGCTCAGCTTTAAAGATACCTGATTCACTTCATCAGCAACATTTCGTTCTACCAGGCACACACTAGCACACAGACATCATTCATACACGCCTTAAGCCCCTAAACTGCAGCCCAAAAGCTCACCAGGAGGGGCAGAGACAATTACCGCCCGCAATACTGGTCCTCCCTCCCTTGTGCGTTACTGCAGCATTTTATATATATATTTTTTTTTTGTTTGTTTGACCCCTTTTTGTTTTTACCTTACATGCCAGTGTGCAGAGCTCCAAAAGTCTGAAAAGGTGTGTCTGCTATGATATAATCTGCCTTAGGTGTGAGAAGCAGTAGAGCACAAGTCCAAAGTAATTTAAGTCAAGCAGAAAAACATCTATTTATCATCTTTATGTGCAAACTGAACAGTTGCTTTAGAGTTTAAGTTTTTCATCAGTGGGTCAGTTAAAAATGTTTCATTGTATCCATCATCTTTTTCAACCTATGTTTTGAGTTAGATTTGCCCTTCTTATGTGTCTGGGGTTAAATAGTTCTTAAGCATAGAATTGCTAACAAACACCAAGTAAAATACCAAAGTGCTGTTTACCTTTGGCTGTTTTCAGGATTTGAAGCATTCCTTGGTTAAGATGAAAAGAGGAAGAAAGAGCCAGAAGGAAAAAAGAGAGATAGAGGGAGAGAACGATCTCCTATCTTCTGTTCAGCCCAGATCGGTGGCACAAATCCAACCTCAATTGTCTCTTCCCATCTGTCCATCTGACTACTACTGACACACCTGGTGTGAGTGCTATCGCTTAATACCACCAGTTGGCAGGCACACACACACTCACACAGATCCCCCAAAAACCTACCACCGCACCACAACTGCGCCAATCTCCCAACTGACTGGCATTACTACCTCGTGGGCTGCCAGGTCTCCAGCGTTGCCAGATCTGGCTGTTTCGAGATTTGAGTGTCAGACTGTGTCACTCTCAGGATGAAAACAGGAACCTGATTGGTGATTACTGGAAGAGCGTGGGGTGGAGGAAGGTGGGGGTTGATGGGGGGGAGCTAATCCACTCTGCAGGGATGGGCACAAACAGCCCCCCCCCCCCTGTCCTGCATGTACTACACATGCACACACTCACACATGAATGGTATAACATTTAAATGCACTGGCAATGTAAAGGTCTCGCGTGCATTACAATTTAAACAGCAGGTCGCAAACTCCAAATTACATTATCCGACTCAGTAAGACACACGACCTAGCCACACACTGAGCATTCACAGGGCATTAATGTCAACAATCATTCGGCCAGAGGGTTGATCAAAGGATCTGGGTCCTGCAGCCAGACAAACAGACTCACTCCAATCTGGAAAACCCACCCTCTTGATTTACTGCCAAGTTTAGCAGGCTGCCTTCAATTGCCTGCTGAAAAACCCGTGTTGACGTTACATTTTTAAAAGCAGATAAAAAATAATGTAATACAATTTTGAAAATAAGGCCAAACACAGACATTAGACCAAAGCTACATATTTAAAAAAAAATCCAGTGATGAATTGATGATGGTATCATGACACTGAAAAGGGCAACCATTACTTGAACTTCACATAACCCTCGTACCCCTTACCTGCTGGTGATCCAGAGACTGGGGTTTGTTCTGATGCAACGCTCATTGCAAGTCACACTGTTTATATCAGCTAATAGGTGGAGGAATTAGTTCATCATCATACTGTGTGTTACTATGGTCAACTCATACCTAACGGTGGAACAAATATCCTTCATTGCTGACAACCAGTGGTCAGGTTGTAAACAAATGATCAACTTACTGAGAGCCACATTGAAGAGGCAACTTACGAATTACTGTAAGCGTGTTCATTTCCTTCCTCGGGGCAACCTCAGTACGTCTACTAAAAAAGAAGCAAACGCTGGAGAAAACCCAAAGCTGGTGAATTTCATTCCTCCTTCTCGGATCCACAGATGGTAATTTAGATGTTCTGTTAATGAATTAAATGGAGAGTCAGTAAATGGGAGGGGGTTGACGTGATTTACCAGCCCGGTGTCCATTATAGGAAAGAATGGCTTTAAGTAATGTGTGGTGTCTGTGACTTTGGGGGTTGAGTACTGAGGGCTAATCTATTGTCTATCATTGAGGCATACTGAACATAATGTGGACGGATCCCTGCCAGATCAAACATACCAAATGTTGCGTTTTATGTAGACTTCCAGTTTAATGTAGACTTCTAGCGACAAAAGAGCACAGAATCTGAGGTGAAGTTGCCAGACAGACGGGTGTATGGGTGGGCGTGAAGACACTCGCTCAGCTGTCAAATGGTCACACTGTCAGGATTCACACTCACTTCCAATTTTATGCACATACTGTATTTGATGTCTTCAGATGACTGATAATATCTATTAAAGTGTCTAAGCCACACCAGCTACAGTCTAGCCCTCGTGTTTAAACTGAACAGTGCTTATTTGTCAGGTTTTGTCTTTTCATTGAGTTTTGATGTCCTCCATGTTAGTGTTGCTCAGCCAAGAAGTAAAATGTGGGACATTTATCTCAATAATGCAAAACTTAGTCGTGTTCAACTTTGCAACGCTATTTTGTTTATCGATAATTACTTCAGTAATTTTTCAAGAAAAAAAAACAATCCCTTGCTCTGGTTTCTCAATTGTGAGGATTTATTGTTTTTTCCTTGTCATTTAAGATAGTAAACAGAATATCTTTTTTTAAGATTGTTGGTCAGACAAAACAAGGCCCTGGGAAATTATAACAGGCACGTTTCTGACAATTTATAGAAAAAGCAATTAATCAGTCGAAAAAAAAAATCTGCATTTAAAATAATCATTAGTTGCAACCCTTGTTAACATACAATGGTGCATGTTGGTTGATTTTATGCAAAATATCCATAGTTCAATCATAATTTATGAATGTTTCTTCATATAGTTTTGTGTTCTTCATTCTAAATGGAAAACATCAGATCTAATAATGTCTAATCACATCTGGCGGACGAATTAGAACAGAACCACTTTCAGCTAAGTGTGATATTTGTCATGGTGTGTGTGCCTCTGTTGCCTCTGTGGTTTAGACGGGCTTGTCTAAACATATGATCAAGTGCATAAAGATGCTTTCCGTCTCTCTCTCTTCCCTTCCCTCTCTTATCACTTCTCCTCATCTCTTCTCTCCTGCTCTCATTTTCTTCCACATCAACGCCTCTCTCACTTCCCCTCCTGTCTAATGTTTCGGCTCAATCTCTATAATAAGGTCTCCATTAGTATGACGGGCCACAGCGTACAGCTGCTGAGGCTGTGACTACCTGGAAACTGGGTCAAGGTTACTGAATCTAACTGGCTGTGTATGCAGTTCTGGCTGCACTGCTGCTCCTAGGCAATAACTCTGCCCTACTGGGATTTTATTTTTATCTCTTGTGGAATCAGCGTCATCAAACTTCTGATACCGGCTGGTTCAGAAAACTCCATTATTATTTTTTTATGTCGTGTGTTTAGTCAACGTACACTATGTGAGCTTTGGGCTGTTTAGAATGTGAAATGGATAACGTTTTCAGGAATCCGACACAAAATGAGACATGAGGGCTTTACTCCTGAATTCTAAAGATTTATATCCAGTATATTACTATAATATTAGTACAAATGTCAGCATTGCTGTTACTGAGCGCCTGCACTGCTCTGTTTTTCACATCTAAGCTTCAGTACTTCAGGTCTCCGTTTCTATTGTTTGTCAGAGCATTTAACCTTTGTAAAGTGAAGTCATACAATTTTTTTCTCTCTTTATCTTCAGATGAAAGCATGAAATACAATTTGCATTAGCAAAAAAACCCAAAACAAAACAATTCTATTTATACATCGAAAGACTACATTACTATTACAAATGTTTCTTATGAGTGTCCACAAAGACTATATAATGCAATTCTGCTGACTAACCTATTTAACTTAGTGTGTGTAAAGGATAGAAACATAACTACAACTGCAAAGCAGGTTCGTAAAGTTTAAAGTCGCTTGAAAGCTGATGTTTAGTCAGTTTGGACAGTCTATCGATGTTTGATCTTTCAGCAACATGTATTCCATCTGTGCTGAGGACAACAGTCCCGTATCAGAGGACAGGCAAAGTCAAACCCATCCAGAAATATAACCTATTTTTTTTTTTTTTTTTTTTCACACCACTTATGCAGCTCTGTGACAAAACATGCTGACATTGGACACTTCAGGAACAAGCAAAAACACACAACAGGGTGGGAAAGTTACAGACCAAACCACCAGACAAAAAGTGGCACATGTGACCGTGGCAGCCATTATGCTTTTTATGTGACAGAGTAGTGACTCTGGCTGTTTTGGGGTGTTGTGGGAACTGTGGACTCAAGTAGCCGTTATAGGTATTTTATGAAAAGGTTAAGTTCCCCGCAGCAGAGATATACTGTATGCGCACGCAGAAACTGACCAAGAAAACACAGCTAATGAAATGTTTGTCAGCATAAGTGTAGCATGTGTTTCACAAATTAAGACCCCTTTTCCGATTAATTCCCTGGCATAACTGGTTCTGAAAAGCAAGAAGAATAGGAGTAGGAAAACTACACGGAAAAGTAGAGCTGGAAAACTTATGTATAACTTCAGCACTCTCTTCCGGTTTGGACATGGACAGCAGTCCAGCACTGTGCCACCTCTGCCAGTTGAGAACAATAAAGCCTTTTTGTCACCTTTGGATATTTTTTACCAGATCTGTGGCTGATCTCAAGTGACTTGTATATGTTTTTATCATAGAAGAAAGAAAAGTAGGACAGGGAGCGAGTTCACTGTCAAATACAGTGTCCTCATTGTTTCTATGACACATGCACTCCAGCAGCATCACACATTTATATACCACGAAACTGCAATCAATAATCCCACATCAGCAGAAGACAACCTCGATACCACACACACACGTGGATAAACAGCGGTGGCATGGACCTCAGAAGAGAGGTGTGGGAATGAACACAAGATAAACTGAGCTTGTAAGTGAGAGAGATGGAGTAATGGGTGAGTGACAGAGATCAGGTATGATAGGACACAGTATGATAGGAAAAAAATTAGAAATATCACGGAGAGTCAGAAGGAAACTCAAAAGGAAAAAACAGAAAAAAGAAAAAGAAAGAAAGAAAGAAAGAAAGACAGGGCAAACAAGTTTGAGAAGAAAATTAGAGAGGGAATTCAGGAAAGAAAGACAAGGTAGAGAAGGAATGGAAAAGGAATGGATGGGAAATTAAATAAGGAAATTAAAACAGGAAGAAATGCAATGAGTGTGAGGAAAGAATTAAAAAACACATGCAGACATGTTAGGAGAGCAGGCTGAGTGCAGCTCTCCATGCTTGTGGTTGGTGAAGACAGACAGGTCGAACTGAATGGTTTTTCCACAGCATGACTCACCACACTGGCCTACAGAGCCGCTGATTTCTCCTGTTTCATTTAGCCTCTCTCTCTGGATACAATGCCACATGGTTTTCTAATTTGTTTAGTCAAAAATCCATGAATTAATCAACACTTATGGGATTTGTGTCGGCTTATGGCAACATCATTAACTTTTTCTGTAATTTTGTAAATGTGCCGACTAAGACCCTGAAATTTCCCACTTGGTTCATAAGAAAGACCCACCACTTTTTTGGATTTTAGTTTAACAATCATTTCGTACGGGGTTAAATTTTTTCATATGGTGGTTTTTCTACTACCTACCACTGGCATAGTTCCTTTCTGCTGACAAACACTGGCTACATTTTAAAGGGACAGTTTCAATGTGCTAGTAGTTCAGCAGCTCAACGACTATTACACACTCACTGTAAAAGGAATTTCAGAGTGGAGAATTGTTTTGCAGAGAGAACCTCTGGACACCAACCAAACAGGATCAGTATCACAAAACATCCTTTATGTCAAAACACAGCTTTTTACTCTGTGACATTTTGCACATTTTGATGTTTAGAAAGAACAGAAATTCCTTAAAATTACAACTGAGGTCAAATTTCAAGACCAGCTAGTGGCACAAAATACATACTCTTACTCAGGGAAAAAAAAAAAATGTCATTTCCAAAATGATTTCAGCATATTTTTAAAAACACAATTATTAGCTCTTACTCAAACTCTCTAAAATTAAGGTACTGTTCTGTATAAATACAATAATGTTCTCACCCAAAGACTTACACTGACTTAACAACTAAACTTAAATGTTTTGATCCACGAGTGAGGGTCATATGATTTAAAATGTTAAAGTGAATATCTCACTTGAAACAAAATGTGACTCCAAACTTTCATGCTGTAGATTTTGAGCAGTACCTTGATGGTGGAGGAGGCGTAGAGCATGTCCTCCAGGCTGAAGTGGCAGCAGCTATTGAGGTTGTCTTTGCAGAAGTCCTGAATGAGCTGCAGGTTGTACAGCCGATCGGACAGCGTCATGTTCTCCTTCAGACAGACATCTGGGAGGGCAGAGGGAGCCATCAGGTGTCAGGGTCAGCGTGACGTCAGGACGAATTTGATGATTAAAGGGGTTCTGGTTGTAAAGTGCTGATGGTACTGATGGTAAGATCAGAGATGTATGCAGTGTGTGAAGTACAGCGTTGAGGGTCTTTAAGCAGAGAGCTTCTGAGGCGTTTTAAAGAGGTAATGGTTTGTAAATGACTGACCAATCATGACAGTGGGAGGAGCTGTGTGTTAATACAGTTAAAAAATCTCTGACTGATTAATCTTTTGTCCTTGTGATGTTTTCGGTTTAGTTGAATACTTGCGTTTGCATGTACTCTATGTATGTGTGAGTGAGTTTGTGAGTGTTTGTGTGTATTTGGCCCACTATCAACATACTTCATCAGCAAGGTGATGTGATTATGTGGCATCACTTGTTTGTGACTGATCTTTGCTCTAACGAGTAAACCATTCAGCGGAGGTGGACAAAACTGTAACTGCATATCCTGAAAATAAAATAAAAGTGTTCTCAGGACATATTTAACACCAAAAATTAGTGAGCAACAAAAACAGCCCGGGTACAGTAAATCACTGGGCTCAGAGTCCTGCTATTTGCTATTTTTGGTATGAGATCAAGTTTTTTTTTAGTGTCCGTATCTGAAACATGTTGTGTTAACAATTACTTTCCTTTTCAATTTCAATGAACAGCAAAAAGAAAAAAAAAATGTTCTAAAAGGTGGGAATTTCAACAACTTTAGCAAAATTCTGAGCTCATTTTTTTGGGTCAAAAGAACTCCGACTCCTCCTGCTGACAAATGAAGGACATCTTGTAGTGTTGTAGGGACCTGCAGACGGCCTGCCCCGAACCAACACACACACACAACACTTCCTTCAGACCACTCGCTGATCATCCCACCTCCTTACCATCTAGTGGTAGCAGCTGAGGGCAGTAAAAGTGCAGCAGAGCGCCCAGGGCCGAGCCGTCTGTGCTGTCTTTCAGCAGGTTGTCCACTGGGGGGATCCAGGGAACCTGTTGGGTCGAGGCCTGCTCCTTCCTGTACCTAGCCTGCATAACATAAAATACATGCCTATAAACCAAAGCGCCAACATTACCCTGCCTACATCTACAGCACCTAGACTTGTCCTGTCGTTTCTTTTTTCAATCATTACCTATGGCTGCAAAATTAGTCATGTACAGTGTAACTGTGCAACCATCACAACAGCTGTATCACTGATGTCTCTTTAAAGCAGCAGCGACACTTCAAAACACATCGAGGCGTCATTAGAGTCACTCATGAAGGTAACTGAATGGTTCTGGAGCCTTTGTAGTAAAATGTTTCAGCTGGTGAAAACAAACAGTCATAGTGAGCTCACTGAGCAGAAACAACACTGTGGTAGTGATTAGGCCTGCGCAATTGATTTTTCCAGATGGCGTGATCTAATGTTGTGATAAAGATCAAAAATAATTAGCCTCTGAACATGTTGCGTATTATTTAATAAAAAGTATTTACAGATAGCACTCTAAATGAAAAACAGTCAAAACTGTCATAGCAGTGAGTCCGTTTCGTATATACAGTAACAGTGGGTGAATGAATATACAGATGTCTACACATTCACAGACGATGTTTGTGCTGAAAAGAGATAATGTTACAAGAGCGTTCTACAGTGAGTGCTGGCACAGAGACTCTGAAATCATTTCATGCAAAATGTTCCCATCTGTGAAATTAAATTCTAATAAAACTGAGCTTCCCCCCCCCCATTTTTTGGCAAATCTCTTGGGACCTCTTCAGTGATTCCCCAAGGGTGTCTTGTTCCATTGACAATAACCTTCCTATTAGCAAATACATGGAAGTGCTGTACATGAATAGTTCAAATATACATATTCCTAATATATAAACCCTTGATTTCAATAACCATAAGCTTATACCAATCAACTGCAGTTTAGAGACTCTAGCCAATAATACAGGATAACTGATTTCTAATGCCATTCACACTTCTACTTTATCTTAATGGCAAATAATTACAGTTACAGACATTTTCAGAATTTTTCTTCATATTTTTGCTGTACATTAAATCAAATGGATGTAACACAGGGGATTAGTTGTTAATCAAAACAAGGATAACAGAGGTAAAGCTGTGTTTATGTAACACTGAAGTCTGTGATGCACACTTGTGATAAAACGATGGCAATCAAGACAGAAAAAGGGAGGAGGCTCACTATGGATACGTAGATGAAAGAGCGTAGCGCGGAATAGTTGACTTACAGGCACAAGCTTCATGTACCACTTGGTTGGAGACTGCAGCAGCACAGCAAAAGAAAAAACAACAACAAAGAAATAACTGTTAGTGAGATTAGTTCGTAATGCGATTAGTAATACGAGAGAAAACATGACAGGTGTGAGACCAAAGAGGGTAAACCTGTGTGTTATTGAGAGAGCAAGAAAAGCAGCCCACACAACATAAATAACCCTGAAATTGTGTTTAGTGTAATGTGGTGTTAAGTTTTGAGTATATACAGTATCTTAGGCTTTTGCAGAATACAGAATGAGTGTTTTGTTAAGGCTAGCCCAAATATTAGCTATGCTGAGTGTTCACAATTTCACTCAAATAAAATGGCACTGTGACTCAAAATATAATTTGTCCCCCTGAACGTCTCCCAAATCTCATCAGTGTGAAAAGGAAAACAGAAGAAAGATTTCAAATCCAATATAAAACAAATGCATGACAAGATTGTTATTGTTACTCTTCAAGTATGTCTTTTCACAATTGCTGTCAGTTGTCAGTTCACAGTTTTGTCTGATATGAATTACAAAAAAAATACAATAGAAAATAAATAGAAAATAAAAAAAATATTAAAAAAATAAATATAGACAGTCATTATAACTTTGCTGCAATTCTTGAGTATGAAAGATAGTCGCTTTGCCTGCAGGTTTGTTTTTGTGTGTGTGTGTGTGTGTGTGTGTGTGTATGTGTGTGTGTGCAGGATAGATTCCTGTGACAGCCAATGGGCCTATTGATTGCATTAAGGGACACTGTATGGCATCATCAAAATCCGGAAATGCACAGTATCTCATTGTCGCTAAAGTGAAAAGGCGGCAGCTGAAGACCTACAGTCGCTACAGGACACCAAATAACAATCCCACTGCATAAATGTAACCAATCTGTCAGCTATCCACTGACAATGTAAGCTAATTCCAGATGAGGAGAGGCTTGCCTCAATAACAGCTAATTCCCACACTACCTGGAACCATCAAAGAACCAAATCTAAGTGCCACTCAAAGTGGCTGGCAAGTCCTCAACTTGAAACGCAAACCTTGGCTCGTGGGAAAATATGGCTGCTTTGTACTGAAAACCCCAAAACAAATATTAAAGGTAGCAAGAGGATGAAATGATGAAATGAGTCTGATGCCATCAGTGGAACACACCTTATGTACTCGAATTTACAGCACAACGTAATAGTTAATCAATCATCTATTTGCCTTTGAATGAACTGCCTCTGAAACTGATATCACAGCAGGGATGTGACTATCTTGATCTCAGGCATGTCATCAAATAAAAAGAGCACTGACAGATCAGATTATGGTGGACTGCAGAAATGATCCATGATCAAAAACAGACCATATTTTGTATAGTTATATACAGAATCCAGATCCGAGATTCAAATTAAGTGATTCTGATACACGTCTTCCAAACCAGATTCCTGGCTTGAAGGAACCATTAGCTGTAGCGCACTGAAACTCAGTGACATTACACAGTGTGTTTGTGAGCGCAGAGTGAGACAGACAAACTTTGCGCTTACTTCACCTCTTCAAGTCAAGCAGCTAAAAAGCTGCGCGCCCCAATATGTGACCCCAAAAAAACTCAATGCCGGCTTACAGGCCAAGATGAAAATTTGGTGGGCGGGAGGGGAGCATGGCAATGGAGACAATATCACTTATTAAGTGGTCAACCTGAACTTTTTTAATGCTAGGTTATTCCCAGCTGCCCCAGTTTGAGAATAAGACAGGGGAGATGAAGACTGCCTGCATCTGAAGTAATGATCTAACTGTGGGCTAAGCAGGGTCAGACCGACTTTAAAATCTGTTAAGACGACCAATAAAACCCCTGGGGAGAGGTAGGGCCCAAATCCATCATCTCCTTACAGAACACACACACACACACACACACACACACACACACACACACACACACACACACACACACACACACTATACTTGTGTATTTACACACATGCAGCCCAACCAGCCCCACTTCAATCATTCCGTTGCTCTCCGTCTTCCCATCAGAGTTCATCCTCTGAAGCCAGACATGTCCGGTTGAGCTGCGGCTCAGCTTTTGCAACTTAAAAGGATTAGTTCTCTCCTCTCTGCCCTGACGCTGCCTTCGCAGTCCCCCCCGCCGCCCCATTGCCCTGGTGAGCTCCACACTGTTGTCCTAGGAGGGTACATGTCTCTCTATGTCTGAGTGAGACAGAGGCTGCCTGCGTGACTCACACTGCAGTCATGCTGCAAAGACAGAAAACGGGGAGGGTAGATGGAGCTACTAGGCATCAGCAAAAAAAAAAAAAAATCAAAACAGTAGTGCACTACTTTCAACATATTACTGCAGTTTGAGTCACATACCTTGTTTGCTTCTGTTTTTTTGTCGTCAGTCACTGATAATGAAATTACTGACCGAAATTCCCATTTCCTCACCTCTTTTGGGCTGATCGACTGATGTTATTGTGAGAGCGGTGTTATTAAAAATCAGTCAGAGGCAAACATGGGACATTGATGCTTACGTTCTATTCGGTCTGAATGAAATAAGGAATAAAATATGACAATTCCTCACACAAATAAGGAAGACACGACCAGCATATGCTGTTATTCCCCCCAGAAAACACTGCAACTTTTTTCCATTTTTTAAACTGAAGAATTATATATTTTATGGGTCTGATTGCAGAGGCAGAAAAGGGAGGGAGGGTCATAGAGTAATCTGGTGGTTTCATGACAACCTAATAGAAATTATGTTCATTATTTTCCCATTATAACTGATACACATGTGTTTAATCTACATTAAGAGACTTGGCACTTGCACCTCAGCAGCTGTATAATTATACAAACTAAAACATTAAGAAGGAGAAAACAAACAATGCTGGGATGAAAGCAAACTCAAGATTAAATTCAAATGGCCAAAACACTGACTGTAGTTCCCCTGCCAAACACAGTGAGTGGTTATTATGTAAGGTCTCCTGTCTGAGGCAGCGAGGACTGGAAGTCAGACACTAATGCAAGTTCAAAAACTGTCCTGACTTAACAACAAGCAGAGTGTTTTTTAAATCGTCCAACACAATACTTTATTTAATTATGGTTCTCAATCAGCTTTTTGTTTTTTCTGTAGGGGAAAAAAAAAAAAAAAAAAAAAAAATCAGCTTTTCAATACTGTATTACTCATTGTTATTTTCTTTGGCAGCCATACTACCAATAAAATGAAGTAAAAATTTTAACTTAAAGGTGAGAGACACACGGGATACAGAATCTTATTATTTCAGCCACTGCAGACAGACACACTGACTGACACAAGTGCACTGTAGTTCATCTGAAAGCACAGGACTGCATCATTCAATGACTGTGACTTTCACCACAGTTCAGACCGGAACAATATCTGCAATGAACTAGAGAGAGAGAGAGAGGGAGAGAAGGAGAGAGAGAGTGAGAGAGAGAGAGACGGCCACCATGAGGATACAAGCATGTACTCAAAAACACACACATATACGCACAAACACACCCACACCTCAGTCCATGTGACGTGATGTTATTGAAGGGCCAGCTCCCCAGCTTGGGGGCCAAACAAGTGGATGTGTTAATGCTCACATCGTGAGCAGGCGTGGCTCCACACGTGAGACACTTAGTCAGAGTCTGGGTGACTCCGCTGTAAAAAAAAAAGGGTCCGTTGTGACTTTAGTTTTGGAAGAACCTTTCTCGTTTATCAAGCATAAACACAAAAATCTAATGATGATATGATGTCACTTATGTTTGATTGAGCCACACCAGCTAAAAGTGCGTGCATCTTCCTGTGTGTTTGGGAGGGACAGCTGAGGCATGCAGTGCTGCGTCTGCACACTGACTGGTCAGATCAGCATCAAACACTGTGGAAATCTGCACAGCCCTGGGACTGGGATGGGAAACACTCACACGCGCACACATAAACTGCAGTGCTCCCTTTTCGACTCCCTGCATGCTGAAACACGTGGGACAGGGTTGCAATATTTTCCCCTTAGGTAAACTTCCTAGCTTACGCCGCATCGCTGACAGTGACCCAGGAGTAAAGGCGAGGGAGGGTCTGGTGAAGAAAAGATGTAGAGTCGAATGGGGAGGAGTCTAGTAGAGATTAAAGTCAGGGCAACTTGGATTTGTAGAAAAGGGAAATGAATTAGGCAAATAGAGGAGAGAGAAGAGCAAACTGATGCTGATGAACGCCAACTGATATTTCTCATTGTTATCTAACGTGTTTTGAGGGTGTTCATGACTTTCAGGATTCAGTGAAACTTGCAAAAACCCTCTGCATCATTCAAGAACCGCAGAGAGGTCACTGCTCTCCATTCCTGAAAAACTGCTGGTGGTGCATAATGAATGATACGGAGGTGAGAGGCATAAAGCAGTGCGTGACGGATGAAGATGGGTGTGGAGAGTGACATCATTCACCTGCTCCTCCCCCCTCCTCCCTCCTCCCTGCTCCACTCTAGTGTGTCAGGGTGATGCCAACTCTGACCCTCACTGCCAAACCATAATTGCACATGTAGCCTGACTGGTAGCTCACAATGGAGTCATAAATACACACAGACACATACACACACAGACTTTATACTTGCAAAATATATTATATTTTTATCACTGTTGTGATATGAATTTCCACATATGCAGTCCTGAAATTCATGAAGTGGGGAGTATCTGCTGCCCCTTTGCAGTAGTTTTTTGAGCTGCAAAGTTCATTCCTCCCAAATGAAATGGTACAGATTTAGACCGACTTTTATTGAGCAATAAGGTAACATTTTAGCCAACTCAGACATTTCACTACAATTTTTTGGTGCAGCTGCTTCACAGTAAAAACCTTCCGGTTATTGGAAAGCTGATGAGAGCTTGGGAATTGTTTGACTTTGGCCGAAAGGCTAACATGCCACTTGATACTAAATCTGTATTTGTAATTCCCTCTGGAATCAAAAAAAGATGTTATCGATTGCATATTGAATATATAGATTATTATTATTATTGTTCTTTGCTGTTAATCCTGAAAATAAGCAGGGCTGGGGTCGCAACATACCAATTCTAAGACACAGGAAAATCACATACTTAAGTCTATTTGATCTCATAGCACCACTGAAATATCCAAAACATGTATCACACATCCCATTTTCTCCCATTATTGTACAGCCTTAATGCATGTATAGATGTGATTGTCGTGAAGTGACTATACTTTAACTTAATATGCCATTCTGTGGGATTTTAAACTGATTTATTTCCAGTGAATTAATACACTATTCAGTGGATCAGTGAAGAATTTATGGTGAATGCAGCGTCAAAGGACTAAATCTAAACACAGATTACTCCAGTAACTGAAATATATAATATATACGTGGTTAGACACAGACACAGACACAAATACAAACACAAACACACATAAACCGTCCACACCAGCCTTTCTTATGGCACTAGAAATTACTGCTGATACTAGAGTCAGTTAAATAACAGATATGGACTGCAGACTGGAACCTGAACTTGGGTGATCCTGCACTAAATGACTGCTGGACTAATTAGACCGGAGAGCGCTGATCTGCTGGTTAAGGCAGAAATAAAGTGAGTGAAGCTTATACAGTTGTTACGACAGACAAACTAGTTATGATGTTAAAGGCGTAGCCTGGCTTTTGCCATCTTTTTCATTTAATAAATACAGATTGAGCTTTGTCTAAAGCTCAGACATACTGTATGTGAGTGAGTTTTTATTCGATGGTAGCTGGACAGAACTCAGCCTGAGTTCTGTCAAGGAAATTGGTCCCAGATATCAAAGTGACAGAGGTCTGGGACAAATAGCTGTCAGTCAAAAGGAGAATGTTGTTGTGTACCCAAGGATTTCACTTAGCTGCTTTGAAACTGTCCATCAAACTAAAGATTTATATATATGTGTAGTTAGTGGAGTATTAAAGCCGGACGAGGAAAGGAAATGAGAAAAAACACCCACCCGAGGACTACCAGCAGGCTCGGCAGTCTGCGTCTCCTTCTTCCTTTGCTCCTGAGCCACGATATCTTTCAGATGTTCGTTTACCTGGGAGGGGGAGGACAAACAAGATTAAATATCACTAAGCCAGCCGCAGCATCAATGAGTAAAATTCAATATAAGGAGCTGACTATGACTAATACTTCATCTTCAACTCATATTGCTCTCATACAGCGAGCAATCGCCTGAAATTAAAAATTTGATTTGTTTTGTAACTTAAAAAGAGGCTCCACAGTAAATTGCATAAAAGGTAATATTGGAACATTAGCATACAGGTGATATTGAAGCATTTTTATTTAATTAAATTTGGTTGTAAATTATACAATTATGACTGCAATGTGACCATAACCATCTTTTATTTTTCATTATTACTTTAAATTTATTATTTTAGGAATAAAACAATTTTATTATGCTTTTGTGTTGTCTGCCAAGTTACTGTCACTTCCATAGAACACTATAATAGAGTTCAGTGTTTTAGAGGCATACATTGTTGGATTTTTTGGACTTTCTGAATCACCTGGCATTTAAATGTAATCAGAATGAAATTGAGTGGAGATGGGGTGAATTGAACTGAATCAAATCTAATCTCACAAAACCCTGCACTTTGGACAACTCCTAAAGTTCATATGGATCAAGTTAAAGCAGGAATCTGTTGTTAAGCAGGAGTTTTGGACCTTTGGAATGCATAGGGTCTCCAACAGAGAGCCATATGTCTGACCAGTAGGACTCCACGACCACACCTCCTGTTAGCTTTTTTTTTTTTTTAAATGTGTATTTGTGAGTGTGTGTGAAGCTAAGAGCTGGCAGCAGCCCAGCGCTCCTACCAGAAGAATGCAAACAGACCGGGCCCTGAAGCACTGTATGGAGGAGTCAGAGCCATCTGCACATGCAGGCCATGTAGACTCCCACTTACACCTTATAATTCAAAAAAGCTGATTTACACAATGCACGTGGGTAAAAAGGGTACTACATCTAACATGTACTGTATACATACATTTCATGAAATGTTTTTAAAAATGAGTGCATTGTTTTCCTTGTAGCTCCTGAAGAGACTTTACACACAGAAGACGTGACTTGGAATATGCCCATATACTCACTTGGGAATATAAGAATGTGTATTGGACATTAAAGTGATACTCCACCCTAACAACATTCACCGCCTGTAGACTGTAGTAAAAAGTTGTTACATTTTGTCAAAATATGGCTACATTCACTGCTAAACATGCTAAACCGCTTCTGTGTTTCACAGTTGTGTTCTGATGACAATCACGTTCCCAGTGGAAACTGTGTATTTACCCATATTTTGGTTTAAATATCGATGTTTCGTACATAGTGATAATACAGATGAAACAGGGGGATTAGGCTTCAAATGTGGTTTGAGCAGTTTCTATCGATACTTTTATTTGAGTCATGAAACATTTCACCTTTGGAATCAGCTGTTGCTGACTGAACTATAACTGATCATAGCTGCTTTTGCTCCTTAATGAGGAAACCGCATCATTTTTACAGCCCCCTTGCAAGCCTATAGAGGGTTAGGTTTTTTGCAATATCAATTTAAGTCTTCAAGGTAATGTTTAAAGGATTAAGGCTAGACTGTTTTAATAAGTACATGGGTGAACAGGCCTTAAAGTGCGGTTACACTAAAATAACTTAGTCTGTGTTTCAATGAACACTTTTATTTTCTTAGGGTCCCAATACAGAATAATTCTCTAATTGGTTGAAATAGCCCTAATAACTAGTTCATGAAAATGTATATAAGGATATACTGTAGGTGAAAAATGCTGCTTAACAGCAGGCTCTAAACAATATCATCGGTACTAGCCTTTAAAAGCCCTTGTCAGTTGAGTCATGTAGAGCGTCAGAGGCGAGGGCCAGGAGCCACGGGGAGCTGAAATTCAATGCCTTGTGTCATCCTATACACCTAATGAGAAAAGCCACCCCTTACATGTGACACTCTACTGTATGTAAGATGCGGATAATCTTAAGGTACACCATCATCAAAAGAAATAGTACAAAGATTTCAGGTGACACTGTCAGATTCTCATGTTTCATGTTTACTGAGTTTCTGTTCTCTTACACGTACAGTGAGAGTCATGAACGTGCTGTACATGAGGTGTATAGAAGACAAATGTCTGTCCCAGTACCAATACCATGGTGGACTATCCCACCTTCAGTCTACGCAGGAGGATGTTTTTTCCAATTTGTTCTTAGTTCACCTGCGCATGTCACGTGGTACAACCCCAGGGCTTGGATACATGAGGTTTGTGTAACTAATTCTAATGGTATTTAGGTCACTGTTTTTGAATGAAATACCTTGTAAATTTGCCACGGAAGTTAAGAGCTCAAACTCCTCTTTTGCACAGAATTTGCACCAGCCTTCTTCTTTGACAGATACTGGAACAAGCTGGCTTAGTTCCAGTATCTGTAGCTCACACTCTGCTCTGTTGTATCATCTGCCCTTGTAAAAGATATCTATAGAAATGCACACATGAGGAAAACTTGATGCCTGCCCAATAGTTACAAAGTACCTGTTTGGGATAGAAATCAACTGTGCTCATAAAATATCAACTCATTGGGTGGGCTTTTTAATAAAACCCTTCTTCATGCGGACCTTTGCTTTCATTTTTGTTCTCGGTTTCGGTGCGCAGCCCCCCCTCTACTGTGCATGCGTCTTGGAGATATCACAAACAGCTATATGTCTTACAGAGGACCCAACGATAGCTTTTATGACTATTATTATATACATGTAATCAGAAGCTCATGGGAGGTATAATTGTCAATTGGTAACAAGATAATGTTTTTAAATCATAGTTTAAGGTGTTCAAATTATACATTACGTAATAGATTTACATTTACCTTAGAAAATGAACACAACACTCAATATCATTTTTAGCTTCAGACAACAAGAGGCTAGTGCAACGCAGGGTGGAGGAATTTGAAACAGGACCTCAGATGTCCTTAACTTCTTCTTAAAATCCATATATATACACACACTGTCATTCACCATTACCCACCTTGTTGATCCAGGTGGTCACTGCATCTTCCGTATCATATGGTGCTTCCACATCAGGGTTGCAGGATGAATACTGACATAGGCAGGCCATCACCTTCTCCACACTCACAGTCTCCACTGTGTACACCATCATCAGAGTGTCTATCATTGCCAGATGGGCGCTCTGGAAAAAGGGAACAAGACAGAGAAAGATGTAGATGGTAAAACAAAAAAAGGAGGTAGCCGGTAATACCAGCAGATGCTCAACTTCCTGCAGATCGTATATTTGCTCTCATTCACTGCCACTTCACAGCAAATGCAATAATATAAACCTAAATTGTTGTAACACTTGTTTTATAAGTCAAACACAAGTGCAATGGTCAAAAGCCTAAGCCAAGTGTAAATGGTGTGTGATAAGAAAATGATAGATGAAGAAATGGCCCTAGTTCATTTCCTTGACATTTCATCTAAAGAGAAAGATCTGAGCACTTTGCTGAGAGGATTTGAACTTTGAACAATGTTTTAATCTCAGTGACAGACTGAGCTTTCAGACTACTAGGAAACTTTATATCTTTACAGGATCAAGATAACACAAATGCATAAAGAATACTGTGCCCTGCATCTTACTGATTGCAAACAAAACCAGACATGTCAGGTCCACAAACGTGTATCTAATTAGGCAAAACTGGCTACTTAATCATAAACCATGTTGTTAAATTGAGAATGGCACATCCAGTCTGCGACAGGGAGACTGTACTGCAAAAGATATTTCTTTTAGCCTTGTAACAAGTCTCGCATTTCTGTTTTTATTGGTAAAAGTGAAAATTTAAAAATCGGTCAGTGGATATGTACCATTTGTACCAGTTCTTATGAAAATGGAGATGAAAGTTACATTTTGAAGTAAGGGAGAAACACTGCATTAGCATAACAGTTTAAGGTGCGTGGGGAGCATGGCATTGAAAGAGCAATGATTTACAGAATGGGACCTGGACTCCAAGGAGTCTACTGTACTGTAAATCTGAAAGTCTGTCTTCAGTCTGTCTACAGTCGAATAGTCCCTCGTGGCTGTTGCCCTGGAAACAAGTGCATCCATCCCTGGTTACACGACCCACTTTGCTCACAGCGACTGCTGGCCTTTAAGAAGCCAGAATAAGACATCTTCGCGACAACAGAGACCATTTAATAGAATTGGCATGCTGCTATGCTCATCATTATCACCGAAGAGACTATGCATATAGATCCAGTTTTAGAAACAATATCATGAGATCTGTTGAACCAGTGTGGACAACAACTGATGAACGTTTGCTTGGTCCCTTTCTGCTTTTCAGTTTATTTTTGCACACCGGTACCCCACCGCTACTGTTACACAGCTACATAAGTAGCTATGTAAAATCATGAATCTGGTGCTATGTTATGAAAAACATGTCCAAAGCAGCAACAAATGCATGATTTGCATAATGGCATTATTCCTCTATGTCAAAACAGCCCAATCCAGAGGTACATTCAGAACCTCTCAAATCACCATGGCCATAAACAGTCCTATCAACTCTTACACTGTCATGTTTAATATATGTTTAATATATGCACTGACATGCATATATTAAACATTTTTTAAGCAAACCAGTGTACTGACATGTAGTCAATCATCTCAATTTGCAATGTTGGTAGTAATATAAAATAAATGTGGAATATCTTAAAGTAAAATATAACATTGTCTTCACAGCACCAATGTGATATGGGTAAAGCTTAAAAACGAAGTGATTCTGTGTATTTTAGCTCTTAGCTCCTACATTTAGCTCCCTCTGTTAGTCTATACCGACTTGTGTATCCAGCACGCACCACCCAGGAATCTGACTGCCAAATATTTATACTTGGGCAGCAGCTTTTCCATTAGCTAATCCAATTAATCAGCCAAACAGTTAAACTGGCTTTGAAGATCCACAGTGATGCAGTGCACCATGGCCACATAAAAAGGTAGAAGGTATTAAAAAACTCCCTTGGGGGTTTTTTTAATTGTGAAATTATGTTCAAGAGTGTGACACAACAAAAAACTCGGTTGGTACCATGTTGTACAACAGTTGATAGGTTGTAATTGTGAGCTTTGTGCGATGACGGCTGGAAAAAACACAAGACAAACATTGTTGCTGAAGAGATTTTCTTTCCCCAACATACAACATGAAACAGTAATATTTGTCAGATTGCCTGTCAACTTAGTAACTCTAAGGGCATTTTAGCTCCGAAATGAATTAGCTCTGTGACACAGCATTAGCTTAATGCTTAATATCCACTATCTCTGTTCTGGCAACCCCACAACAAACCAACCCCATTTAATAATACACTGCCAAGCTGTTTCCTATTGGCCTTCATTTAGCTTGTCGAAACATTGTAAAACATTATCACAGAGACACACAAACAAACTAATGCACACACATCCTGTTATCAGTTTGCAGAGCACAGTTAAAAATCTGCCCTGTATTCCCACAACAAAATGATTAACTCTAGGCGAGAGCAGTTTTACAAAGGCCAAGGTACCAGTGTAGGCCTCTTTCCCCTCCTCCATCCTCCCCTTCTGCTGAGCAGTTTGTGGATATTGATTTGGATCTGCTGTGGTCTGATGAGACAAAATGACAAACGGTGAATTAATCTTGTTTACTAGACCACAGACCTGCAGCGTCTAATCATATTGAATGACACCAGGCTGTTGTGTGGAGAGAAGAGGCTAGTGGAGGACCACATGCTCCTTCCAGGATTCAATAGTTGTTTTTTTTTGTTTTACAGTGGGATTGTGTAAATGTGACAGCGTGGCTTCTTCCAGCACTTAAAAGTCAGAGATGTCACAATTAGCGGTAGTTTGGATAAATTGTATACTTTTTTGACACAATACTTTCAGTTTCCTTCAGTTTCATTTCATCTCTGAAAACACCACCAGTTCAAAAATGTAATTAAATAGATGAAGAGAGCTGCGGAGAAGAAGGAGGACCCACTACAAAGATGATGATGAAAAGTGATGAGAAGGCAGTTTACACAGAGTTGGGTAAGTCAATAAACATCTCATTATGATCACCTACTTGTAATTATTATGAATCCTGATGTAAAATATAATTCAGAGCATCGCTTATGGAATCAAGTATTGGTAGAATTTTTTTATTATTTCAAGCACTTGGTTATCAACCAAAGGCCTTTCAAACACCTGCTGTAGCATTTGGAAAAGCTTGAAATCATGGGGAAAGGAGTTAGAGTTAGGAGTTAATGTCAGTTTTGTTGTCTCTTGACAAAGGCTCACAGAGGCATCATGGTGTTGAAGAACTGAAAAAACATCTATGGATCATACTAAAGGGTGTAATGACCTTGACTAAAGTATGTTGGCTTACTGCAGAAACATTGCAACGTGCATGGATTTCTGAAGGCAGGTCCACTTTCGTGTCCCAAAAAGGACAATATATTCTGCCATAAAGTCTGAGGTTGGAATGCTGAATACAATCCTATGGCTAAAATTGCAAAATTATTGCATACAGTGGACAGTCTGCTGCAACTAAATTATCTTCTCAGTGAGAATTGCTGTACTGTACTGTAACGCTAACAGAAATGATCAGTGAAGGATCAGCTGACCATGTGTGAATGTCAGATGAAAGCTGGAGGGAGGAAGACACACTTCTGGATGGATGCAAGAGCAGTGGTAGTGGTTAGAAAAAAAAAGAAGACAAAAGGGAGGGCGAATGGGAAGGAGAGAAGGGGTAAAGGGTTAGCCTTTCTCATTAGAGCAGACCTGCCTGTGGTTTGCAATAAGGCTGTTTCCTCTGTGATATCTCATGACGTCATGTTTTCTAACCTTTCCATTTGCTGAGCACGTATGCTTTCCTTCAGCTTTCCTTGGAGCTTCCGACGACAACCTCTGTCTTCCACTGGTGTCCACAGACCAGCTCCATTGGAGCGTTCAGGGATCAAATGCCTTGCTTGGGGGTATTTATTTTATTCGATTTGTTTTTTTCCAGGATTCAAACTAGCGACTTTCTAATTATAGGACTGCTTCTCTAACCTCTAACTCACACACTTTTGAATGAATTTCATACAATCATACAGACATGGACACAGACACAAAAACACATCTACGAACAGATTTTTTGCTTTCTGATCTAAGCTGATTGCGTCCTTGAATCTTGTATTGATTTTGCAGGAGGTAAGAAGATGCTCCTTCACGCACAATATCCTGTTTTTTATTGTACTGTTACACTGCTGGCTCTCAGTATTTCCATCCGGGGAAATAGGCAAATACTCTTCATCTTTAATACGGCCCCTTGAAAACGCAGGGATGAAAATCCACTATACAAATCTGATTTAACATTGCACAAAGGAAGTGCAAATGCGAATCACGTCGACCTACAAGAGACAGTGTCTGATGCATTTCACCTCACTGTTGTGTGTCTGTTGTAAATAAACTAAAACTATTGTCAGAGCTTTGAGCTGCTTTATGTGGCCTGAACCACCATAGCAGAAGATGCACAATACTTGACATCATTATCGTCAAGGATCCGAGAAAAAGATTCCAGGAAGTTAATAAAAATAACACACTGACTTTATTTTACTCCAAAATGATCTGAATTGAGGTAATCACTATGGTAATGTCTTTACCATGACTTACTGTAAAAACGTTTAAAGATCTCCAGTGCCTGTTTTTATTGGGGTGCGAGGCTTCATTGATTTGTGATAATCCCCAAAGTCCTCTTAAGATACCTTTGTCACACAAAGTGGGAGCGGACAACAGCCATAACCTGAGCAAGCACCTAATCTCTGCACAGCAGTCTCCTGGACCTTTTTAGGATTGGGGAAACACACATATACACAGTGAAGCAACATTATCTCAGGGGTGACGTAATATTGAAATGCAGTCTGCTTTTACTATTACGGCTTTCCTGTCCAGGCCCAGAGGCTCCATGCTGGGGCAGATTTTTAAAAAAACTGAATCTGTCTAGCTTCAGGTAACTTCACGCCAACTCAGCTGGACATGGAAAAGCACTCAGCTGTACCTCTCTCTGGTCTCTTTTGAAGGTCACCATAAGTACTCTAAAGTAAAAGGAAAAATCACTACTGTCAGAGAAAAGTTTTAATTTTTTCATAAGCATATATATACACATTTTTTTTTCTTCTTAAGGTATTTATGAGAAGCAAAGAAAAATAGGATAAAAGCATAAAAGAATACAACATAGTTCTAGAGCTGAGCTTTTTACATTTTCCATTGTTACTGGTTGCCAGATGGGCAGTGCTACCTGCCAGCATTTTTTTTTTTGTTATTTAGAGTTTGTTATTTACAAAGTTATTACAATTCCTCCTTTGGGGAACCTGTATACCTGAACCAAATTTCATCGCAATCCATCCAGAAGTTGTCTAGATATTTCATTAAGGACTGAAGTTGTGGACCTGCAAACAGACAGACGGTTTACTAGAGCCTGGTCGCTAGAGGGGCTAAAAGTCAAAGAAGTTTAATTCACACACTGAATTGAAATTAATCAGTTAATTAAACGAATCATGACTTTTCCCAGTAAATGCAGCTGATCAGTCCCCACCCAAGCAGATAACACTGCATTTCACCTAAACTGTTGGATGACACAGAACTGAATTTTGAATTTGGACAAAGTCTACCATTATTTATCAGGAATCCTTTTGGACGTATAAAACCAGCCCTCTTTCTGTCTTTTTTCAGCAGTCACCTTCCTTTTCAAATGGAGAGTTGGTATGACTCCTTTAACAGCCTGTCCAGTTGTGAGCTGAAATTAAAAAAAAAAAAAATGCTCTCACACACACAGTTGCACTCATGCCCATGCACACATTTGGATTCACAAAATACCAACTGTGAGGTCTGGCATCAGTTGTGGGAATGGAGCTTTTAAGAAGCATACCTTCCCCCTGCATATGCTCCAAACCCAACCTAGCAATTATATGGAAACCTCAAAGCTAACCTTAGAACACTATCTGGGGACAGTATCATGGCTACCAGCCAGTGTTGACCTACCGTGGAGATTTGCCTGCACTCCAAATCCTTCCATCATGTTTGAAAAGGCCCTTTGGGTTGAAACTGTTCCATGTGTGGATAGTGATAAAGGGTGTTCGATTTTAGTGTTTGATTAAAGTTATGGGGGAAATTTATGCTTATGTTTATTTCAAATAAACATGATGGACATTTAGCTGGTGGTCAGAGTGAATCCCTGTGAGAATGCAGATAGGATTTCACTGCCCTGTGACCACAGATGGAAATGTGTTATTAGCTAAATCTGGTACAGTGCATGATTCCTCATTATTTCTGAAAGTTATGTATTCTGTCTTACGTCTGTCTAAAGAACTTGCTTTTCTCTTTATGCCATAGTCTCCATTTTAGACTACATGAGAACTCATGCATGCACCCTAAAACTGGGTCTGCAACATGGTACAGCACACTGCTGCAGATTATCTGCAGAGCATTGCCAGATTTTTCCAGTTACCAGTCCAGGATCAAGGCTGTCAATGATTGTGCTAGATATTTACTCATGTGGAGAGAATTTTATAGAGGGAGAATGTTGTTCTATATTGTTAGTTCTAGTGTGTTTCTATGAACAATTTAAATCCACAATTAAAGCTAATGTAGTTAACGAATTGTTCTCTCCTGGAAGTCAGTTTATTTAAATTATGAGTCCGTCACTTACATATTATTGTATTGTATGATTGCGTTTTTACTTCATCATACCTGTTGGAACATTTCAAAAATCGTCTCTGAGGCTTAATTCTTAGGTGAATCAAGACTGCAATGAAAAAACACATGTTGCGATAGAATAACCAGGGAAAATGACTGTTCAATCTAATCTCAGAAAATGGGTTTCCAGTATAAATCACTGTACATGGCCAGGTCTGTAGTAGCATAAATTCACTATGGATTAAGTGCCATTACAGCCTTGCCGATCCTTAAATTCATTTAGTCAACGATAGGGAGAATCAGGTGGTTAAAATATTTCAGACCTATAGAGTTAGTATGATTTATCATAAAATCCCTGCTCTGGATACTAAATACAAAATGACACAGATTTTCTCTATCAGAATAATAAGCTTACAGTGATTTAACACCAGATCCAAAGATATAGCGTGTAATAATTATATGGTTCAATATATGCACTTTCACTAGATTAATTTGACTGTGTATTGTTTCTCAAGTATGAATGCTGCACCGTAAACACTCCCACAACAGTAAGATACAGATTCAGACCCCTTAGCTTTTTTCACATTTTGTTATGTCGCAGCCTTATGCTTAAATAGTTTAAATTAATTTTCTCCCTCATCAATCTACAATGAATACCTCATAATGATGAAGTGAAAACAGAATTTTAGAAATGTTTTGCATATTTATTAGAAAGGAAAAACTGAAATATCACACTGACATTAGTATTTGGTCTATTTACTCATAATCAACATAAATAAATGTGAAAAAAGTGAAGGGGTCTGGATACCTTCTGAATGCAAGACTCAACTCAGAACTTGTAAGTGTAAGTAGTAAATGATACGTCTGTCTACGGATAAGGTTACCACTCACCTACGATCCCTATTTGCCCTGCCTTGCCCCCCCCCTGGACCTCTCTGACAAGGTTTCTTTTGCTGAAGATCTGATACACAAAATGTCTTTTTTTGGGCCTCACCTCAATCAATTTTGTGAAAAAACCCAAAACAGCTGCTGTCTCTGAAAACAAAGCTCACGGGCTCACAGGGACACACAATGCCCCTAACTAAAATACCTTAAAATAAGGTGGCATTCTCCCCCCATATACAGAATTTTACAATATTTCTGCATTCATACATCATTAACAAACAAAGCAACAATAGACGGAGCACTTACAAGTCCAGAGATCAAAAACAATCATTGTCTACTGAACTCTGCTGTACCAGCTGATAAGAGAGATTAGCTTAAATATCTTTCCTCTGAATTGTTTAAAGACCTCAAGACTATTATGCTCCTGTGTTGAGGGTTGAAAGCAGAGAACCATCCTGAAGATTTCTGACCCCCTGTTCTGTGGATTCAGCTTTGCTGTTGTTTCAATCAAAAAAAAAAAAAAAAACAACAAAAAAACCCCACCTATATATTAAATTAAAAACACAAACAAACAAATGAAACGTCAGTCTAAATCTAAAAACTGTAGTAAGCAACAAAAGATGCACAGCAGTGAGGACATCACATTACATCCCATAATGTGCTCCCTGCCCATCCATCCGTACTGTACTGCCTGGGAGTTGCTGCTGACATTGAGCATAACATACTGGCTGTGACTGCAACGCGGCCAATGAGGACAGAAAGTACTTGGATGGGCTTCCCTTCCACCCTGCTGCTTCAGCTCGTCCTTTTTTGTGAGATCAAGTGCAGAGGAAAAGAATAAGGACAGACGGAGGCAGTTTGAGACATTTTTTTTAGCTTTCTGTGCTTTGCTGTAGGTGTGTATTGGTCTACGGATATGCGTCTTCATGTGTGATGCAGCGTCTTAGAAATGCTGTCTGACTGCTTGTTTGAGTCCAGCATTTCAGTATTCTCTGCCTCAGTGCCTGGCAGTGCTCATCACTATTACAACCCCCACTACACACACACACACACACACACACACACACACACACACATCCTTGTTTTACTATATTCGTGAGGAACCGTCATTGAATGCCTAACCCTAAAACCAGTTCTTAACCCCACGAATATAGTAAAACAAGCTACCCACCCAAGCACACACCCACAAACACACACAAAGAGCACATAGCTGCACATACACACTGCAGATACAACATATGCAAGGATAAGCATCCCCACTCTTGCACCCACCTACACACACACACACACATACACACACACACACACACACACATGCATACACAACACACACACACACACAACATCCTGCGTACTGGAGCGTAACCATGGAAACCGAGCTCTTGCCCAATAGGGGTTGTGATAGAGGCAGCAGCAGCCGTTTCCTTTTGGCTTTATTTTTGATATTTTGAGATATTTTTTATATAATTTTGCATATAAAATTGTCTTTGTACCTCTCTTTTATGTGGGATTCATGTACTTGAGTTTTCATTGTATACTACTTGAACTGTTTATCGTTTTGAGATGCTTTGATTGCTGTGTTGGATGGTAACCATAGCTGCCATCATAGAGCCATTAGCCTATAGGTATACTGTACATATAGGGTATTGTAACCTTTTTTTTTTTTTTTTTTTTTTTAACATTTTGACCTTACAAAGATCTAAATCGGATTGAAATATTATTTATTTAAAACAAATTTCTTGTTTGGAGTCAGTTTGTAGGCATTATTCTTTTCATCCTTACATTATTTACCAGCATATTTCGATAACAGACATTTATCAGCATAGTTCCTTGTTGTTTGTAGAGATGTCAAAACAAGAGACTTTAACATCTCTTAAAATTTCAATCTATGTCGGGGGATTTCATAGCATTATTAAACAACAACAATAACTGCTTTCGTAATCAGTTGCAAGAGCTCCGCTCGAGTGCTGTTGCAGTGTGTGTGTATACATGTTCTGTTTTGTTGCACAGTGTTAGTCCTGAGTTGTAATATGTCAGCACGAAATTAACCAGGTCACATTCCTTTTTGACATGCTCCACACCAGGCCAAATGAAACCAAATTAACAAGTAAATGTTTAGAGTTCAAGTAACTTACTTCAAAGTTGAAACATCTTTTGTTTGAATCCGACCAGTGCCTTTACATGTACTATATGGGCAGGGAACTGAGTAGAGAGCGAGCATTGGAGTTTCTTCCACATTACAATGGTGCTGTAATTAATTTGCCATACAGATTACAATACATCTAAAAAATCCACAAATTTAAAATAAGTAGAGAGTGAGTTGACTATTGGTCATTATTTCATTCTAAAGCAAAATGGTTTCAACAAGTGCAACAGAATAAATCCATTCACATACACATTAGAAGTACATTTGCCCTTAAGGTTGGATGTGAAAGCCTTCTCTAACGAAAGTAACCTGTCTGTTTTACGGCTCCTATGACATATAGTCATGGAGACAGCCCCCATACATCCAATAAACAACTCAAACACCATACAAGGTGCTATGTCTCTTACTGTAAGCATTCACAGCATACAGCTCACAGCATACAGCCATGATAGAGTCTCATGAAAAACTCTTGGCAGCAACATGACCTATTTATTACAGCTTTGTGGAATGTTAAAGCAATGACATTCAAGGTTCAGCAGCTTGGAAGAACACTGATCCTCACCATGATGAAGTCAAAGAAGAGGAGAGAAGTTTCGAGATTAAACTAGAAAGACACACAAACACATCATGATAGATAGATAGATAGAGAGAGAGAGAGATAGAGAGACAGATAGATAGATATTTCCCATTCAATTGAACGGGAAAGACTCAGATCACACATACAACACACTTAGACACATGCACAGGTGTGGACACACATGCAGGTACAAACACACAACATTTATTCTCATTCATCTTCTAGATTTCTTGGCTTTTTTGTATTCTGACATCATTCTCGTCAAACTCAGTGTGACATTGGCATAGCAACAGGGTTAGACTGTACATCAAGTTGTCGATTCATCAAGCCAAGACATTTTAATTCTTTAATTCAACGCTAATTATGTGGTGGTGATGGTGTCCACCTTGAACAATCTGTTTTTCTCCCTGAACACAGCTGCAGAGAAACAATCTGAAGAAACCGACATGCAATTCATTTTCTTGAAGAGTTTAATATACACATTTATTTATGATTTTCCCTTGTGTCTTGTGAAAATTGATTCTCCATTCTCCATCACCCCATACAAAGCTATCTGACACTTTGAAAAGAACACAATCGAGAACTAGTATGATCAAATTTGCAATCAAAGCCTTTGGATAATGGCTTTTACCAATTATTGCGCTCACAGCGGTGTTTCATGTGGGCTGTAATGTGCGACACAAGAACAATATTTTCAGATACTCAGCCCACCTCCATATCTCCCCTTTCTCTGTGAGCACTACACGTGGAGAAGAGTGTCAGCGATGCATAATGTGTGTAGGCAGCCAAGGGGGCGGCGAGTGCAATTTGGAGCCTGTGTCTTCACATGCAGGAATCCGTCATATGGCTGAAGACAGAAGGATGAGTGGGCAAAATAGTACAAAAAAGAGAGAGGGGGACAGACAAAATAAGACTAAAATTCAAAGTCCGTTTTGGAGGCCTAGTGAAAATGTCAGTAAATGTGCTCAGTTGTGACATATGTCAGACAAGACATTAGCAGCATTTGACTCTGCTGCTGACTAACCTACTGAAGATCCGTCGAACATCTTCTAAAGTTGCTTATTCTGAAAATTCTTATTCCTTATGCAAACTGCTGAGTTAAAAAAAAAAAAGATGCTTAGCTAAAAAGGCCATGAAGCAGCATTTAATGACACTGGCGGCCCTCTTATCCAGAGCAGCTTACATTTACAACGGTAGGTAGGTGCTCAGTCTCTTGCTTTTTCATAGTCTGTTTCAGGAGTAAAACCAGTGATGCTTTTTTATGGGAAAACCTCTTAACCCTATATAAGTCTTCCAGAGGAAATGCCTTTTTTTGCCGTTTCTGCTCTCCACACCCCGCCAGAGCCCAGCCTGGACAGCCACTTTATTATACAGGTTGAAAAAGTCTCTAAATAATAAAGGATCCGACACCTGAGCTGTCATTCCAGTGTGCAGCTGGTAATACACATAAACTGTCTATATCTCATTAAAATAAATTAAAAACATTGAAAATAATAAAAAAGACAGCTGGTCATTAAGACTGAACTTTGAGCATTTCTTAGAGCATGTCGCTGGGCGTTTAGATCTCATGCTGTGTGCTCTGAAAGAAGATGCACTCAATGTGCTTCGTTGTAAATAGCAAGGATTTACTTTTGACTTGTGACGTTTGAAATGTCTTCATTACCGTTGATCCTTCAGTGCTGTTGAAATCCATAGATAGTGGAACAGACAGACAACAAGAGCAACGACTGCTTCTGCTAGAGATGGAGAAATTTTAAAGAAAGCAAAATGGGAAGGAAGGAAATAAGTAGGAAGAGAGAAAGAAGGGGTGGGGGAAGGTGGAAAGGTGAGGGAAGAGGGAGGGTGTTAAGAACGGGGAGCGGGAAAAGAGAAAGTGGAAATTATTTAAGGAAATAAGAAATAGGGAAGATGGAAGGAATATAAATGGGAACGATGGGGGGATGAAGGGCAAGAAGGTGCAAGAGAATTAATAAGAGAGAAGAAGGGGAAGATGAAAGCTAGACGGAAAAAGTGTGGAATAGAGGGTGAAAACTAAGACAGATAAAGGGGAGAGAAAGAGGAGGATGTGAGGGTGGTGGGAAATAGGTAAGAATGAAACGAGGCATGCGGGGTATAAGGCTGAAATATAGGACAGTGGAAGGCAGAGAGCGATAATAAAAAAGGTAGTTTCACACCCCTCTAGAGCTCATTTTCACGTTCACAGCAACCTGGCTCAGTCATGCACACACACACACACACACACACACACACACACACACACACACACACACACACACACACACACACACACACACACACACACGCAAACACATACTGTCGCTCTCTGGCAAACCATTCAGTCAGGATCTGTGTCGGTTTAAAACAAATGTAAAACCCTTGTTCAGCTGTTGACTGGAAAATAAAACCATAAAATTCAGAGAAAGTCATTTAACAAACACAAGCACAAACAACAAGCTAGAGAGCATGATGAAATCATACACACATACACACATGGACACACACAAGCACGTACACATACAAAATCAAATTCCAGTTAGTTTAACTTTTAAATTACATAATGTGAATTTAATTTTTGAGAGATCGGCTAATTACTTGTTGTATTCAAAAAATAAAAAGCTTGAAATGTAAACCCAACAAAACTTAAATAACTTTTGAATTAGCATAGAAAGGAAATTAGAACCAGCAAGACTCTATCAACAGACTGCAGGCATACTGTGTGCTAATTGTCTTTCTATTGCAATTCACTGAAGCGATAAAGCCTCCCACTGAGACTTCGCCCAAAAATAATGAGGATCCCTCTTTCTCACTCCATAGGCTGCCAACAAAAGTCATCTCTGTGGTGAACTCCAGATACAGAGAGATAGAAATGAACTATTAGGATAGTGAGAGGTGACAAAGACACACACTGCGCAGCGGAAGCCTTAAGGTATAACGCAACTTGGAACTGGAAAATTATCAGCAATTATCACAGTCTCTACAATTTGTGGGGTGAGGTGGAAAGTAACACCGCTTCTGTCTTGTTTTAAATTTTGTCACTTCTTTTCAGTTGTTAATCTACTAGTTTGATGCACTTGTCTATTTGGCCATAGTGGTTTTGTTCATATTATCCAGTTATTGGCCATTAAGAGACTTTTTCCTTGCTCCTAAAGGGATCTTTTTTTTTCGTAAACTGTTTTCTGACAAACGCAATTGAAGGGAACTTCATTTCAGCAATCCCTGTGGTTGGGCACTTTTACAGAACTGACCACAGGGATAAAAATTTTACAAATTATGCCAGGAGAACAACAACACTGAATACTGTTGGCGGTAAGCCTGAACGCCAATTTTTTAGGGTTTATTAAATTCATTTTCTATTTTTATTTATAGAATAAAAAATAAATAAGATACCTTGACTAAAGACAACATCAAAACAGCAAAAAAAAACTGCAGGATTTTCCTGTGCAAAAACTTAGCTGACGAGTATGTACATCATGCAGTTGGAGAATATAGTCCAGTTAGGATGTAACTTGTTCTCAAGTTAGGATGCAACTTGTACACAAATTGTACACAAGCAAAAATTTGTGAATGCAGGTACCCCTTCCTGTTCTCCTTCCTTGCTACTCCAGAGTATCGTCTTTCCTGGTTAAGTAAAGTTTAAAAGACACGGTGGATGGAATGATGGAATGAGGAAAGAGGTTATGTGCATGGAATATGCTTCAGGGACTGAGGAAAAGGAAAGTCACTATCATTGTATGGTATGGGACTTGCGTCAAATTCTACTGCTGGGAATAATCGAAACAGAGAGTTGGATGATGAACACTATGACATGATAACATTTTGATGCTCACAAGGCAAGAAGTTTAGCGTTTTTGCGTACAGGACGAAAAAATTATTATTGTATTGTATCACACCACAATTTTGTCAGCACCCTTAAAATTTGAAAAAGAAGATCACAAATATCCCCTACCATTTGTAGAGGCCTCTTTCGAAGGTCCCTCTCAGTGACCAGCCTCTCCTGGTCGGTGACGTAGAGTCCACGCTGTGCCAGTGACTGGATCACGGCGTCGTGGCCCAGCAGGGGCTTGGCGGCGTCGCTCTTCAGGATGAGGCTGCCGGCCCTGCAGTAGAGGTCTGCAGACAGCAGGAGGCTGGTCACAGGAGGCTTCAGGTGCTCCTGCTCATACTGGTCTGTGTAGAACGGATCCTTCAAGTCTGTCGGGATGCTGTCTGTATGATGGAGGGGGAAAAGTGGGATTTTGGGTGAGAGATTCCACTAATTTCCTGGGTGGCTCAATAAAAAGGAACATGCAATTAGTGTGTTTAATCTGTGGCATATGAATCAGTTGAACTATAGATATTAACGTGATGGCAACACAGACCACCACCTGCTAAGAATGCAACAAAATACTTAGCTCACTAAAAATTGTAAGATATAAACGATAGGGGTAGAAATATGTGCGAGTTTGAAAAAAGACAAGTTCAAACATGTAAAAGCAAAAGGCAGGGGAAATAGAAGAAACAATCTCAATGCATGTTCTAAAATATGGACAATATAACAACTTTCCACTGTCTTTCTCCTATTTCTCACAACAAATAGTTTAAATACTTTAGCGAGACTATGGAATCAACAAGTGAAAAATCAGGTAAACTTGAAATGATCTTGTGCACAGCGATGGCAGCTTTATTCCAAATCTGCAGGAGTTTGGCTCTATTGGAGATTTTCTCCCCCAATGCACAGGTTCTCTACCATTACTTTACTTTGGCAGGTCTGCTTCATTTTTCATTGCCATGCTTTGACAATATCATTGACATAGATATGTATGAATAGATCTCAGCGTTGCTATAGCAACTGCAGGAGGAGTGGAACCCGATCGATTCATCTAGTCTGTCTCTCTGCAACTTCCAGCTCTCTGGGAACACCCCTCTCGCTGGCTGTCTCATCAAAGACATAGCCTGCATGTGTGTATTTGTGTGTATGTGTGTGTGTGTGTGCATCACCTCAAGCTCAGGCAAGTCCACTGCCTGGGAACAGTCTACATATAATTAAAAAAATTGTTTTTTTTGTTGTTTTTGTTTAATTTCATTGCTTTTGTCTTGTGCCTTTCTTGTCAGTGTTTGCTGAGCTGGGAAGCATTTTACTTAACCACTGCTTGAAAAGAGAAAAAAATGGCTTTTGCACAGAAAATAACAGCGAGAGCGCAGCCAAAGCAAGTCCTTTTTTCACCACAATAGATTAGACAATAAAACCATGATTATTTGTTTTCAAATGGGATGCTGCTGCTGCGTGCAAACATTAAAATACATCTGCAGACACTCAAGATGCAGAGCTTGTCGCTGTGTCAGCGGCAGGACAATAGATGCAAATTTTGTTACTGCCTGTGTGTGTGTATGCAGAGAAAAATGTGGCATGTGGTGAGCCACACTGACAGCATTACACTCCCAAAGCCACTACCCCCCCCCCCAACACACACAAACACACACAAAAAAAAACAGTCAATGAATTCACCTACTTTGACTGACCAGTATCAACAAGGTCATCTACAGAGGGACTCTATGTTATTATGGAACAGAAATGCAGACATCAGCAGTAGCAGCTATCTAGGTAATATGCTTTCCTGTATGTACTATGTTCCATGTTATTGAACCCAACAAAGAAATGCATCTTTATTCTAGCCCCCCCCCCCCGCTGAGGTGAGCTACAGAAAAACTGAGCTGAGCTACAGAAAAAAACCCCTGGAGCTGGTAGTATGCCTAAATTTTGCTCAGGTAAATAAGAAACAACGAATTCCATTTTATTTCATTTTATTTTTCAACATGCAGGCTTTTCTGAAGTCCCAGTTGTGTATTACACCATTTGATGGCCCTGGTTAATGTTGTCAATGTATCTTCTAAATAAAGAAAATTACACAGCCAGTAATGTTTGTCTGTTTGGGCCAAATGTAATGAGCTTAAAAGTCAATTTATTCTGACATCAAGTATCCTAACAACCTACAACATCTGTAAACAACTACAAAAGCAGTGTTCACATCAATCCAAGTTTTATTTCAACTTTTATTTATGCAGCGAAGTCAGACTTTTGCGGCAACACTCTTTCACATTCAAATTTTTTTTTAATTTTAATTTAATTTAATTTTTCATTTGTTGACAGAGTAAAACCACTAATGTTCAGAGTTCAATGCCTTGCTCAAGGGCATGTTTAAAGTACTTGGTAAGGGAATACAGATAATCACACTGATTTGTTTTCACCACGTAGGTTTTACTTTGACTTCTGGTCACGATGAATATTCACTGAGCTCTGCATACGAAATAAAGGTGTGTGTGTGTATATTATATATATATATATATATATATATATATATATATATATATATACACACACACACACACACACATATACATATATACATATACATATATATATATACACACACACACACACACACACACACACACACTTATATACATGTTTACATTCAATATTTGTGCTGTTTGAATGTGCTGTTTGACAGTATTTGATGGTATTTCCTGATAGCAGATGATCTGTTGGTTAGCTGGCATCTTGCATGTACTTGACTTGGTGTAATGAGGCAGATGCATGTGAAGTATTCACAGATCTGCGTAGGCAGGGATCTGGAGAGGAGCCCGCTCTCTCTCTCTCCCTTTTTTGCATTCTTCCTCACTATCTCTTTGGGGGGCTGTATTTTTGGAATAAACCCATTTCATTCAGTCCAGATTGAAAATACAGAGGATCACCAAGGGATCTCATTTTTTCCGGGATATTACGACACAGTGGCAAGGAATAATGTGCTCTGTGGCTACAGCAGCTGACTAACATTTTGTCTGCATTGGTAATACAAGCTGATTGGTGATTTTTAGTGCTGATGTGACCACATGGTCAGTAAGCAGATAGTACTATAATAACCGCAATAATAGGGATTGCATGATAATTAATGGAAAAGATAAACATAGCACAGAAGAATCTAATAGACAAACTGACAATTTATTTCACTTTGTGCAGCAGCTCTCTGATATAAAAGTTATATGTGTGACCAACCAAAATAGAAAACTAAAGCATAAAAATATCTTTCTTTTTTTTTTTTTTTTTTTTTAAAATCGGTACTTCTTCCTTTCAAAAAGTGAGGCTGGAAATGCATGCCACATGAGTTCAATCATATACAGTGGATTAGAAAAGTGACGCCCCCGCTCGGAGGCCAGTTTGTTAATGTAATACTGCTTTGCTGTTTCAAAGCTTCCACTTTGATTTCCAAAACCCAGTCTAGAATTCAAACTTGGTAAAGAATCACTTTCGCACACTGACTGTATTTCTAAAGGCCCCTCGCAAACTGCTCTGCCTCAGCAACAAACTCGTGAGCTCAGATTTCCAAAACCCAGATTTTTCATTTCAGTCTAAGTGGAGCAAGGCATCATTCATACTGCAGGATGTCCTTTAAGCCCAGACTGCTGATAATTTTTTTTCATTTTCTTGTGGTTTTAGTGGAGCATATATTATTTCTGTTTGGCATGTTTTGAATGATTTGATGCATCTCTCCAAAATTATTTTGGAAAACTCAGCAAAAGTGTGTGAGACACATAGGTATTCTCTTTGAGCTACTTTAGATGTAATGAGAGCATTTTCATTGCGCTTAACATTTTATAATATGCTCTTAAATACTTAGCAAACTGCCGATTAATAAGAACGGATGGAAGAAGCAGGAACTGTATCCGTGGTATGTTTTAACAACTAACAATTTCACTTTGTGTAAGATGAGGAAAAGCTTCATACTGATTAATTTAGCCTGCATTTGCTTAAGCCTACAACCTGGTAGACTTGGCTTGGATTTATGATTGTGATGAAATACTTCACTTTTCAGTCCCTTTTGGCCAGGACCCTCGCATTAAAGCTTCAATTATTGCTCTAGTGCTATGCATGGTAGAAGCATGATGGCAATAATAAAAGTTTTTCCACATTAATAGTCCAGAAGATAAGTGATCTTGTTCTGCCTCTCTGCTCAGTGATGCCACCTTATCAGCCCTGGCTCTGTCACCTAGCATAGCCTAAATGTCATGTGCAGTGGGGATATTAGCCTGTAGTTTTTTTTTTCCTGAACCAAAGAACTGCACGCTTGCTGTAATTTCACTCCCAAACCCCAGTCGTTGCATAAGCATTTCAACTGCTTGAGGGTGGAAAACGATGCCATAACCATGTCACAGACTTCACAATTTAGCACTTTTCCACTCTGAAGGAGAAGAATCCTGATTGTCAGGTGTGTTACATGATGATGTATCAGACAATTCTGATGAATCCCTGCTGTTTCTATTGTGAAAATGTGTCTTAAATGTGAGGGTCTGTGATAAGCCACCACAGCTCAAAAGCACGGTATGAGGGAGGCAGAGCCAGAGATATTGGTGAAAAGAGAGGAGTTACTGTACTGAGTATTGTTAATGTATGTCCATGTTTTTGTAAGTCCTACCGATGAACAACAGAGGGTGATAAAACTTCTAAATTACACGACGCACCTTTAATTCCAACATGTGTATCCTAAATCCATCAATTCTGAGCAATAAATGAGAAAGGTAACAATAATTTACATGGACACCAATCAAAATAATACATTTTATAACATGGACATTCACAAACAACATATTTGTTCATTCATAAAAGCATTTTTTTTTTTACCATTCAGAATGTATTTAATGAATTATATGCAGCTTTGCAGTATATTCTAACAGAAACAGCAAGATGTGGTGATGGTAAAAGAAGATTTCATGTCAGCTGAGGAAACACAATGTGTCCTCTTAAATCTGTTTTTGAACCCGAGACTGATCTTGTGCGAGATGAGCCTACACCAGCCAGATAGTCAGACTCAATTGCCATTTTGTTTTCACTGCATTGTCGGTGACGTGGGTGGTGATTCGTAAGTATAGAACAAAGCTATATCACTACATTCCCTGCATTGAGATTCCTTCCCTCTCCAAAGATGACATTTTTTAATATCTTAAAAATACTACCAAACAGAATGCCGGGGCGGTGTGAACCCATTTGTATCTACATTTTAGTTGCAAAACAGACTTTACATATCAACTGAGGCAAGATACATGAAAGTCCATGAGAAAAAAAACATTGTTATTTTTTGAAGGCACTGTTGATTTTTGTCTTATAGTGCTCACTGACTACGGCCTGCTGACCTTTCCATTTAACCCACATTAATGTTCACAAGTACAACCTTAGCTTGCTACATACCCTCCTGTCAATGTACTAAACGTCCCACGTTGTGATGCCCGTGTTTTCTAAATTGGCCTGGGACGCAGCGCCCTGAAGGTGACATAATTTTAGGACACCTCCATGCCTCCGTAGTTCTGATGCTATGAATGCTCCCTCCCCCACGAAGTAGGACAACATATTTATCGATCAGTGGGTTCCAGTACAAAAAAAAAAAAAAAAAAAAAAAAAAAGTGGTTTCATCTGCCCCCCTGGGGTAGTATTTATTGTCTGTCCAATAAGCAATTCGCTTAAAATGGCCCGCAATGGGCAACATTGTTGCCGGTGAACCGAGGAGGTTTTACTCTGATGGAAAATCACCGTGATAACTCTTCGGGGAATACTGGCAGAAAATACTGCCTCGGGAAATCAATGTCGGGTCTTACATAGTCCACGACGTCTCCACCGGACGAGGGGGATACGGTTAGGTATTTGTTTTGAGGACTGTTTCGGTGTCACAGCCCTTTGAAATCTACTACAGACGTATTGTCCGTTTACTGCGTCAGGTTCTGGTGCAAAATTCATTAAAATGACGATACACATGCATTTGGAAAAATGAAAACAAAACACACACACACACACACACACACACACACACACACATATATAAATTAAATATAAAAAAAAATTCGTGAAGTGTACAGGTAACTGTCTCGAGGTAGATCAATGCGCCTACCTGTCCCGTACGCTTTGGCCACCAGCCATGTGAGGCTGCAACGGATTTTGGCTCGGGAGAAGTCATAGTGCTCAAAGGGCTTTACTGCTGGAGCGGCGACGGTCTTGTGGACATCCCTGGCGTCCTGAACTTCACCCATGTTTCTCCCCGAACTGTGCTGCGAGACCCTATGAAGCAACACAACGCCAAAGCATCCCACTACTGGAATTTCATTTCAGACGATAAATGGCCGGAGAACTGAAGAGACGCGGTGTCCTTCCACGGATTGTTCACGGGTCCTTTCAGTCATAAAATGCTAGGTTGGCTGCGTTTTCGTGTTTTTCGGTCTCGCTGACACAATGAATCGCTAGTCTTGGTGTTTTTCGTGCATTCTGCTCCCCGGCCAGTTGAAACGGGCTCCGTCGGACCAAGCTGGGAAGGTTTCCTTGGATTTCAGAGGAAAAACTGCTCTGTGACTGGAATGAGAACGGAGAAATTTCCATTCTCTGGGTCCTTAGGAAGCAGGCGGCTTCTGCCTTCCATGTCCATATATTCTTGTGTGGATAGCTTGTGTGTTTCGCGGTCCCTCCTCTCTTCTATCTCTCGGTGCCGCGGTGCGGTTTTCGTGCCGCACTGTGGTTCTCAAAGCTCTGCACCTTTGTTACGCAATGCGCATGCGCGGGGGATATCTTCAAATACTGTCGGGCGTATTAACACTTTTGTTTTAGTTGGTTGGTTTGAACGGCCCAAATGCATATGTTACCGTACCAGAGTAGCCGAAATTGCGTTAACTTTCCAAGAATGAACGGCACTAAAGCTGTATTAACTGCTGATTTTCAAAAAAAGTTTTATCACGTTATTCTCTTTTGGATCTGTAATGTATTTTCCTGCTAATTATTCGGAATGGCATAGACTACCAAATCCCTGGAACATATTGAGCACATGACAGCAGGCCAAGAGTACCTTGTAACATTACTAAACAATATCTTTAACAGCCGACCGCAAAACTGCTTTGCAGAAAAAAAAATGGGAAAAGTTAACTTTATGACGAACACTTGAATGTGCGATAAAAAGAAGACAACGTGCATGCAATTAGCGAGAAAACAAAGCTGAAGGGCGATATCAATTACATAACCCCTGACAGTTTTTAGTTTACTTCATCATATTGCCCTTTATTCCAAGACCAGTGTAATTCTCTTGTACATTCGACAGACATATAAAGCCCGGTTCAATTCCCCCAGCCACGCCTACAATGTAAAACGTGAACTCAAGATGGAAGACCTTGAATTATGACAAAGCTTAGGTGTTTCACCATTTTTCCAATGTTTCCTCAAACAGGCGTCAAGAGGGCCTGTTACAAAGAAGGCTTATAACCACACCCAGGCACAGCAGAACAGTTGCTCCACGAACCACATTTCCCGACGTGCAACGCAACGGCGCGCCATCGGTGTGCGCCGGCGACTGTTTTGAACTGCTGGAAGATTTGACGCAAGGAGGTTTGTCGTACACTCTCGATTTATATGAAACATTCAGCTAAGATACGTACCGACACTTACGAGTCGGTAAATGGCCGAGCCGGGGTTTGAGAAGTGCAATTTCAAAAATACACGAAAGTGGGTAAACTTTCGACTCGTTCGCGTTCAGGAGTTGTATTTGTGTACAGCTGGAATTTCGTCAATGTACGAAACCACTGGGAATATGAATATCGAGCAGTATTTAAGGCGGATTTAGCATGCGTTGCAAATCGAGAAATTAAGTTAATCACATTTTACCTTTTGTTAGTGAACTAAAATGTATAATTTCCTGTCTCTTTGTTAAATACGCTGTATAAACCTAGACGTAGCGAGTTCCCACAATATGGAGAACTTGTCTAAATCCTTGACATTAAACTAATGTTTACCTCTGTTTTCCCGGTGGTCACAGGTTAATAATCCCTAGAAATGTTTATGCCAAGAGCCCTGAAAGTGAAGAGACCTGCCCAGGGATCAGGACAAATTTTGACTAAGAGAAGCAAGATAGACCTGGGTGAGAGAAAAGATGAAGGTTGTTCGGAGGCACCTGTACAGAAGGAGGAACCATGTGAAGATACCAAAACAAAGGATGAAATGTTACAAGCAAGTGGAGACTGTGCTGGTTTGAGAGAGAGCTCAGTACATAAAGATGGACATAAGTCTTCCTCCGGTGAAACGGAGGAGGAGGAAGAGGAGGAGGACGAGGAGGAAGAGGAGGAGGACGAGGAGGACGAGGAGGAGCCGGTGAAATCATTCAAAAAGAGCCAGAGATGGCCGGAGCCAGGGGAGCCCGTTTGTGTGATGTGTGGTCGCTATGGGGAGTACATCTGTGACAGCACTGACAATGATGTTTGCAGCCTCGAATGCAAAGCCAACCATTTGGTGCAAATGGGAATGGGGACTGGGGCAGATGTGTTTAACCGTAAGGACGTAAATGGAGATGAAAGGACTCCTCAGCCTCAACAGCCGGCGGTTGACAACGGTGGGGTGGGTGAAAGTGAAGCAGGGTATTCCTACAGGGAAGATCCATTCATATCAGGCCTAGCAGACGAACAGGTGCAGCGTATTAAACAGGAGCTAGGCATTGAAACCGAGGGGAGAGATGTCCAGAGACCCATCATTGAGTTTGAACACTGTGGCTTCCCTGCCACGCTGAGCGGGAACCTGAAGAAGGCCGGCTATGAGGCGCCAACGCCGGTCCAGATGCAGATGGTGCCGGTTGGTCTCAGTGGCAGGGATGTGATTGCCAGCGCTGACACAGGCTCAGGGAAGACTGTGGCCTTCCTGCTGCCGGTGATAGTGACAGCACTCGAGGTACAATAGCGCAGCTGAAAACAGAAGTGTTTTTTTATTTTTCGTAGTGCCTTTTGTTGCATTTAATTCATAAAAAAACAGTTCAGTTCACACCATGAAACTGCCTATTCCTACACAGAGGAATAAATATTTTAATCAATAGAAAATTTTATCTAGAGGAAACAAATTTTGTCCACCTTTTTATTTAGATTACCATAGCCTAATTTCAGCTTTACACGTTTGTTTTGATGATGTGGGTGTAAAGGCATATGTGACACATGATTTAAGGTATATCTTGGCAATTACATAAACTGTGTTTGAATTAATGAATTTATTTATTTTATTGGTCATCAAAAGGTCATTTTGTTCTTTTTTTGGCAAAATTTAAGGAACCTAAGAGAATTAACACCATTATTATTATTCAGGAGAGTATTTGCATATTAAGAATGTAAATTGAGCTGAAAAGATTGGGTTCAGGCTGCTGTTGCAAGAGTCTTACCTGATGAGGTATCCCTTAGCAAGATATTAGACCTCCACCAGCTGACAGAGGAGCTGTCCTGTAGCTGGCCATGACCTTTCTATAAAGATAAATTATTAGTAGTATGTAACTATTCACTAAATGTCTCTAGTAGACATGCAGTTTCTAACATTTCTGGGCTTACATATGTATTTGCATGTTGTACGTCTTCTTTTTGTAGAAAGCAGCACACAGTGCGCGCATCCCCGTGGCTCTGATCCTGACCCCCACAAGGGAGCTGGCCATTCAGATAGAGAGACAGGCCAAGGAACTGGTGATGTGCCTCCCAAACATGAGAACGGCCCTGCTGGTGGGTGGCATGCCACTTCCCCCACAGCTCCACCGCCTCAAAACCAGCATCAAAGTACAGTGCAATCACTATTTTTTTTTTTTTTTTTTTAGTGTTTCCCAATTCTGTCAATCGAAACATCGTCTTATATAATGTCTTGAATCTTCAGCTTTCTTCCTCATCATGATGTTCTTCTTTACTCCCCTTAGATTGTCATTGCCACCCCTGGGCGACTCCTTGAGATCTTGAGGCAGAAAGCAGTGCAGCTGGATAAAGTGAAGGTTGTCGTGGTTGATGAGGTATGACAAACAAAGTGCAATTCAGATTTTCTGAAAGTTCAGCACTTAAAGGTCTTTCAACATTGGAAAAATGTAGAATTGTGTGCCTGTGAGAACAAAGGTCCTTTAAAGTTAAATGAATGGGTTTCACTGAAGTACCAGCACTTCAATTTTTTTCAAACAAAAATGTATCCTTCAAAGACAGTTCGATGTCAGCTCATTGGTGCTCTCTGCATCTAACACTCAGTTACTGACATCCCTCAGAAAACCCTGTTTGTGGTGATTCAGCAGCTGTTTTGAAGAAATTTGACATTATGATGAGCAAACAATGGCTTTGATAGCGAATTTTGACTAAAGTCATGTTGTATTCCAAAACAATCTCTAAAATTGAAGATCTTACCAAACAACATTATAATAATTGTGAAAAATCATTGCATTCCCCCCCCTATAAGCTGTGTATTGTGTAGAGATTACACAATTTTGAAATAGAGAAGGTCCTGGAACCATATTTATTTGTGGTGTATTGTGTAGGTGGACACCATGTTGAAGATGGGATTCCAGCAGCAGGTGCTGGAGGTCCTGGAACAAGTCCCCGAAGGACACCAGACTCTGCTGGCGTCAGCCACAATCCCGACTGGGACAGAGGAGCTGGCTGCTCAGCTGGTCCGTGACCCTGTCCGTATTGCCATCGGAGAAAAGAACCAGCCCTGTGCCAACGTCAGGCAGATCCTGCTGTGGATAGAGGAACCCTCCAAGAAGAAGAAACTGTTTGAGATTCTCAATGTAGGTTGCAACCGGTTTATTTTTTTAATCATAATTTAGTGAGGTGTGGGTAAAAAAACAGACAGATATTTTTTTTTTTTTGATCCACAAGTCTGGTTCTCACTGAACAACTCAATAGAAAAATTTTGGGTGGAGCATCACTGTAAGCCCTGCACTTCCAATTCCAAACTATGCTTTCTTTAACATGTCAGCACTTTTCGTGGTGTTTTTGGTAAAATCAAGTCTAATTGTACTCTAGAACCAGAGAGTGCTCTGCTAGGGACAAACACAGAAAGTGGGTTATTTTCTCAGTTTTAGTTTATAGTGAATTTACCGCTCAGTCTTGACATGCACTGGTACCAGCTTGGTATTTTATTAACTGGCTGTTTAAAAGTGGGAATTCCTTAAGCTCTTAAAGGACCGTCTCCCCATTACACTATATTTAGACAGCCATTGCTGCAGCCCTGGACCCCGTCTGGAGGAAATGGGTGGGCCCTGGGCCATGGCCCCACTCCAGGAATCCCAGCAATGGCTTGTACCATTTATACAGGGCAGAACAGGAAGGGTCTGCTTTAGTTAACCTTGTGAAGAAGAGTAGTTAGACCTTTGTCTGAGCAACCAGAGATATTTTTTTTTGTAGAGGGATGGTGTGATTGTAATTTGTTGTATTCATGACTGCTGTTTTATTTTATTTAATCCAGCACGGTCACTGAACACTGAGGGTTTGGGTGGGTCCAGCAGGATTCCCGTAGTATCATTGGGCTGCTAGACTGGATTTAGAAGGGACAGCCCGAGAAAACCATTACCCTGGACTGGACAGGACTGGGGGAATTACCTGAATCTGTCACTTTATATGCCAAAGCCCTCAAAGAATGGTATATGATAATTTGCTCAAACCAAAGTCAGAAAATCATAACATGTTCACACAAATTGGAGCCAGACCAGTGGAAGAGCTGAGAGAAGTGTACTGCAGAAGCCTCATCATTATCACCTCGCCTACCCTGCTGCTTTAGGCAGACACACCTTATTAGTTTAGTATAACAAATTGGATTTGAGAATTAGGGACAGACATGAGGGCCCACTTTAATAAAATTTATTTAGGCTGTTTAAAGTTCCTCTGTCACAATGTAGGTAGAAGGCTCCATCCACCGGTCAACTCTTTTTAGTGACACAAAAAAAAAAAAAAACATACAGGTGAATGTGATCATTTTAAGCATGACAGCCAGTCCCACTACTTATTTTCCCTGAAGGTGTGTGTCACTGGCCGGAGAGTCATGACTGCCATCTGCTGGAGGATTCTGGCCCTTTCAATCTCTCCAAAAGTTTTTAAATCAGCATCTAGCATGGTAACATGCACTAAACTAAACATTTTTTAGATTTACAGTTTTAACCTCATAACTTATTTATAAGCAAAAGTTAACCAGTCAGTAGCCATACAAAGAGACTCAATCTGTATATCGTTACTGAATTATCTGTGTTTAGAAATATAAACATTTTCAGAAAATGTTTTTTAACAAATCATCCCTTTCCTCTGTGTTTCTGTATTTGGCTCTGCAGGACAGTAAGCTATACCACCCTCCAGTGGTGGTGTTTGTAGACTGTAAACTGGGGGCTGATCTGCTGTGTGAGGCAGTTGCCAAGGTGACAGGCCTCAATACAGTGGCAATCCACTCTGACAAGAGCCAATGGGAACGCAACCGCATCCTCAGGGTGAGTGCAGTGGCAGCCAGAACATGCACAGTCAAGTGGATAAGTAGCAGTGCTCCCATGTTTTGTGTATAAGAGTGTTGCTCTTGAACTACTCATAGCTGGAAGACAACAGCCACCCAGAGCTGAGACTTAACAGCGCTAATGCGCAAGCCTTTGATTGTTGTTATATTAACGCTGAAAGACCTAACTAACACAGTGTTTCATTCACTCAGCCTCTTTGTTCTTAAAAAATACATTGTGGCCAGACAAGCTCTTTTTCAAAACCACAACTACTGTAGAATAAACAACAACTGCTAAAAGACAAAAAAAAAAGGGAAAGTGGAGAATTAAACATAGGGATTTAGGGCTGTAGTTACGCAAGGCCCAAAATGATCCGGATTTAATTTGGATGCCATTCAACAGCAGATTACCCTTCCTGCTGAAAACAAGAAAAAAAGAGTCAAATGTACTAAAAGTAATTTAACTTCTTAAACTCTTGATTTTCCTCTTAAATCTCTCTTTAAGTTTCTTTGAATTTAGTAGGAAAAAAAGATTCTTCAAGACATGGCAGTGTTGCACATTTTATGTTCTGTCTCTGCTAGTTCCAACACGGCATTGAAGCTATTTATACTCACACTAAGGGGATATTCAGGCTGATGTCATATTTTATAAGGTTGCACCATTACATCAGATGGAAAGGTACCAGTAGTCCTATGCAGTATTGTATACACATTGTGATGTGATTACATGTAGTATGTGTGGAAACTTCACTGTAATGTAAAATAAATGTTTGAGGTGTTCTTGTTTATAAAGGTGGATCTTCCATCAGATCTAGCGGAGTTTATAATTAAATTTGAGTTCCATTAAACAAAGCTGCATATTGGTGAAAATTAGGTCATTCATACTGTTCGCAGTCCACGCAGAGGGTTGACCATAGTGAACATGTCTGACAGTGTAATATTTGCTCCGTTGTGTCTTCAGGGTCTTCTGGATGGAGACTTTGAGGTGGTGATCAGTACAGGAGTGTTGGGCAGAGGACTGGATCTGGTCAATGTCAGATTGGTGGTTAACTTTGACATGCCAAACACAATGGATGAGTACGTCCATCAGGTTAGTAATACCTGACGTGGGAAAGCGAAAAATCTTGAAGTTCTATTTTGCATGAAGGTTTTTTTGTTTTTTTTCAGCGACATTGTATTGTTTCTTTAAAGCACCTCTGAGTATTGTATTTGTCAAGTTGATGAAGAGGTGCAGCATATTAAAAAGCAAAACATTTTATTTCTAAATTAATTAATTTGGAATATTGGCTTATCTGAAAAATTGAAAATTTAATTTCACCGATAATGCCTGACATTATGGAAGGCAAACTATAAAAGTACTCTATTTACACTTTCCATTTTTCCCATCCAGGTGGGCAGAGCGGGTCGGCTGGGACACAGGGGAACAGCCATTACTTTTCTCAACAACAACAACAAGCGGCTGTTCCTGGAGGTGGTGAACCGGGTCAAACCCACAGGGTCCATCCTGCCTCCGCAGCTCCTGAACTCACCCCACCTCCATGAGCAGCAGAGGAGGGAAAGACAAAAGACCAGGCTGGGGCCTGAGGACAAACTGGTCACCAAGAACAACCTAATAGACATCATAAGGAAACACGACCGTCGCAAAAAGTAGCGAGTTCTTCCTATCATTCCTGCAATGGTGCTGTCTGTCTGTTGAGGAAACGCTAAATGTTTATTTTGTATATTGTCTGTTGAAAAAATTAAATGTCACTTTGATGTATTGTGAAAAAAAAGTCTTGTGTTTTTAATGGAAGACAATTTTTTTCAAATAGAGAAATTATCCTTTCTAATCCACAGACTTCAATCCAGGCTTCCAGCCGAGGGACAGGGACTGCTATGGTGTACTTCCATATTTTTGTATTATATTATATTAAATTTTTGGATAGGAGGTGGTGATATCAAAAGACTTTGCAACTGGGTAGTTCCAGGTCAACCCTACTGTTGATACTCTGTAAGTGCCTCTGAGCAAGCCACTGGGCCTACCTCAGAATGATCTCTAGTCATGGTTGGATTACTGAGTGGGTTTACTAGGCACAGGCCCAAGGGCCCGAGGGGTTAGGGGGCTCCTGGACCAGAGCCTCTGTGCAAGGTGACTGTTACCATTTTCTGTTAGAAACTCAGTGAAATAACTACAAAGTAACACAGAATTACCACAAACATATGCAAGCAACTACAAACAGCCCAAAAAAAAGACAAAAAAGAGACATAAAATGACCACAAAGACAAACACGAAGACAGAAATGCAAAACGACTACAGAAAAATGAACAAACAAAAACCACAAATACCAACCCCAACACAAACTCTCTTAGTCTGGGTGTATTGCTCCTTTGAAGGAAGGACTGGGAGCCTTTCACATCTGTGGCCAGGGGCCCGTTGCCTCATTATCTGTCCATGACTCTAGTTGACCCTGATCTTTTAGGGTCCACGAACAGCTTTGCCCCTGGAGGCCAAGAGAAAACAGTTTAAAGGGATAGAGTATCACATACTATACGAAGGCCAATCACTCTATTACGCTATTCTTTTTTTTTTCCCAACCCAAGACTCGAATTGATTTTTCAACCATATCCATCATTTCTAACGGTAGAGTGCTAATTTTAGAAAGGAAACCATGAGTAACACGGGAGCTGACTACGGTGTACAGTTTTTCCTGGCACTGCGCTTGGACACACGACATTATAACCTTGATCATTGCTGCCACCTAGCGTCAGTCTCGGGTACCGACCTGCCTTGACCATGAGGTGACGTCCCGATTTCCGAGAATTCAGCCAATCAGCCGTCACCGGCGGAGACGATTTGAAATTGAAGCGGGCGAAAGCGGAAGCGGGGATGATAATAAACAAACGCAGTTCTGTTAGCGTAGACACAACTTATATTTTATTGGAATGTATTTATATTCACTTTTAACTAAAATGCCGAGCTGTACTTGCACCCGTCTTACATATGTTTCATGTCGTGTACTGTTTTAGTTGGAGTTGCCGTTGGCGCAGTTAGCTAAACCCGTAAACTCAGGTTAACGTTTTTTTTTGTCTTTAGCAGTCGACTGCCATGTCGTTATTTAGTGTGAAAGCGCGGAAGCATACAGCTTATTATGACCATCTAACGTCAACGCCATCTTCCAGGACACCGGGCAGAGAGCGCCTGGCCGAGCGAAAAGCAACAGACACAACGCTAGGGAAAAGTGAGATAACATCCGGTGACTCTGCGTGTGAGGACAGCAGGTCATCCGATAAAAGCCGACAGGTAAACAGGACTTATGTCATCTCTACGCCGTCAAAAAGCAGCAGCGGGCACCAGACTGCGTACCGGAGCCGACTCACCCTGCAGAGGAGGTCAAGGAGGAAGACCGGGGCTGAAACAGCGGAGAAAACCATGGTCGAGAGCAGCCAGAACACCACGCCAGCTCCAGAGAGAAGACTAACCCTTCAGCGAAGGACCCGGACTCCCTCCGTGGATAAAAGTGCACAGGGGCAGCGTGGGGTCAGCGGTACCGGCCCGCAGCCGACGCCGACAGTGCTCAGTGAGCCAAACGGTAGGACGCCTTGTTTATTCAGGTCCACGAGTTTAAGAGAAGCTGCCTCCAAGGGCAAGTGCCGAGAAACGGCCGCTCAAGTGGAAACCCAAGGGAGGTTGGCGCAGAGCAAGACTCCCTCCACGGTGAGGCAACTAGAGGACCCGCCGCAAACCTTTAAAACCCCTACCAAGAAGACCCCATTTGAGAAAATCGCAGCCAAGCGAGACGTGTTCGAGAGACTGGCAGGGAAGGAACCCCCTAAGCCGGTGGCAGTCAAGTCCGCAAGTCTAGAAAGGCACAAATCCCGAGCACAGCAAGCTGAAGACGGTAGACCTGTCGCGGCTCCTCGGGTCAGCAAGGCGTATGCGGGTGTGCACAAGCCCCACGCTGCGCTGCAGGCGAGGAAGACATCCGACTCAAGCCAAAAGGGAGACGTGACCCAGGCCAGGACCTCAACTCCAGCTCCGGCACCCACCGAGCAGTCTCTATCTCGCCCCAGTGAGGCTCTGAAGCAGCAGGATTCATTGAAGATGGAAAACAGTGCCGTGACTGTGGCTGTGCGTGTCCGCCCTTTCAGTGCCAGGTTTGTGATGCAATGTTTCACTATTTCCTGCCATTTTATAGCCCAATTGATATGATAATCTGCAGATTAATCGATAGTCAAAATAATTGCTAGTGTTAGCCCTATGTGGCAGGGCTGTATGGGAATCTTCTGAGCTGGAAAATGACAATCAGACCACCAGTCTACAAATGTACATTTTTGGCTTATGGAGGTGCTCAGATTTAAATCATTTTGTAAAATGATGTTTTTGAATATTTCTGCTCTGTTTATAGGGAGAAGGCAGAAAAGGCATTGCAGGTAGTTTTCATGAATGGCCAGGAGACTTTTGTCCAGCATCCGGAGTCCAAACAGAGCTACTCCTTCACCTATGACTTCTCTTTCTGCTCGGTGGAAGAGAGTGACCCCACCTTTGCCAGCCAGCAGACAGTGTATGAGAAACTGGCCAAACCTCTGCTTCTGAGGGCATTCGAAGGATTCAACACGTGTCTGTTTGCTTATGGCCAAACAGGCACTGGGAAGTCGTACACGTGAGTATTTTTGGATTTAGTTTATTACAGTCAACATTTTCCCATTGAATCACTTTCCTCTCATCTCCTAACTTTTTTTTGTTGATTTGATTTGTGTTAAAATTGTTATTTTGTAGGATGATGGGCTTTGGAGAAGAGGCAGGGGTTATCCCACGGTTCTGCCGTGAACTTTTTTCTAGATTGGCCTCCATGGAACATAAAGAGGTAATGTCATTGAGGAGCATTTATTGCTGGTTAAATAGTTCTTTTTTTAAATTTTTCCATTTCTAAGGCAGATTTACTTGACAAATCTACAGGCTGCACCTTTTCGCCACAGAATAATTGAAAGATTAAAAGACGTGAATGTGTACAACATTTGTGTAAGTCATCAAATGACCCATTTGGATTGTTATATTTCAGGTCAAATGTCATGTAGAGATGAGCTACTTTGAAGTGTACAATGAGAAGATCCATGACCTCCTGGTGACCAGAGATGATCCATACCAAAGGAGGATGCCTGTAAGTCATTTTACAGATGACTGAGATACACTTTATAATCATGTAAAGTATTGATAATTTTTTATTGTGACACAAACCCCATCCTAATTTTAATATTTTATTGTAAAATTGTTGCTGGCAGTTGTAAAATCGGCTGATGCACATTCAGATAAACCAGTTTTGCTGTCCAATTGAGAAGGGAAAAGTTCTTGGACTTTCCTGTCTATCAGCTTAGCGTGGAACATCTACTTGATAATATGTCACCTTTCTGAGATGTATAAGAAGTAAATCCCATTTAATAATCTATGAATCTGTAAAGATAAAACCCAGTTGATTTGTGTTTCCAGCTGAGGGTGAGGGAACATCCAGTCCATGGTCCCTATGTTGCTGAGCTTTCTACGTAAGAAAACCCTTTCTCTCTTTTGCTGTATTATTCTTCATTAAAGGCCAAAAGGACATTCTTTCATGGTATGTTTTTTTTTTTCATAATTGCTCACTTTGTCATTTCTTCACAGGAATGTTGTGAGCTCTTACACTGACATTCAGGTAGGTTGAAACTGTTGTCAAGATAATTTCTTCTTTCAGATCCCCGGTCTTTAGCTGACACTCTTATGAAAAACTTTGAATTATCGAGCAAGTCAAGGTTCAGTGTCGAGTAGACTAAGATGCCATGATGAGGTACAGAAATCAGCGTTTGCCTGAATAATAATATCTTGAAAGTGCAGTGAAGACACGCCATGGAGATAAGTGCTGAGCCTCGAAGATACTGTGTATCCAAAGGGTAGTGTGGAAAAAAATAATGCTGGTGGTATCACATGAGAGATTCAGTCATAATTCACACTGCTCTGTTTTAGGGGTGGCTGGAGCTGGGGAACAAGCAGAGAGCAACAGCAGCCACAGGAATGAATGACAAGAGCTCCAGATCTCACTCGGTCTTCACCCTGGTTATGACCCAGACCAAGGTATACCCCCTCGACTCCACTGTATCATTATCAAACATACAACAAAATAGAGTTTTTCCTAGTAAAGTCTGAAATATTTTATATAAAATACAATAATTACAATTAAACTTCATAGACACACTGATTAACCTGGGCCGTCATGTGTTCCAGACGATTGTTACACATCTAATCTGTCTGTCTGTGTGTGCTTGTGTACAGACAGAGTTTGTGGAGGGTGAGGAACATGAACACAGTATCACCAGCAGGATAAACCTGGTGGACCTGGCAGGCAGCGAACGCTGTAACTCAGCCCAGACAAGTGGAGACCGACTCAGGGTATGTGCACGTACGCACACACACACACACACACACACACACACACACACACACACACACACATACACATACACGAACCCCGGTTATTTGTTTTCAAACATGAGAATTGACCTTTATGCATTTCATATCACTCTTTAATTGATATCTGTGTTTTTTCCTTTTCTCAGATGGTATAAGCAAATGCCATGTGCCATAAGTATTTGTCATTTATAACAATTGACTTTGGGTCCTGCAATTTGTGATGGCCATTTTTCATTCTGACATTTTTAATCCTTACTAATAGCTTGAAAAAATAGCCTATATTAATCAATAATCATTAGTTGTATGACCCATTTGCTCATTACTTGACCCTCTGTTTAACTTGCAAAGGATGCTTCATTTGATTTGTTTTACAGTTGTTTTTTTGTTTTTTTTTTAGATGGAAACAGTTTACAAAAAGTATTTTATTGAGACTGGCGTTAAATTAGTGACTAACTGATTTGCTTTGTCAAAAACCACAGCGAGAAATGAACCACTCCATTTTTGTTGTAGCTTTTATATTACAGACTCCTAAAATGAATCCTCTTACAGTAGATTGAGGTTGATTCCAGCATTGTAGAAGCTGCATTTTCATAACTTCATTTGCATGTACTCTTTTTCAAAACAAGGCACTTCCTGTGTCATTATAGGAGGGTGCTAGCATCAACAAATCCCTGCTTACCCTTGGAAAGGTCATCTCTGCCCTTTCCGAAGAGGCACTGACAAGGAAGAAGGTTTTCATACCGTACAGAGAGTCTGTCCTCACATGGTGAGAGATCAGTACACATCTAGCTGCTGTAGAACTCAATGTTTATTTCCATAAGCTCTCATTAGTTTTTTTTTTCAAATAAGAAACATAAAGTAAACAAAGTTGTTCCAAAGTTGTATTTGATATATACACATCTATGACAGACTTCTATGAACAAGAAAATCCATACATATACAGACATTCACAGTTCTTATGAAATGGAGACGACATTAACTGAAATTATAAATTGGGGGAAATATAGAAATTGTAGTAAATGTTCTGAAAAGACATTTGCCAAATACTTTTTACTTTTTCCCTAACCCATAGGCGCTGTGCAAATCCCTGGCCCAATCAGCAGTTTCAATTTGGAAGCGTGATCTTGACTGAGTCCCATTTCTTTTCTTCTGCAGGCTGTTAAAAGAAAGCCTCGGTGGTAACTCCAAGACAGCCATGATCGCCACACTGAGCCCAGCAGGCAGCTATGTGGATGAAAGCCTAAGCACTCTGCGCTATGCCCAGCAGGCCCGAACTATCATTAATGTGGCCAAGGTCAATGAGGACACCAGTGCCAAGCTCATCAGAGGTCAGTCACTCAAAACATCCACATTCAAAAAGCTGAGTTGGACCTAATTGAGCTGGACTTTTTTTATTTTGTTATGAATGCAATGAGCTTTTTAAACCTGCTTATTTATACCCCAGGTATATTTATCTAAACCAAAATTGTAGTAATAGATAGTAAATACTTTGTTTTATCAGTATGTTTGTATGTGAACCTTGCCGTACATGCCTGACCACCCTCCCGTTGTGAGGCTGACACTTGAACAAAAGATATGGATGTGGCCTCTGCGACAAAAAAAAGGAAGGGGGAGTAAGGTCAACATAACACCTTTCTCCCTTGAGAAAACAATTCTGATCTTAAAGAGAATTTTTTCCATTGTGCACATTCATGTACGGTAGGAAATTATGTTTTTTCTGGAAGTTAAGGTTCTTTATGAACCTGCACATCTGCCATCCAACACAAACAGCACAAACCTGTGTGTCTTTATTCATGAGGAAAACCAACGAGGGCTTTTCTATGCCCGAGCAATGTTGTTACCAGACTCCTGGCATTGCAGGTGTGAAAAGTATTTGTGCACTGGAAGAATTTCACAGCACATAATCAAGGTTTAAGGCAACAGAGCGTACGTCATCAGTAGTTTAATTACATGCATATACACATACTCATTTGAACTGTTATCCATCCTCTGTCTTGGTTTCCTGCCTGTCTATTAGCTCCTTCTTCATTTGCCACTTTGTTTCTGTCTCATTGTCTCTGTCTGTATGTTTTTCTCTTTCTTTATACTGTAAGTGCATGCTTATCTTACTATTCGTGTCTTGCTCTTGATCATCTTTTCTCTCCTCCTCTCCCACATACCCTTCTGTCTGCCCATCTATCCATCACCAACTTATGCACTATCCCAGTTTAATTAAGGCTTTGCCCTAACCTTGCCTCCAGGCCATATTTATGCACTGTCAGCTGTACGTGGCGGCTAACTGTCATGCAGGTATTATTTTTCACGAGATGATTGTGCTGCTGTTTGACGTGTTTAGCACTAAGGGGAGCTCTTGCTGTGGATTTCTCTCGTGTCGCCTGTCAGTGTGAGACTCTCAAAGTGAATATGACTTACAAATCAGGTTGATGTTGCTCAGTAAATTGTCATCAATAAGTAACACTGTTGGCCAATTCTTTGACAAAATCTGAATATGTCTGTGGCCTCTGTTAAAGTCATGCCTTAAAACATACTGTCAGTACTTTTATGTAACTCCCTGCAATTATATATTGACTGGTATACATCTAAGTTTGTATTTGTAAAAGTGCTGCGTATAATTTAGCTGTTTGAAGTATTTTGGACAAACTTTGTGTGCGTTTCAGAGCTCAAGGCAGAGGTAGAGAAGCTGCGAGCGGCCCAGATGAGCTCCCAGGGAATTGAACCAGAGAGGGTCAGGCTGTTCCAGCAGGAGATTGTTGCCCTGAAGAACAAACTCTGTCAGCAAGAGAGAGAAATGGTCGAGGCCAACCGGTCAGCATTACTTCAATCATTATCAATTTATTAGTTTTATTCATTTCACGCAACAGAGCCGCTGATTTACCTCCTTTTTAAGGGGATCATAGTGAAAGCTCTGGCAGAATTCAGTGTTTTAGACAAACCTAATAGCAAAGTGATTTTGTTATATTCCTTGTTATATATTGTATGTGCAGATATTGTTTTAGATTGTATGTTTCCGCTTATGTGACATTAATTATTATTTTGTAGCAATGTACATACTGTATGTTTGCATATATATGTCTGCATTTAAGTTACAAAGACAAAATTCAGATTAGTTTTTCTCTATAGGTGATTTTAAGCTTGTGGGGTTTTTTTTTTGGCTTCGTTTTCTGACAGGGCATGGAGACAGAAACTGGAACAAGCTGAAATACGCAAACGTGAGGAGACTAAAGAGTTGAAGGTAACATGTTCTGAGCAGTAGATTTATGTCTTATCTATTGTTAAACTTCCCATATATAGTACATTTAACTTCATTTTAAATGTCACAGCTAAACCACAGTCTGTAACAATGCAATAATTGTCAAAGTAATTAAGTAACTAGCCTTGAAAAGGGCAGTAATAAATATTCCTGTTTCCTCACACTTATAACGTATGTTGTTATAGATATGTTGTTTTATTGTAAGGAAACAAATCCAAAACCGGGAAGAAAAAATCCGTTGTCAACTGTAGAAATGTTCTTGCTCCTGTGTGGCTTCAGAAAGCAGGTGTGACGTTCAAAGTGGACAATCGTCTACCCAACCTTGTGAACCTGAACGAGGATCCTCAGCTGTCTGAGATGCTTCTCTACATGATCAAAGAGGGTCAAACCACAGTGGGCAAGCTCAAGTCTGACTCCAGCCATGACATTCAGCTGACCGGAGCCCTCATTGCTGACCAACACTGGTGAGAAAGTCTTGCTGTAGGGCTGTGAAAACAATGGCATTTTGTTGAGGTGAATAAATAGTATGTTTGCAGTCTTGGCAGTCCTACATGTATGCTTACTTCACAAACATGCACCAGTAAAGAAAAGAATCACTGTGATTATGTAAAAATTTAAAAAAGCAACTATTCATAAAAAAATAAAACAAAAACAAAAAAACGTGATCCTACAGTTAACTTTATATGAATAGTTTTAAAGAACAGTTAGTGTAACAGGAATTATTGCTACAAGAGTGTTACTAAAAGGATCGTCCAAATTATTAATCAATAACTAAACCAAGGAAATTTAAGATATTTTGCCACCATGGTTCATAACCTGTCTTCATTTTCAATGCAACATCGTTACTCAATTAAACATGTTTTTTTTTTTATTTATTGATTTATTTTAGTGTTATAACCAACATCCATGGTACTGTCAGCATCACTCCCATGGAAAGCGCCAAGACCTTTGTTAACGGGAACCTCATCTCTGATTCCACTGTCCTACATCATGTAAGTAGATTTGAAAGATCTTATGCCCTCTCTGAAAGTTAAGCATTGCCTTATACTATGAAGTAACTCAAATTTAGGCATTGAGTTACTCTGTATAACATGTTCTAAGTCAAACGTATTGCCAGCCTGTTTATCCAAAGAATTTTATAAACGAATTTCACTCTTCTCATCTGTGTCTGTGTGTCTGGGTTCTAGGGTGACAGGGTGATTCTGGGTGGGGACCACTACTTCCGCTTCAACCATCCAACAGAGGTGCAGTCTGGGAAGCGGGTATCATGTTGGACTGGTGCAGGCGATGGCCACAAAGATTTTGAATTTGCCAAAAATGAACTACTCGTGGCTCAAAGAGCTCAGTGAGTTAAATGACCCCATTACAAAAAAGAATTTATTTTTTAATATATATTCTATATTATATAAACTACCAGGTAAAATGTATTTGTGCAGACTAATATCAAAGTAAGAATTCCCCTGAAGCCATCTTTGTGTGTCTCAGGCTGGAGGCAGAAATTGAAGAAGCCAATTTGAAGGCGAAAGAGGAGATGATGCAGGGAATCCAGATGGCAAAGGAGGTGGCCCAGAAGGAACTATCTGATCAGAAGGCGATTTATGAGGACAGGATCCGCGCCCTGGAGAGAGAGCTGGTACACAAAACTTTTCAATAAAAAGATTAAACATTCTGCTTTCTTGACAAGGTCTGGTTAGCTTTCCCATTTATGTTCAAATTAGGGTATCATGACTGTTAAGTGATTTGCAGGGAACTATAGTTCTGACCAATGCATTCTTTGTACGGTACTGTGGTGTAATGACATTCTACAAACTTTAGCTGTACTGATATTGCAGATGAAAGTGAGTATACATAAAGGTGTTACCAACTTACAAAACTATAATATACTATAATACATTACTTATAATAATACTACATTACATTATTACAGAATTATAAAATACTTCTTGTCGTGCATAATCTTATGTATATCATTACAACCTGTCAATTTGTGCAGCCAGAATTGAGTAATGCCAAAATATAATTTATTCAGAATGAGGAGAATGAGTGGAAACGTCAACAGGAGTTAGACCAGCAGAGGGTGGCCAGCCAGGTGGCAGAGCTGAAGATGGCCAAGCTGGAGCTGGAACAGGAGGTGGACTCCCACAAGAAACGCCTCCGCCTGCACATGGAGGCCCAGGTCAGGACACAGAGCAACACTTTGGAATGTTAGATTTCCTCTACACTTGACTTGACTATTTTAATTTCTTGGGAAACAGTTTTTGTGCTGGACAGGTTTTGTTCCATGAAAAAAAAAAAAAAAAGTTTACTTGGTGTATCCTACTGTCAACGTCCGTCGGCATTGTTTGACTACTAACAATATTACAGGTCTCATTTATCACGCTCACACTAGTGAGCTAATGCCCTTTTTCTTCTGGAAGAGACTGTGTCCTACTAAGTGCCAACAACTTGGCCTTGGGTCAGAGATCCAGACTAGTGGGTGGTAGAGCTGCAGTATTTAAGAGAAGAGAAGTAACAGATCTCATTTCAATCAGCTGTCTGCATTTTTAACTCTTGATCCTCAGACGTCCCTCTGCATTAAATCTGGATTATTCCTGTAACCATAAATGACATAATCTCCTTCATTTGCTAATTCTTTTGATTTCTGATGATCTAAAATGGGCTTGAGAAGCTCAAGCAAATATGCTGACACCAGGTTTTATTTAACTGATGGGCCATTTGGATCGTGGTAGGGTTGGGGCTTGGCTTTAGGCATAATGTTTTGGCCTGGTGGTTTTTAATATTGTGTACATTACCATGATTCACTCCAGGTGATGGAGGAACACCGTGTGAGTCAAGCGAGGATTGTTGAGGCCCTGGAGGTGGAGAAGAGAAAGATTGGCAAAGAGCTAGAGGAAATGCAGAGGAAAAGAGCTTTAAGGGAAAACAACTCCTCCCGAAATAGTAAGATCATTCATCTCACTACCACATACTGTATGTAGGAACTATACCCACCCAGAGAGATCCCGCCCATTTGGAGTTCCAGATGGGTTGGATCTCTCTCCGTACTTTTGAAGCCAGAAACAGTAGAATAAATCGCATTTGCAAGGTCCTGATATAAACACTGGACTGAACATCAGTTTAATAGGAACAGAGAAGGAGGCAGTGAGGCCATAGCATAATTTAGTTTATTGCGAGGTGGTACACAATTCTCATGGATGTTGTTTTAATCTACAATAAAACACTGACTATAATATTGTCTCCTATATCCATTTAGTTCAGTGGATGTATGAAGAGAGCTAGGCATCCTGTTTCCTCTTGGGCAGAATATTGGTGGTGTTAAAATAGATAGTATTACTGTTGGTACTGGGTAATACTATCTAAAAGCATTTGAACTGCTCTTATAGGGTGAACCCCTTCAATCTAGTACTAACAAATCAGACTCAGGGCTGTTGTTTGCGTTGTCTTTAATATGTTTAATTTCTGTACTGCAGTCTCTCCACAGTGGGATGCCATGAAGTTGTCCTTGATGATTGAGGAAGCTAATAAGATCAGTAGTAAATTGAAGAAAAACACAATCTTCAGCAGGTATTGAAGATGTTGTTTTCATTCATTTATTTAAGTGGCTCCTATCTTATTTTACAGCAAGGCTGTCCCTAAATTACTATTCAAAGCTTGACCGTATGAATAAAATCTGATTTTGTTATCATCACTTGACTCTCCTCTGTTGTAGACATGAAAGCTCTGACAACAAGAATCTGGAGCAAGGTGGTTTGCTACAGGTGCGGGTTCAAAACACAAAGCTGGGGATCTCCACGTTCTGGAGCCTGGACCAGTTCCAAAACAACATGGCTACCATGAGGGAACTCGAACAGGTTTGCCTTAAATCAGTTCTGCCTTTAGAGTCATCACTTTAATTATTTTTTTTATTTTTTTATTTCTTAAAACACACTAATAAATGCATATCATGCTGAACTATCTGATACTTGACTAATTAAAACTGAACTGATACTGTATGGAACAACTGACATGGAAACGGCCTGGACTTTTTTTAATGATAATTTTAACCAAATTAAAAAAAACATGAACTGGGTGCTGCAGAGGTTCAGTGGTGAGAGCTGTTCCAGAAGGCTGTGGGAACATGTTTTCTTTGTGTGGTTTACCAGTTTTCTCCCAAATCCGTCCAAAGACATGCAGATCAGTTAAATTGGAAACGAGATTTGAGGTATGAATGTCCCAACCCTGTCACAGGCTTTTGACTTGTCCAGGTTGTTTCCCAATCTTTCGGACATTTTTTTTTTAGATCAGCTTAAGCTGCCTATGATCTTTATTTAGAGTAAGGGCTTTAAAGAATACTTTACATCCCTTAGATCCCTATGTTAGTTGTTTTTTTTATTGGGCAGTATTCTTGGATATTGCGTTTAGAGTTAGAATGATCATGGATGAAATAAAACCAGAAACTTATTTACACCCTTAAGTGTCTAATAATGATGAAGGATATGCAGTGAGTAGACTCATGATAAAGCTGATAAACTACCAACAAGTAACAACAAAATGCTTCAAAATTCCTATAAAGTTTGTGCATACTTGCTTATTTAATTTGACCAGTGCTCTAATAAGATAATGGATGATGCCCTTTGAATGAAGCATATTCAATCAGCCAGCCTGTCACTTCCTCATTCTGCATATTGACTCTGGCATCAGTTCAAGATGAATTGCCAGTTTCCCAGGTGTTTGACCTTATTTACAGTCCAGACTTGGTTGTTTTATGCCTGACAGAGAGATGCTGCCTCACTTTGCTGTGCTTTTCTCATTAAATTGAATAAATAAGACCGGGCACATCAGCAGTAGTTTACTCTTCGCAGGGGGATTCCACCTCTAAAGATGACGATGTGTTTTATGATCCTGATGATGAGTGGGAGCAAGATATATCGGCCTCCTCTGCTTCCACCTCCTCTTTCTCACGCCGAAGGTAATTATCCAGCTCTTCCTCTCTCCTTCTATCCTTCAATCCCGCTTTCCAGCACCTTACATTTACATTAGACTTCAGGAAATGAATTGTATTCTTATCCAGTCACTGAAAATGTGTTAGTAGGCAACTGTTCATGAACATCTTCATTGTGTTGCTGAGGGAAGAACCAGACTATTTCTCTGCCCACCTTACTATCTTTCAACAGTGCCCAGGGCTTGAATAGAAACTGTTTTTGTCTTATAGCATGTGGGTCTTAATTCCACAGCCCATATACTCAACTCTTTTTAATGTGAACAATATGTCAGGCAAATGGATGTATATGGAAAGTTGAAAGTTATGTGGATGGAACACAGAAAATAATTTTTGTCAAACAGTTTGGAAAAAATTGGTTGTTTTCACAAAGTCTTCCTAGTTTCCACCAAAGTGATTACAACCTGGCACATATTTTTGACTTTCAACACATTCTTTTTTCTTTCATGAAAAGTTGACATGAAGTTGCTGCCCACAAAATATTTCCCTCTTTATTCATTTTCCTCTGTTTTATTAATTTGATTTCCACAAAAACCTGGCCAAAGGGTTTAGAAAGGGACAGGACACTAAGGGTCCCTGTATTTCTCACTCTGCAAACCATAACCCAAACACACACAGAGCACCTGTGGTACATGCAGATCCTCAACATTTTCCCCTCACATTCTGGTTATTTTTGTGAAGCATGTTTATGGCACTTCTGGTGGTGCCCGAATTACCAGAAGACCAAGCCAAATGAAACATGGCACAGGGGCAGTGGTTCCTTCATACTTTTTCTCTCTCTGACTCTATTAAACCCATGCTTAAGCCTCATGGCCACAGTCAGAGCTGTTTACTGACCTTCCCACCTCTAGACTGTTCATAATAAGTAAAGTTTATTCTCCTGCAGAACTCAATTTAACCCTTTTACACGAGTTTAACATGCATCCAAAATAAAACATTTACATTCGGATCACCTTAATTATATCCAAAGCCCATCAAAGATGCACTGCCTACATTTAACAAGGGTAAATACCAATGCCTTCATAACAACAGAGTCAGTATATAAATTACAGCACTCAGATCCAGTAAGGAAATCAGACGAACCTTGAGCTGCAACAAGTATAAGGGCTTCTGCACCCTATGCTTTGATTAACAGTAATAAACACATCAAATTCATTCTTAGTATACTGGAGCAACAAACCATTCTGAATGAAAGCATCAACATGATTAAAAAGTGTAAATGTAAATATAGAATCTTGACAAGGTTCTCATAGGGGTTTGAATCTGGCTTGTTCGGCATCAGGAGCAGGAGTTTGTTGAAGAGCAGAAGAATCTCAGGGCGTCTCTACGAGATCCGGGTCCATCCGATTCAGAGCCTCCACAATGGCTGCTCCCAGTCTGCTGGTAAGGCACTGAACAAAATTACTTCAATATTTTCTGGTTTCTCATGGAAATTAAATGAACTTTTAGCATGACAAAGTGTTGTAAGAATGATGTTTTAATAGGGCTATCCTTACACACCCTATCATGTTTGTCCCAGGGTTGATGGGTGTCAGCAAACCTCCCTCCACCCATTCCAGCAGCGCCGACTCTGCCTTGCCCGGCATCTGCAAAGAGTTGATTGGTCAGTCAGTGGCCCAACTGCGTGGTTGTAGTGGGACAGAGGAGAGCATGGCTGACAGGTTGGCCTCTAATCTGAACCTGGTGTATGCGGCAGTCCAAGCCATATCTGACCTGTACAACAGCCTGGATGATAACAGCCAGGAGAAAGGTGAGATTTAGCCTAATTTTTGTGTGTAATGAGCAAGAGGAGTAGCAAACCGGTTCTTTGGTTTCAACATTGAGTTCATTGGTTTTGGAAGGACATACCAATTCTTCCATTCATTCAGGCCAAGGATTATCTCTGTCTTTTTTCCTCTTATTTAGTGTGCAGGCATATTTGTACCAAACTTTTATTGGTGCTTTTTCTCCTGCAGTGTTTGGCTGTAACCTGCTGGCCCAGACTGAGCTGGTCAAGGCCACTACAGCCATAGAGAGTGCAGTGTTTGTTACCATGCAGTGGTTGGTCAGTGTTAAACCCTCCTCCGGCCTGCTCTACACCATCGCCGAGGAACTCAAGAGCCAAGTCAAGAAGATGGGAGGATTCTTTCAGTTGCTCATTCAGGTAAACACAGAAATTACCACACTGTACTGAAGGCTATGCAGTAACAATATATTGTGCTTTTCGTGGTAAATGCAGGATATAAATCAGTTGAAAAAAGTGCAAAATCTCAGCTGAAAAAATGATTTTCAATTTAGCCTAGTTTGGACAGGAATGGCTGATTAAAATGCAGAGCATTGATTGATAGGTCTTAGCTCTGAGCTGTTTGAGCTCTGTCTATGGAAATGGCCAAGCAGAGGGAATTTTCATCCTTGAGCCCCAAACAGAACATGAATATATGGAAAGTAAATCTAAATTCCTTACCAGCCTCAGCGCCTAAACACACAATGTTCCCCTCTCACTCCTGGTTTTTCACATTCTCTAGTATTTTAATTTATTTACCGACCCCTCAGACTATGTCGCCCACTTTGTTGGCTTGCTTGCATTGATTCATTGTTAAATCAATTTTAATTCAAGCTGTTTGTCAGTTAGTTTGTGCTGACTTGATGTTTACCGAAATGATAATTTTCTCCCCATCCAGGGTTGTGAATCCGAGATCACCTCAATGGTGACGGAGGCACGGAGGAAGAGCAGTCAGTGCCTAGATGCAGCTTTGCTTGCACTTGCCCAGCTGGCAGCAGTGACATGCATGCCGCTGAATGCTTTGGAGCTGGGTGCCCAGGCCACAGGCAAGGTAACACCACCATTAATACCACAGCAGCTACTATCTCTAGTAAGGCTCAGGGGTCCACTGTAATCAAGCCCCCGCTCCACAATACCAGAGAATGGAATATTAGCTGTGTGGATCTCAGAGCAAGGAGGATGTTGGGGGGGGGTTATTGAGCTGAATCAGGATACGGGAGCTTTGATTTGTTGATGTACAAGTGCTGTGGTATCCCATATTACGGGGGGCGATGACGGACAGTATATTGACTGATATCAGATGATTACAGACATATTGATATCGGTGTATACTGTATGTTGCCTGATAAGCAAGAAGAAATTGCAGTACAGAAATGCCTAACTAGGTTTTAAGGAATTTAGAAACAATGTTACCACAACATAGTTTGTCGACCAGTTTATTTTTTTACCCTGTAAAGTGTACAATTAAATATGCATTTTTGTCACAGTTCTTTAAAATAAAAAAAAAGGATAAATAAATAAAATCAAAGGGATCCGTATCAAGGTTGTTTGTTTGTTTATGTCATGTTTAAAAAAAAAAAAAAAAGACCAACATATCGTTATTTGAACTCTCAAATATCCATAACAGTATCTGCTTCAAACATTCAGTATTGGTCAGGCTATACTTTTCATACTCTGTTCTAAACTATCAGGGATATCTTGATTGTTGTATTTATTGTATTTAATAGCTTTTGCTAACTGATCAGAGAACTGCTATCAAAAATATGATGACAAAAATTCAATATATGTTATTTATAATTGCACCTTTTTAGCCATCAATGGTCGAGTGTCTGCTGAAGGGGACCAATAAAGGCGTCCGCTCTCTCTTAGAGGAGAGCCTCACTATCACCAGGGAAATGCTAAGAGAGGCTCAACTGGCCTATCCAAGGAACCCAGTAAGAGATCATAATCATTTAATAAAAATGCTGTGGCTTTTGTCCACCTCCCTGTTTCATTTGTTTCAGGGATATGTTACTTTAATCATCCTATCACACAAAAATTGTCATGATCAATGTTGTGAACAGATTTTTTGGTTAATAACTTCCGTGTACATGTAGGCATTTTTTTCAAAGAGTTGCTGTAATTGATACCTGTCCTCTCTGCTTACAGGTCCTGCAGAGCCTGAAATCCAAGACGCTCGATTTAGCACGTGCTCTGCAGAGCTATGTGCATTGCCACATTTCGGTGAGTTTCAACAACACAGCCAGCTACAAACTAAGACCTATGGTAATAATGAAACGTGGCTTCTGCACTTTTGAATTCTTGAGAGTTGTTGTTGTTTTTTTTTTTTTTTAAGGTTTAGGGACACTAAATCTTGATGTTTGTGATTACTTGGGTAGTGAGTGTGCTGGCCCCCTAGAAATATCATTAACAACTCCTTAGTGCTTTCCTGCCATACAGTCCTTTCAAAGATGGACTACTATGTTCTATTGTGGAATTCCTTTTGACGTGGGGTTGACAAGTTTTTTATTTTTTTATTTTGATAGTCAGACTTAGAATTGTGACATGATGAAGCTTTAGCGTGAGATGAATTATTTCTTCCACCAGATAACTTGAATTATCCACTTAACAAATTCAAAAGGCTTGTCATTTAATTAACTACAGAACTAAACTACAACACAAGACATATTTTATTGTCTGAGCTTATTGGTATAACTATGTAGTCCAAACCATAACTCACCTAAATCATTTATTACTCTTTACTGTTCCATGATGTTTCATATTGTAGTTTTCTAGTCATTTAATTCTAGATAAAAACTCTGAATGTTAAAATTAAAAATGGTCAGAATTAAAAAATTTGATTAATGGTATTAGCTATTGGCTATCTGAGGCTGGTAGAGCGTGGTCGTCCACTAACCAGAAGGTTGGTTGTTCCGCATGTCGATGTGTCCTTGGGCAAGATACGGTGTGTGTGTGTGTGTGTGTGTGTGTGTGTGTGTGTGTGTGTGTGTGTGTGTGTGTGTGTGTGTGTGTGTGTGTGTGTGGAAAAGTGCTGTTTGTATAGAAAAAGGGCTGTATGAATATGTGTGAGAACTGGTGAATGTAGTAGTACTGTAAAGCGCTTTGAGTGGACAATAAGACTAGAAAAGCGATTTGTAACCGCAGTTCATTTACCATTTAACATTACCAAAACTAGACCCTGCTCGCCTACTTTGCATAGACCGTGGCTGAAAGACAGGACACAAGCCCAACGGAAGTCTCCTGGATATGTAAAGATTAAAAACAGTCTTCCATCTTGACACAGTCTTAAATGTTACAGATAAATACCCACTCCCACAGTAGCCCTGTGAAGGATGCCACTCAGCCTTTTATTGTTCATATAAAACTCAATGCTCTGTAGGCTTATCTCCTTGCAGTTGCTCCTTAACGACAGTTCAGGTGATGAATGTGTTGAATGAGATGGCATCAGTCACAGCTAACGGGCCTTTTTGCTGTTATCTTAGCCACACAAAGTAGCAGTTTTTTTGTTAAAACCAGTCGCTTACACACACATACGCTGGGGCATTTTGCTGCCCACTGTGTTATTGTGGTCAAATAAACCTGGATTATAGCTTGAAGCAACTACTTTCATGGTGTTTTTCAAAATTTAGCATAAATGGAAAAAATAACTTTTTCAAGGAGTAATGGAACTGTAATTAAAGTTATTGCTGAAAATACTATTTTATGAAAATTGCTGACCTTTTTTATTATTATTTTATTTAAGCAAAATTTAAGGTCAAAAACTACTCAAAACTGATAATTAATGATTTTATACGGGAAATGTTATTTTTGCACATTTTATATTGTACAGTAGTGAAATGGGAAGGAGGCCATTAGGTTTATGTCATAGGAAAGGTCAAATCACCATGGAAGCTCCATTCATTGAGTGACATCATTTGCGTGTGTGTGTGTGTGTGTGTGTGTGTGTGTGTGTGTGTGTGTGTGTGTGTGTGTGTGTGTGTGTATTAGCATGTATCTGTGTGAGCCTTTATGTTGCATTACGCTACATACAGAATTGGGATGAACAACAAAAAGATCTCTGGTTTAAATATCAAGAGCAGTTGGGCAAATGCAGCTGTGGGTTGACAGGATAAGTCAATTTGATGGGTAACAGTCCCTCAGTTACTATTCATGTGCCATTAAGCATGGCTCTCAGCCGCCCTGCTGCTACAGAAGAGCTGCTCAGTGGTTGACAGTCTAGTAGGTGTTTTGTATAAAAGTATATGTTGTCCATTGTGTATGTTTGTTTTTAAGTTTTGTAATTGTCGGTTGCATTACATGTAGTGCTGTTTATGTGCCCTCTCTTGTATTATTTTTTTGGGTGTGTTTGTGTGTTTTTAAACAGGAGAGAGAATCTGACCCAGAGGAGGTGGAGGAAGGAGTGGAGGAGGGTTCAGCTTCCCATTTGAAGAAACTGAGGACTACAGCGACCAAACTGTTCCAGCTGAACCAGGCCCTCAGACAGCTACATTCCTCTCTGTCTGCTGCCCTGCGAGGTGAAGCTTCTGACATATAGAGATTCTCTGAGTCTTATCCAGAGTGACTTACACTGTAAACTTCCCAAGGTTACAAGCATTAGAAACTAACAGTATGTCTAAGGTCATAGCCGGTAGTTCTAGCCTTTTGTCCCTCACTGTTTCAATTCATTAAGAGGATTTTATAAATGTACAGTTACGATATAATAAAACAGAAAGGCAATGCATTTTGCCTGCAGTAAAACATGACTAACACATCATTGTATTTTAAAAAACAAAAGTATGTTGCTATAGTTTATTTTTCAACTACTAAAAACAAAATCATTAAAAATATTGCTCTTGCATTAAATTCTTTACCAGTTTAACAGATACTGAATTGCTTCATGCAGTGTTTGGTCAGTGCATTAGTATGAATAATGAACTGTTATGCAGAAACAGGTGTGCCTCATCAGGTGTTTTATTACAGCTTTGCCTATATCTCAGCCAATCAAAACTTAGACTTTGTTAAATTATCATTTCTATAATAATACCAGTTTTGTTTTGGATAAATACTGTAGGTTCTGAGTATAAGAGTTCTGATTTTCAGTTAGCTGACAGAGTGGCTGGCAGGATGAACGCATTAAGCATGAACAGCATGAACAAAACCAGCCTCAGTCAAAATGCACCAGATTATTGTTGCTGTAGGTGTCACTTCCCCTGTCTGACTGTCATTGTCCTTCCAGGAAAAGACAGAGACTCCAACTTCATTAACTGCAGAGAGCTGATCTCCTCCTCTGCCAAGGCAGTGGATGAGCTGGTTACTGCTCTGTCCAAGAGGGGAGCGTTGACACTGCCTTTGCAGCTTCCCTGTCTTCAGAGCGTCATGACTGCACGAGACGAGCTCCACTCTGCCCTGCGATCCCTGTCCGCCACCTGGAACGAACAGGGGGAAGGAGAGAGCAGAAGCTCTGCCGCTTCAGATAAGAGTACAGTAGATGAAATCTTGACTAAAGAGAGCGCTGCCAATCACAGTGCTGTTAGAAATCGAGTCGTGAGTACGATAGTGTACTCTCTCCCCCCTGGTGTCTCGTCCAAAGGCAGCCCACACTGGGTGTAATGTGTACTTATACTGTTATTTGTTAGGATGTTATCATACCATGTAGGATTTACTGTAGAAAGGAACTGCTGAAATGGAAAAAAACTTTGAAGTGAGCTCCCTGTTGTTAATAATAAATGGGTATCTTTCTTTTTTTTTGTACACCCCACTTTCCCCAACCCTACATCACAGACAGGACAAATTGCAGAGACTTTTTTAGTGTTGCCATTCAAGTTGATAAAATCCAGTTATATTCACACTTATAATTAACTCTGCTTACTACATGTGCAAATATGTCACTTCTGATATGATGTAAACGCAGTACTAGTGTTGAGATGTACTGGAGGTTCTTTCCTAAGTCTGGTGAGAATTTGCTTCTAAGTGCTTTGAAAGTATTTGACACATGCATTGGGGCAGAGACCTCAGTCACCAGAATGTTTATAGTTAAACAGTGTTGTTCATGACGGATAAACACAATTATGCAAATGTTCACTTATGCCAGGCCTTTTCCGTTGTATTATATTTTTCAGAGGCCAATAAATTATTCTAGGTTGCATTTTTATTGATTCAAACATACAACAGTACAACCTGCAGCTGCTTTGTTGAAGTGTTTTGTTAAAAAAAAATAAAAAATAAAGACTTTGTCCCCATTCTCTGCTGTATATAATTTCTTTTTTGTATGACGGCATATTTTGTTATCATTTGCATAAAGCTTTGCTCTTGTATGTTGTACACATACTGTAACTGTGAACTCAGAGACTCGTATACTCAGGGTTTCTTCTTAATACACTTACTCAAAATAATATAGGACTTGTGCTACTAAAGTAAATCCACGTGGCTTGATTTGACAAGAACCCAAACCTTTCATATTGTGAAGCACTATTCACCAAACCATGGACTCTTGGCAAAGACTGCACCTATAATGAGAAGATTTTTATTAGGTGATATTTGTGAATTGGCACTGAAATACATTACAGTCTATACTGTGAGTATAGGCTGTATAAGTATAATCAAAACATTCCTATACACAAACAAACAAAGTGAATTAAATACTGAAATTTTCCCCAGAGTTACACATACTGTGCATATTGACCTCTATAATATAATTTTTCCTTACAATCTATACCTCATATAATATTGGTTTGTCCCTTTTGTAGGTTGACAGTGAAACCTGTAATTTTTTTTTTTTTTTTTTGCATTCATATCACTGTTAATTTATGGGACGTAAAATTGTGGCATCATTATCGGCAGGGGACTGCCTGGTGCTCCCTGGACCCTATTTTGGGAACTACTGCATTAGACTAAAGAAAGCTTTATTATCTCATGGACCATTTGTTGATACACTTTAGGCTGCAACACCACTAAACACCTTTCATGTTTTAGGATTTCATGCCCAACATGAAACATATTGGAAGAAAAGACTAATTTTACAGGAAAGTTTTTTTTTTTATTTGCAGCCTGTGAAATACAAAGAAAATGAAACCTCACAATTTTTACTTGACCTCAGATCCCCTGAGGACCCCTGGAAGCCCTATGTAAGGTCCTCGATGGTCCTGGGACCTCGGTCCGGCACATGTATCATTTGAAGGAGGAAAGGGTGACACCATTAAGCTGCAGCATGTATTCGCAGTCATTGGTGTATTACATCATTGTGCAAGCCTCTAGCTTGACTGGACCCCTTGGACCCCTCCCAAAGGCCCCTGGAGGTCTCGGAGCCGTACTTTTGACGGCCCTCTGCTCGTTGCAGGTTACACCCACTCCTTCGCATCCTCCCCTCATGCTCTCAGCTACTACCAGGGCTGCTCTTGTACTTTAAGTCACGGACTGAGAGAGAGAGAGCACAGCTAAAAGGGAAAACGCACTTCGGTAAACTCTACACTTAGTGGAGTTGAAGAAAAAAACAAAAAAAACCAAAAAAAAAAACAGTGGCTATAAGGAGTGGTTGAATGCTGCGTTCACAGACATTACGCAATTGGAATGAGAAGACGCGCAAAAAAGTTTTTAACAAGTCGATTAATTCAGGTAAAAACAATCGATTCGTTTTTCTTTTTATGCTTGACCAGTGTAACAAACCAAAGCGAGATGAAACTGCACTCCATTCCCGGCTAATGAGGATTTTTCTTTCAGGATGCACTGGTTATTCCCCACTTTAGGCCTGCTTGTAAGTATCTTACAATCCTTGTCTTTATGTTGTCTCTCCTATAGTATACTTTAGACATGTCACCATGTTTACCCAGGAAGTTTTTTTTTTTTTTTTTTTTCCCCCCACATGTGATTTGTGTAGAACGCCCTTACCCTGAGTTTTCATTTGTCTGGTTTATCTGTAAAAACATTGGGCGTTAAATGCAACGAAGCTCACCGTGCTTGTCGAGTGTGGAGGGGTTGTTCTCTGAGCAGGCTTGACATGTCGTAAATGTATAGTGAAAAAAAAATGTAAAGAAAAGCCACACTAATTTTATTAATATCAAGGATTTATAGTGTCCATGTCGTTATGGATGCTTCTTTGCGTTTGCATTTTATCTGGGTGCGTTTAAATATGGCTTGAGATCAATAATGAATCAGGACACCTGCTGTGTATTAAGTTATCTTATTAAGAAAAGAGGACTTTTCTCCGTCGATTCAGCAATTAGCTAAACTAATATTTATGTTTCAGGTTTGCTTTCAGAGCTGTATATCAGGTGAGTCACTTTCTGTGTCTCTTTTCAGTCAAACCCCTGCTTTCTTTAAACCTAAGGCATTAGACCAAGTAGCAGACCTAGCAACCTAGCAAGTAACCATAACCATGAACCTAACTGGGAGTGTTGAGATAGGACTGCATTCCCTAGCTCCTGACCCTAACCCCAACCTAAACCTTCACAACTAGTTCGCTTTTAGACAACACCTGCCCTAAGCTG